>NC_057799.1:233334901-233634901 GCF_018294505.1 Triticum aestivum
TTTTTCAATCTTAGGCGAGTACTGGACTGCAGCTAAGCCCCCGAGTGAGAGGCTTGCTCACCACTCGTTAGGATTTTTAAAACTTAGGCGAAAAGGATTCGCAGCTAAGCCCCCGAGTGAGAGGCTTGCTCACCACTCGGTAGGATTTTATAAACTTAGGCGAAACGGATTCGCAGCTAAGCCACCCACTGGGGGATTTTAGACACAAACGTAAGCAACCGACAATCATTTTAGAAGACTGTAAAACTATTGTCTTTGATAAACAAACTACAAAGGTGCTTCTTATTACATCTCAATAGACTGAGTGCTTAAGTATAAAAGGGGTGGAGCAGCTCCACATTCCAAGCGCGCGGCTCGTCTTTCTTGCGCTCGACGTTGTAGCGGTGGTACGCTCCATTGTGGAGCACTCTGGTGACAACGAAGGGGCCTTCCCAGGCAGGTGCAAGCTTGTGTGGTTTCTGCTGATCCACTCGAAGAACCAAGTCTCCCTCTTGAAATGCTCGACCCCTCACGTTTCTGGCGTGGAATCGACACAGGTCTTGCTGATAGATGGTCGACCGGATCAAGGCCATCTCTCTTTCCTCTTCGAGGAGATCAACTGTATGTTGTCATGCCTGTTCTGCTTCATCTTCTGAGAAAATCTCGACTCGGGGCGCATTGTGGAGCAACTCACTCGGAAGTACAACTTCAGCTCCATCAACCAAGAAGAATGGAGTTCTGCCAGTCGACCGATTGGGAGTCCCCACAACACTGTTGGAAGTTCATCGACCCAGGCTCCTGCTGCGTGTTTGAGATCACGCATCAGCCGGGGTTTCGGTCCTTTGAGAATCAATCAATTTTCTCTTTCAGCTTGTCCATTCGACTGGGGGTGGGCGACTGAAGCATAGTCGACTCGAGTACCTTGAGAAGCGCAGAAGGCTCTGAACTCATCAGAATCGAAGTTCGACCTATTGTCAGTGATGATGCTATGTGGAACACCATATCTGAATGTTAACTCTCTGATGAAACTGACAGCAGTACTGGCTTCATGGTTTTTGATAGGCTTGGCTTCAATCCATTCGGTAAACTTGTTGACTGCTACAAGCACATGAGTGAAGCCGCTCCTACTAGTCCTCAGAGGTCCATCCATATCCAATCCCCAAACAGCAAAGGGCCAGACGAGTGGAATGGTCTTCAGGGCCGACGCAGGCGTGTGAGACATGTTGGAGTAAAACTGGCAACCTTCACATTTGTCGACTATTTCTTTTGCCATCTAATTTGCTCGTGGCCAGTAAAATCCCGCTCGGTATGCTTTGGCCACAATGGTCCGAGAGGACGCATGGTGACCACAGGTCCCCGAGGGGATGTCATTGAGGATCACTCGACCTTCTTCTAGTCTTATGCATTTCTGGCAGACTCCAGTCACACTTTCTCTGAACAACTGTCCTCTTATGACAGTAAAGGATTTGGATCGACGGACGATCTGTCGAGCCTCTTCTTCATCCTCTGGGAGTTCCTTTCTAAGAATATACGCGGTATATGGTACTGTCCAATCAGGAGTGATGACCAAAACCTCCATGATCAAATCGACCACGGCTGGAACCTCGATTTCAGTCGGATCAGTGGCACTCTTTGGTTGCGGGGGCTCTTCAGTGAAAGGATCTTCTTGAACTGAAGGTGCATGAATATGTTACAAGAACACATTGCTGGGAATGGCTTCCCTCTTGGAACCTATCTTTGCCAGATCATCAGCTGCTTGATTTTTCAGTCGGGGTATGTGATGGAGCTCTAACCCCTCAAACTTCTTTTCTAACTTTCTCACTGCATTGCAATAACCAGTCATAGCTAGGCTTCTGACGTCCCACTCCTTCATCACCTGATTGACCAATAAATCCGAGTTGCCATACACCATGACGCGACGGACGCCGAGAGAAATGACCATACGCAACCCGTACAGAAGTGCCTCATATTCAGCTTCGTTGTTGGAGGAGTCAAAGTGAATCTGGAGAACATAGCTGAGTTTGTCACCACGGGGGGATACCAACACCACCCCAGCACCAGAACCATTCAGCATCTTGGATCCATCGAAGAACATGGTCCAATGCTCTGAGTGAATCTTAGTCGGAAGTTGCTGTTCAATCCACTCGGCGAGGAAATCTACTATTGCTTGGGACATGATAGCTTTCTTTGCCTCAAAATTGATATCCAAGGGAAGGAGTTCAATCGCCCACTTTGCCACCCGACCAGTTGCATCTCTGTTGTTCAGAATCTCTGATAATGGAGCGTCGCTGACGACTGTAATGGAATGATCAGAGAAATAGTGTGCAACCTTCTTCGTGGTCATGTAAATCCCATAAACAAGCATCTGATAATGTGGATATCTTTGCTTCGATGGAGTCAGAACTTCAGAAACATAATATACTGGGCGCTCAACTTTATAGGCTTTTCCTTCTTCTTCCCACTCGACCGTGAGTACTGTACTAACAACTTGTCCAGTGGCTGCAATGTAAAGCAGTAAAGGCTCTTTGCTGATTGGGGCAGCGAGCACCGGTTGGGTGGAAAGCAGGGCTTTGAGCTCTGCAAACGCTGCATCAGCTTCGGCAGTCCACTCGAACTTATCAGACTTCTTCATCAGTTAGTAAAGAGGCAATGCCTTTTCACCGAGGCGAGAAATGAATCGACTCAAGGCGGCCAAACAACCAGTAAGCTTATGGACATCGTGCACACGCACAGGTCATTTCATCCGAAGTATAGCACCAACTTTCTCTGGGTTAGCGTCGATCCCTCGTTCGGAAACAAGGAAACCAAGTAACTTTCCGCCAGGAACTCCGAATGTGCACTTTGATGGATTAAGCTTGATAAATCATACCTTCTGAGGTTGGCAAAAGTTTCAGCAAGGTCAGCCAGCAGGTCAGAACCCTTACGTGACTTGACCACAATGTCATCCATGTATGCTTCGACATTCCGACTGATTTGAGTGAGCAAACATTTCTGAATCATCCACATGAATGTGGCTCCGGCGTTTTTCAAGCCGAAGGGCATGGTGCCGTAACAAAAACATCCGAATGGAGTGATGAAAGCCGTTTTTATCTCATCGGGTCCATACAGTCGGATCTGATGATACCCGGAATAGGCGTCTAGAAAAGAAAAACACTCACACCCCGCAGTCGAGTCGACGATTTGGTCGATGCGGGGGAGAGGAAAATGATCTTTCGGGCAGGCCCGATTGATATGCTTGAAGTCAATGCACATGCGAAGTGAATCGTCCTTCTTGTGGACCATGACAACATTGGCGAGCCACTCGTAGTGGTCGATTTCTCGGATGAACTCAGCTGCAAGGAGCCGAGCCACTTCTTCGCCAATTGCTTTTCTCTTCTGTATGGTTGACCGCCGAAGATGTTCCTTGACCGGTTTCACTTTCAGGTCGAATCGCAAATGGTGCTCAGCCAGTCCCCTGGGTACACCCGGCATGTCAGAAGGTTTCCATGCAAAGATGTCCCAGTTCTCATGGAGGAACTGGATGAGCGCTTCTTCCTATTTGCTAACGAGTGTTGTTGAGATATGAGTCGGAGCAGCATTGGGATCGGTCGGGTGAATATTAATTGGCTTCGTTTCACCAGAGGACTGAAGTGTAGAGTCTATGGCAGGCTTCTTGGCTCGCAATAAATCACTCGGATCTGCATTTTTCTGTTACTCTTGCAATTCTACTACTACCGTTTGTTCATCGGCGATTTTTGAGCCCTTCTGGAAGCACTCTTCTGCCTTCTGCCGATTGCCAGTGATAGCGGTCACTCCTATGGGACCAGGCATCTTCAATTTGAGATACACGTAACATGGTCGAGCCATAAAACGTGCATAAGCAGGCCTACCCAGAATAGCATGGTAAGCACTCTGGAAATCCACTACTTCAAATGTCAACTTTTCCTTGCAGTAATTCTTGGAATCACCGAAACCACATCAAGGGCAATCTGGCCGAGTGATTCAGCCTTCTTGCTAGGTATAACCCCATGGAAACTCATATTGCTTTCGCTAATCTTGGACATCGGAATGCCCATCCCTTTCAAAGTTTCAGCATAAAGGATATTGAGGCCACTACCACCATCCATCAGCACTTTAGTCAGTCAAGTGCCTTCAACAACTGGGTCGACTACCAGCGCTTGCCTCCCAGGGGTGGCTATATGTGCTGGATGGTCTGACTGGTCGAATGTGATGGCAGTCTGGGACCACTTCAGATAACTGGGTGTTGCCGGAGCAATCATGTTCACCTCTCTGTTAATACTTTCAGTCGACTTTTGCTTTCAACATCAGCAAAAATCATCAGATTGGAATTGACATTGGGAAAACCATCATCATCTTCTTCCCTATCCTCACCCTTGCCCGACTCCTTTTCCTTCTCCTTGGGTTGTTTCTCTCCGAACTGCTGGATCAGGAGCCGACATTGTCGAGTGGTGTGTTTAGGGTAAATGAGATTACCCTGTTCATCTTTTTTTGGTATGAATGTGGCACGGTAAATCCAACACATCATCCCCATCTTGATCTTTAACTTTTTAGGGTTCCATGGCCCTTTGGGCTTCCCCTTGAACTTCCCTTGGGCCACAACTAAAGCTTCGCCAGGAGCCGCTGGTTTGGCCTTGCGTTTCTGTTCCCGACCAAAATTCCCTCCTCCGGTTTCTTCGGCGATTGTTTTGTGCTTGCCACTCCGGAGTCGGTCCTCCTCTTCACCATTGGCATACTTGCTGGCAATCTCCATCATCCGACTCAGGGACATATCTCCTGTCTGACTGAACTTCAGGTTCAACTCTCTGTACTTAATACCCTCCTTGAAGGCACAAACTGCTTGGTGATCTGACACATTCTCCACTCTGTGGTGCAATGTGATCCATCTCTGGATATAATCTCTCAAGGTCTCATTCAGTTTCTGCACACAGGACTGCAACTCTGTTAACCCCGCAGGTCGTTTGCATGTACCTTCAAAGGTTCTAACAAACACTCGGGCAAGTTCCTCCCAACTCTATATGCTGCAGGTGCTAACTAATTCAACCACGCTCTGGCCGAGCCCTCCAACATCAAAGGAAGGTGCTTCATGGACACTTCATCATTGCCACCACCGATCTGCACAACCACTTGGTAGTCCTCAAGCCAAGTGTCAGGTTTCGACTCACCAGTGAACTTGCCGACTCCAGTCGCCAACCTGAAGTTCGGAGGAATCATTGCTGCTCTAATGGCTCTGCTGAAACACTCGGGACCTAAAACATGCACTCTGCTGCCAGTCGGATAGTCTCTATCATGGCCTTCTCTGTGTGCTCTGTTCCTGTCAACCTAACCTTGAACGAGAATAGATCTTGCATCAAAGCCCAGCTCTCTGGGGTCGACTGGAATTCTTCGTCCACCACTGTAAGTGTGTCTGTCATCGTACTGCCGAGGCACATATGACCCGCTCCTCGGGGGAGGCGTGGGCACTCGACGACGGTCATCGTGGTCGAGTCGGTGATCATACTGCTCACGGTTTCTGTACTGATCTCATCGGTCTCCACGTCCCTCACGCCTCGGCGGCGATCTTGGGTTGTGAGACGACTGAACTGTGTGTGCCATCACAGATCTACTATGGATCCTATTCCGCGACTGAGATACTGCTGTGTTTTGCTCTCCCACAGCCCGGAGTAAAGCCCGGATCTGCATCAAACCTCTGCCAGCTTCCGACTAGGAAGGCTGAATTGACTCTGCTATTCGGGCTGCAGCTGTAAGATTCTGAATCGGAGTTCGGTATACCCGAGTTGGAGGCAGAAAAAGTTGTCGTCGACTGGACTCAAGAATCCGCTGCTGAGCACGCTCGTCGAGTGCGTGCTGGAGGTTCTCCCGTCGAGTGCGCTCAGCCAAGTTGGCTAGGCGCGCCTCCTCCAAGGCCTAAGCTTCGGGGGTTTCACCAACGATAAGAGTGTGAAGTGCATCCATGTTACGGCGGCGAAGCTCTTCCCTCTGCTGCGAAGAGAGGGGCTCTGGAAGGTACTCCTCGTGGACGCGCGATGGATCGCCGCCGCCATCGCCACCGTCGTCGCGGGGCAAGCCAGGAGGACTGTGTGGTCCATTGACCATCAAGACTTCCGCCACAGGGTGACTGCTGTCGCACTCGGATGCCGTCTCGACGGAGCCAGTTGACAGGTCAAACATGCCGTAGAGAGTTTCGTCGGGCTCGATTGCCGCGACTTGTGGGGTGGCCAACTGGCGAGCCACCGCGTGCCTTACCCACCGCTAGAGCCGCGACCGACCGGAACGCTTGCACCGGCGAACAGCAGGGAGTGAGGACGCCACAGGAGTCGACCGATATAGAGTCGACGGCATCCGAATAAGGACGCCGTGGATGCACGAGCGAAAGTGCGTCGCCCAGCGGACGGGGAGCGCCTCGACGTCGAGCGGAGCTTCTTGGAGCCAGGCGGAGTCGTCGGCGACGAAGACGAGCGCGCCGAGACGGATCTCACGGCCCTCAGCCAATCCACTGCCGGAAACCATTATGATGGGAATCGGAAAAATCGCAACTTCTCCAACAAGTCGCTAAGAAACCGGCCCCACGGTGGGCCCCACGGTGGGCGCCAACTGTCGTGGATCTAAGACTGACAGTAGAATGGGGGGTAGGTATGTAGAGGCAAGATCCTATCTATGGCGAAGTTGTACACACGAGTTTTACGAGTTCATGCCCTTCTCAGAAGAAGTAACAGCCCTACGTCTCGGAGCCCGGAGGCGGTCGACTGGATTATACGTGTGTGTGTTACAGGGGGTGCGAACCCTTGTCCCAGAGGAGGGGGTGGCTTATATAGAGTGCGCCAGGACCCCCGCTCCCCCTTTACATAGGTTTCAATGTACATAAAGAGAGAGCGTTACAGGTAACGTCTGTAATAAATTATAAATATATGAGTAAACGTCCGAACGTTGCTGCGCAGAGTGGCTTTAGGTCTTCTGTACGTCGAGTGGTCTTTTGCATGGTCGAATGGTTTAGTGGTCGAGTGACATAGACAAGGAGGGGCCTCCGAGTGAATGGTAGGTCGAGTGGATTGCACTCGACACCTTTGTAGGGCCCTCCCTATTTACTCTTGAACTTTTTTGCTTCTAAGACAAGGACCTTAGGTAGGACGTATAGGTCAGGACTATTACCCTACCCTAGGTCTATGTCCTCATCAACCGGCGCCTCCCACAATCACAGGTAATGATGGTTTTCCCTTGCATGTCGCTGGGACTTGTCAAGTCGGGTAGTTGCCGAGGCAGCGTGGGGAAGCGGAGACGCCCACGTACAATCAACCGCCACGCGTCGACCAAGGACGCATGCTTTTGGGGCCGCGATGCTCCGCACTTGACCTTTGGCTTCTCCTTGAAGCCAAGCCCATGCGCGCCTTGGGCCCGGGGGCTACTGTCGGCGTTCTAGGAACGGGGGTCCCCAGACTTGCCTGCCTGCGGGCCACGGCGTGGCTGTGCTAGCTGGCTTGGACGGCCCATCTTCATCAACAAGGCATTCAAGACCCTCGTGAGGGGCCAAGCCTCGCAAGGCGGACGACACAAGGCCTCCTCTGGAGCGGCCTCACCAGGTTGGCTCGTGAGGGGCGGAGAGATCAAGGCAAGGCAAACCTCGCGAGGTTCTCGTGACGTGAGCCATGACGATCAAGATCAGGCGGGCACCAGGCGGGCGCTACGCGCGCAGCGTCCTTGTTTCCTCTTTGGTGCTAAGGAGGCAAGCGTAGGCGCGGAATACCGAGGCATCAAGGAAAGGTTTCCATATCGGTGCAACGAGACCAAGACCAGCAGGCGGCAAGACGGAGGTCACCATGGAGCCCAAGGAGGCGTCACCACCAGAGCCTTTTGCAGGTGAAGACCGCTTTTGTTAGGATAAGTTGTACTAGTTGTCCCCTTTCAAATTGGCCGTTGTTGGCTCCCTTCCCGCTCAATGTTTGGGAAGCGGACCATGGCCTATATAAGTAGAACTAGCCACCACCGTAGGGGATAACTCATTCAGAGGCATCTCATCTGATCCTTAGCCACACACCAAGCACAAGAACACCTCAACCTCAGGAGGCTGTTCTTCCCCTTGTACTGTTCATCATCAGCCCAAGAGGCAATCCACCACCACCACACTCGAGTAGGGCATTACACCACAATGGTGGCCCAAACCAGTATAAATCTTGTGTCTCTTGTGTTGTGAGTTCGTTGAGTTCGTCCGCGAGATCTTAGCTAGCTAGGGCGTGGATCGGTGGGGGGAAGAACTCCGCGCGCACCCCAGAGTTCGAACCTTAAGGGTTTTGCCGGAACACGTGATCCGACAAAGGTCTCCGCTCGTGACACTGTCACGTAATAATGAGTGGGGTTGTACACGCCCCGGAGTCTCCGGAGGGCAGCACTTATCTCCACGCTAGTGAGAAGACTAGACAACGTGCGGGACACGACTGTTCATTTGCTTTCTGTATTTGGCTTGCACCCCTTTTTTAATGGAATTTGAAGTTCTAGCGTTTCCCGATATCTTGGTTGAGTTTCTTCCTCTATTTGCTTCTTCGCTGGGCTCTTTGTTTTGCGCCAGGTAGGGTGGTAGTTGCCTGACGCTCTCCCTCACGCGCCTCGCGCGGGGGCTGGGCAGGTGTGTGCGTGCGCTGGGCTAACCGGGCCACGAGCACACCTCACCAAAGCCCTGTCGGCTCCAGAGCATTGTCTCCCCTGATCTTCGCGAGGCGCCCTCGATTGAGCTCGTGATTGGCGCACTCCCCTAAGTCCATGCCCCACGGGTACCGCGACGTGGTGCGCTAGGCCACGATCAGCCCATGCCTGAGGCCTCACGCAAGGAAGGATAAGGATTTCCTAACAAATTTTCGTAGCTTCGCAATGTCCCGCGAGGTCAGCGGCTCTCGAGTCGGCAGGAGGGAAGCCTCACCAGATGCCAGGAGGCGCGTGCCCTCACGAGGTGGAAACTACCTCGAATGTATCAAGCTAAGTTATCCATCTATGCCTACATGAAGCACATATGGCACAACACAACACAGAAACAATAAACATAGCATGGGCGGCATAAGAGTTATGGTTCATTACACGCCCTCGCAGGGCCCCATACTTGTTTCTTGGAATACAGGAAGAAAGGAAAGGACAAGCAAAAGCGGCGCCCACACCCGCAACAGATCACGAGGGTTGCCTCCCAGCGCCTACCCCCGGACTTAGTCGGAGTCCTCCTCGCGCTTCACCGGGGCGCGGCGGCGGGACAACCCGCCACCGTCCTCGTAGCGAGCCCGGCGACGTGGCGTTTGGTAGTAGCCACCGTTGTTGGAGCTCTCATCGGAGGAGGAGCTGCCGCCGGCGGACAAGCCACGATACTCGCCAAAGGCGAGCCCGCCGTCGGCGTCGCCGCGGCCGTCGTCAAGACCCAGCTCGTCGTCATCGCCGCTGTCCTCAGGGCAGCACCGTGCACGGCGGCCATCTTCCCCAAAAACCCTCACGTAGAGGGTCGCGACGCCATCGTACTTGAAGTGGAGGGTGCACCTCCTGCCCAGGCCACGCGCACGAGCAAACGTTTGCCAGCCGCGGGCCAGGACCACATTGGCCGTAGCGGAAACCTCCACTGTGGCCCATGAGGCCTTGCTGCAGCAGCTGTCAGCGTGCAGCCAGAGGCCGTCGAGACCTGCAGCTGGCAGCTCACCGGTGAAGGAGCGCGGGAGCTGGAGCGAAGTCCCGGCCGGCTGTTCCGACCGCACGACGAACTCCGAGAGCACCTCCATCGAATGGAAGCGCGGCCGACGAGGCCGGGCAACCACCATGCGCCTCCCCTTGGTGCACGGGTTGGTCCGCCTGGGACGGCCCCCACCGCGGGAGGAGGCACCACCGCGGCCGCCAAGGACAACGCCGGTTCCCGGCGGGTACGTTCGCGCCCCGGGGGGGGCACGACATGCCGCGCCCCCTCTTGGGCGGTGGCGAGTCGGGTCCCTCCTGTTGCAGTTTCCCCTTCTTTGTGGCTAAGAACCTCTTCGTCGGCGCCATGGGTGTCGCGGCAAGATGGCGAAGTGAGAAGGAAGAAGAAGTAGCGGACGGAGTGGAGAAGGAGATGAGCAACGGGGAATCCGCCCCCTCCTCATTTATAGCCAGAGGGAGGCCAACCGCCGGCCTCGACGATCTAAGGTAATGATGGTTTACTTCTGCATGCAGCAGGGTCTCGTCAAGTCAGATGGTTGCCGAGGCAGCGTGGGGAAGCAAAGACGCCCACGTCCCGTCAGTCGCCACGCTTCAGTTAAGGCCGCAGGTGGTTGGGGCTCGCGGTGCTCCGCACTTGCCCCTTGGCCTCGCCTCGAAGCCAAGTCCAAGCATGCCTTGGGCCCGGGGTCTACTGTCGGTGTCCTGGGAACGGGGGTACCTAGACTTGCTTGCCTGTGGCCCACGACACGGCTCCACCAACTGCCTGGTATGGACCGTCTTCAGCAGCAACTACTCAAGAACCTCGCGAGGGGCCAAGCCTCGCGAGGCGAATGACACCAAGACCTCCTCGGGGGTAGCCTCACTAGGCTGGCTCCCGAGGAGCGGAGATATCTATGCGAGGGGCACCTCGCGAGGTTGACGTGAGCCATGACGACCAGGGCCAGGCGGGCGACAGTGGGCACAGTGTACCAGTTTCCTCTTTGGTGCTAAAGAGGCAGGCGCAGGCGAGGAGTCTCGAGGCATCAATCAACGGTTTCCATATCGGTGCACCGAGACCAAGACTAGCAGGACGGCAGGACGGAGGTCACCACGGAGCCCATGGCGGCGTCACCACCAGAGTCTTTGGCAGGCGAAGACCACCTTTTGTCAGGATACCTTGTACTAGTTGTCCCCTCCAAACTTGGACGTTGTTGGATCCCTTCCCGCGTAATATTAGGGAAGAGGGCCCGGGCCTCTATAAATAGGACTAGCCACCACCATAGGAAGGGGACGGATCATTGAGACCACCCTCATACGCAGCAGCTCACCAAGCTCAAGAACACCTCTCCTCAGGAGGCTGTTCTTACCTTGTACTTGTTCATCCTCAGCCTACGAGGCAATCCACCACACCACACTGGAGTAGGGTATTACACCGCAACGGTGACCAAACTAGTATAAACCCTCGTGTCCCTTGTTCTTGGGTTTGTCGAGCTAGGCCTTGATATCGTTGCGCGAGCGAGCTTGGGAGAGAGAGTTCTTCGTGCGCACCCCAGTGTTTGAACCTCAAGGTTTTTCCAGAACCCATGATCCGACAGTGGCCCTTGGTCCGATGAATCTTGCAGTACAGCCCATCACCTTTCCCAGCCTTCTCGGTAGCCGCAGCTTCCCGGCAATCAGTGCACGTGGGAACTTCCTTATCGGGAGCTTCAGCCTTAGCCTTCTTGCCGGTACTAGGCGTGCCCGATCCCTCAACGGTCAGTAGTGCCTTATACTTGTGTTTCTTGTTGCTCTTCTTGCTCTTCTTCTTCTGACTGGTGGCCTCGTCGTCATCCTCTGAGTCGATGTCGACGCAATTTTCTTCACCATGGAGTTTCCTCCCCTCCTCCACCCGAGCACACTTTTCCACCAGGGTGTAGAGCTCCTTCACAGTCTTGGGCAACCGAACGTTCATCTTGGAACATATCCGATGGTTGCACACATCGGACTAGTGGAACGCAGCTATCACAGCTGTTGGGTGGATATCCGCAATATTTTTGTGGACTCACCTAAACCTCGTCGTCGGCCTTGACGTGCTCGAGGATCGGATGAAGCCATCGATACATCATCAAGCTCTTGGTCGTGTGGCCCTCGCGCTGGTTGCCGCGGTGGGGATTGCACCGTGGGGCCACCGTCGTTGTCTGGGAAGGCCGTGGCGGGCTAGCTCACTGTGAACCTCCAGCCTCAATAAAGCCAATCAGGCTCTGAATGGTGGCTCTCCACTCATCCATTTGACATGTGCCGGTGGAAATCTCATCAACAGCTGGGCCCGTGCCATGGCCTCCGAAGCAGTGCCCGGCATAGGTGAGGATGATGTAGGCCATAACGTCGCCGGCTCCCGACGGTGCCGGCAGTGGCGGCGCCGGGCTCCCGTCGTCAGGAGCCAGTCACTTGGATGACGTGGTGACAAGGTGGTGGCGCGTGTGGACCAATCACCCGGTTCAGAGCATTGGCTGGGACAGTTTGCTCCGGGGCGGTGCATGTCCTACGACCGCGCCTGCGGCGCGAGCGGCAGGAGGATTGCGATTCCCCTCAGGGAGAACATCACTGCCATGGCTATGCCCCTTGGCTAGGCAGGGAGGGAAAGAATGAATTATCTCTCTTCTCGTACCTCGCGGAGCGTCGTCGACGGGATGTTGTTGGCGCTGTCCTTCTCAGGCGCCTCCTGCTCTTGCTTCGGCCATGGGGGAGGTGGTATCAACGCCGCCTGCGTTAACCATGTCTCCCGTGGCGTCAACATCCTCATGCACCCCCGCATACCCTGCGGCATCGGCCGTCGTGGGTGGCGGGGCCTTCGAGGTAGATGGGTGTGCTGCGGCGCCGGACTTCTTCTTGGGCACCATAGTTGATGGAGCCGTAGATGATGAAAATGGCGATGAAAATGATGCGCAGCTTACGCTCTCGGGTTCAAGCAAGCAATCCCCCTACCTGGCGCGCCAAAGATGTCGTGGGAAACCAGGGCCACCTATGGGGCCATGAGCCCCTTTTTGTCCGGCGGGGGGATGGGTGTCGGTGTCAAAACCGGCGGATCTCGGGTATGGGGTCCCGAACTGTGCATCTAGGATCGATGGTTACAGGAGACAGGGGACATGATGTTTACCCATGTTCGGGCCCCCTCTATGGAGATAATACCCTACTTCCTGCTTGATTGATCTTGATGAATATGAGTGTTAAAATAGTTGATCTACCTCGAGACCGTAATGGCTAAACCCTAGAAGTCTAGCCTGTACAACTATGGTAATGAGTATATCCTTTCCGGACTACATCCTCCGGTTTATATAGACACCGGGGGGATCTAGGGTTACATAGAGTCGGTTACTGTCGGGACCCCGATTCCAGGTCACATCGATCTAGCTGGTAACACCTCATATCACTTTGCGGCCTCACGCACGGTATACCCACGGGTGTCTCCTTACCATGGCCCGGGACCGTTTGCGTCTTTTAGCTCACGTATATGATAGTGTCGCTAGCATCCATATGACAGAGAACCCGGGCCGACATGACTAGTCGTGAACCCAAAGTGGCACTAACTTACGGGGACAGGCATACATGAATCAACATCGAGCATGTCGGTCAGCAGCGTGCGAATCCGGGCTGTAGCACTAGGCTAACAGGACTCCGGTGAACCGGGCTGTAGCAGGCTAGGCAGGACTCCGGATGTCACCGCGTGACATTTCCCCGAAGGGACAGACACAGGAACGAAGTGAATCACATGCCGGCCAGTCAAGTGTTGCGGAGCAGTAGTGCTGGGCTAGCAGGACTCCGGTGAACCGGGCTGTAGAGGACTACTATGGCTCATGGAAGCACAAGACTACATTTCCCCATAAGAGAGGCTACCAAGGATAAACAACTAGGTTGTCGGATCCCACACATACCAAGCATTTCAATCATACACACAATATGCTCGTTATGTGCAAATACAACATGGCATCACAAGAAGACTCTACGACTCAGAGTATTTATTCATTAGGCTCCAAAGAGCGAGATATTACAAACATAGGTCTCATGACCCAACATTCAGAGCATACAAGTCAAAGCACATGCGGAAGCTTAACATGTCTGAGTACAGACATCTACAAATGAAAAAGGCTCAGAAGCCTGACTATCTACCAGATCCTGCCGAGGGCACAAGATCCTAGCTGAGGTATCTAGCTAAATGTTGAAGTCCACACGGAACTACTAGAGAGACTGACGTCTCTCTTCAAAACATAAATTAAGCAAACGTGAGTACAAATGTACCAGCAAGACTTACATCAGAACTATCTACATATGCATCGGTATCAACAAAGGGGGTGGTGGAGTTTAACTGCAGCAAGCCCGCTTTGACTCGGTGGCTATCCTAAACTACAATTGCAAGTAACTCTTTTGAGGTGGCGCACACGAGTCCACATATTCACCATATCAATACACCACTATGGATCCGCTCCCGTCTCCCTATGAGAGCGCCATCCATAGCACTCACGCTTATCTTGCGCCTTTTAGAGTATCCACTTTCACTTGTCTATGAACTGTTATAGGCAACCCAGAAGTCCTTTACCGCGGACACGGCTATTTGAATAGATGATGTTAACCCTGCAGGGGTGTACTTCTTCACACACGCTCTCGCCACTTACCACCATGTACACGTCGTGTACCTCGGCAACCTTCAAGCGGAAGCCTGGCGAGGGAGTCGGCCACGACCTGACTAACCACACAAGTCTCAAATCCAGGTTTATCGCCTATTCGGGTTCCATCCGCAAGGAGATCCGGCCGGGGTGTCGCTCACGGCCCCAAACAATGTGTGCAGGGTTCCCGAGCCCACCATCCGGGTGCCACTCGGTACACCAGGCCACGTGTGCCTAGTCTGTCCCAAGCCCAGCTGTACCAGGTGCCACTTGGTAGACTACTAACACTACCTACAAATACCAGAAACTAGATGCAACTCCAGGACAGAGATCAGGTTGATTAATAAGTCGAGAGAGCTTGGAGCGCCCGGAGCCCAATGTGTGGTAGTAACTGTTCATGGATCACAAACACATAACTCAGTTCCTGAGGACGGTTTCAATGAGACAACCCACCATGTACTCCTACATGGCCTCTCACCGCTACCTTTACCAAATCGTGTTCACACACTTAGCTCTCACACAGTAGGACATGTTCACAACTTTCCAATTCATTCCCGATGAATCAGACCTGACACAACTCTAAGCAATAGCAGGCATGACAACAAGCATGAATGAGTAGGCACATCAGGGCTCAAACAACTCCTACTCATGCTAGTGGGTTTCATCTATTTACTGTGGCAATGACAGGTCATGTAGAGGATAAAGGGGTTCAGCTACCGCAGCAAGTAACAGATGAATCGTTGTTGTCCTAATGCAGTAAAAGAGAGCAGGAGCGAGAGAGTGGAATTGTATCGGAATGAGCAAGGGGGTTTTGCTTTCCTGGCACTTCCGAAGATCATATAGCTCTTCATCAGTGTCATCGAACTCATCGTCGGAACCACGTCTATCGAGAGGGAACAACACCGGCAAACACAGAAAGAACACAATCAATGCAATGGACAATATGATGCATGATCATGACATGTCAATATGCTGTGATTTGAGCTAATGCAACTAAGAACAGAAGGGTTTGAGTAGATTTGAACCAAAGGTTCAAATTCAAATTCAAACTAAGAACTCATAAAGTGCATTATCATGTTTTGATCTAAACAGAAAGGAAGTTGATTAAACATGCATGAAACCAGTATAGATGGATAGATTGGATTTTTCTGATCATTTTTCATATATAAATCTTTTCATTTGGAGCTACAGATTAATTTCTATGATTTTTAGAAGTTTATAACATTTTCTGGAATTTCCTGATTAAAAATAAATCCAGAAAATGTAATACTACGTCAGCATTGCGTCGCTGTGACGTCAGTTGGTCAACAGGGGCTGGTCCGGGTCAAACCTGAGGCATGGCACCCACTAGTCAGTGCACAGAGCTGGCTAGTGTAGCTGACATGTGGGCCTGGTCAACAGCCACGTCAGCAGGGTCAAAGCTGACGCGTGGGCCCACTGGATTAATCTAAAATAAACAGGGAATAAATCCCAGGGTTAATTTGGGCGCGGGGCCCATATGTCAGTGAGAGAGGGGTTAATTGGCGGGGTAATTAGTCCCTAACGACGGTGCCACATCAGCACGCCGGAGTTGAACGCCGGCGAGCACGCGAACGCCGTGGCGACGCTCGGGAACGCGCTACGGCGGCGGCTGGACGCGCTGGGGGCACCACGAGGAAGCCCTCGCTCGCCCGCATCCAGGGGTGCACGCAGCTGGGCGCAGGGAGGCCGGGGTCGATGGCGGCGACCACTTGGGCGGCGGCCGGAGTTCGGGCGTGAGCGCGGGCGGTGCTACGGTGGGCGTAGCGATGCGGCGTAGCATCTACGGCTTCTATGCGGTGCGGTGAGCACGACGGGCACACTCCCGGGACCAAAAGGTCACCGGAACTACGTCGGTGTCGAGCTCAGGCGGCGGCGGTTCTCGGTCGTCAGTGAAGCAGCGGCTACGGTGAGCCAAAGGCAACAGGGTTAGGGGGGTTCGTCGCAGAATCTCACAGCGAGTCGGACGAGGTAGACGGCGTGCTCGGGGAGGTGGAGACGGCGACGAAACGGCGATGGTGATCTCGGCGGACTTGGAAGGAAGGCGAGGTCGGGGACAATGATACAGGTCTTCCGGCGTCACGTGAGTCGGTGGAGAGGTCGAGTGCGTCGAGGCGGAGCTCCCTGTCAGGTCGTCTGAGCGTGAGGAGCACGGTGGCTGCGGCTACGGCGAACGGCGGCGAGGAGCTTGGGTGAGCTCGGGGATGGGACTAGAGGACGAGGGAGAGAGCAGAAAGTGAGGGGAGAGGCAGAGGGGGCTGCGGGGCGTCTCCAGACGCGTCGGGGGCGCCTCGGTGCCAAATAGGAGGTGGCCGCGTTCGGCTGCGCGCTCGCCACGCACCTGCTTCTCCTTCTGGCAGAAGGTTGAAGAAGCAGGCAGCACTGGCTGGGTTGGGCCAGCCAACTGGGCCGCCAGGTGGCCTGGCTAGGTGGGCTGCCAGGTAAGTGGCCCAGGTGAGTCCTTCTCTCTCTCTTTTTCTAATTCTATTTCTGCTTTCTATTTATTTTGATCTGTTTTGAATTAGTAAAAATACTAACTCATTTTGTAAAATCCTGATAAAAATTGTGGGCACTATTTGAATTATTTCCAATAGCCCCCAATTGTTTCCAGAAGTATTGAAGCATTTAAAATATTTATAGGCATTAAATGCTCCAATTCGAATACAATATGATTTAGCTCAAAAATCCATAAATGGCCAAGAAATATGCTCATCATTTCTGGCAGAGGTTTTCACCTTTATTAGAAATCATGAACATTTTCCATGACATTTTGGGTTCTTTGCACCAGATTTTATTTAAACCTATTTGAATTCTTTCTGGTGCTAGGGTTTGATCAATCCCCATTTCAGCTTTACATAAAATTTAAACATGATGCAACACCAGATACTAGCACTAGGCATTACTAGAACTAGGGATGTGACAACTCACCCCCACAAAACAAGAATCTCGTCCCGAGATTCAAGCGTAGGGTAAGATGAAGGGGGAACGCAAACTAACATAATCTTCATGATCCAATTGCTCTTCTCAAAGATGTTGATTCATTGCAACATCTTGATCTTGACATCTTTTCTTTCGAGAGCTTCATCCAACTATGACGACGGAAGAGAGGGAAACTCTATAGGATTCGATCTTCACAAAGGTTGGCAACTCACGATCAACTCATGGAGTGAGATGTAAGAACATCTCTCGAGCTGAGACACAAAACACACATCTGGAACAAGGAAAGGTAGCAAATGACGAAGGTTCAATTTGGTAGGCAACAACTCCACGCTTGGGTAGGATGGTGCATGGTTTCAAAGTAGCGAGGAGATAATTGCCACGGTTCCATAACGGGGCACCTTAGGGAAGATGGCTCGTAGAAATATTCCCTTAAGTGGCAAAAAGAATTACTTTTGATTCAGAGATCATTGAAACTCTTCATACCAGCCTAAGGCAATTCGCAAACGACTGTTTGAAGGAGTTCGGAGGAACGACACACTCGGGCTAGAATGGACGACGTGGACTACCTTGTTGAAGACAATGCAAGGGATGATTTTGCTTGCGCGTGCACTCAAGAACTTGAGCAATTCCATATTCATCAAGGCTCTACCGACATCCGTGTCAAGGATCCTGGCAACCCAACATACTACCATGATGAATAGTGATGGACAATGCAGGTGCAAAAGAGTACAACACTTTCTCATATTTTTCCTTAGCAATGCCAAAGAAGCAAATCTGGATGATCGACCGAGAGACATTTAGCACTCCGCTTCTAATGTTCTCCTTGATGTGCTAGTGCAACCCATTTATTAAAATGGTTTGGTACGTAGAACATCAAGTAAAAGGTCGGACTTCGGGAGCACAAGAATCCATAAGGAATATCTACGGAAGTAGAATCTTACGAAATCCTTATGGGGAGGTGGCCAACTTCCTCAATCAAGATACTATAATAATAGGTCTTCCGGTTGGGTGTGTTGGTCACGACATCCACTCTACCGGTTACCGAGAGACCAATATTATAGCTCTTGGGAAACGTTCCAACCATCACATCTGCCCGAGATTCAGATCTGGTTGGTGGCAGGTATTCAAGACTCATCGAGTCTAGGAAGAAAAATGAAGGTTTGCAACACAAATCGATGAGATGACGTTGCGAGATTCTCGGGAGATGAACTACGATAGCAAACTCCAAAACAAGCTGGTTCTGCTACAACCTGTGAACACGCTGTCCCAGACAAGCATGGCCACGTAGTAGTCTTATAATAAAACACTACCGAGTTCAGGTGGGGAACCATCAACGAGGATATCGAAGCCTTGTGCATGAACTAGTATTCGCACGGCAACTGCTTTTCCTTGAACAAATCAATCAGTGGCTTGGTGTGCTAGGAACACATATAGAATGAAGGTTGCAAGTCTCCAGACAATAGAATACTTCGCACATATGCATGACTGACTTGGGATGATTCCAAAGGAAGCAAAAACAAGCTTTCTCGAGTTCACGGCGGCAACTTGCATCGATTGCACATAAACCAGAGGAAGTCAATTCTTCCATCAAAACGTATACCTCATGAGCGGAACATGAAGGCAATGCTTACAAAGTTTCCAATACTAGCTGGATGTTCAACACGAATCATGGAGAATGTAGCAGTGTTGCTGATGGGCTCAACAACAATTCATCCAGGTTTCCTTGGAGATGGAATTCCATAATTATGTGAACAAGTGATAGCATTGGTCAGACCCAAAAGATATAATGGTGCATGCTCGAGGGATCAACCACGAGTAAGGCAACATTATGAACATCGTTGGTTCTGATTTGTTTGATAATAGCCCATACTCAAATCAAAGTTTGGTTAAGATGATAGGTCCATTAATTGATCACGAGGACCAATCGATGAAGAAATCATCTTTCTACAACAAACACACACACACACAAGAGATATCCTTTGGAGAGAACTAAGTCAGGCAAGCTTTTATCTTCCAACTCTCCAAGTTGTGGTTTAGCTTAACCAACTAGCTCAAGGTATCCAACACAGATTCTTGGAGAAAGAGTGGTTTATAGGAAAACCATTTGATCACGAGCTCAACATAGCGGTCAGGTGTCAACCTGGTAACACTTCCGAGAAGATATTCGAAAAATCACGAACCACCGATATGTTACTAAGCTCGAGAACAATCTTGCTTTTCAGGGCAAGACGATATGATCAACTGAGCAAGGGTTTGACAAAATCCTAACTCATTGATTGAAGAGTGCACCAAAAATAAGGACTAGGTAGCACGATCAATCTTAGGATGATGATTCAATAACCAACACGCTAAGAATGAGAGTATTGCCATTAACTACCAAGCAACGAGTTGCTCAGAGTATTGATTTCACACATCGCGGTTCACTTGTCGGTATTCCGGTTGTGACAACACGGGACCGAGGAATGAATAATGATGGCGAGAAGTATCACTCCGTCAAGAATTCATAAGAGGTGGTACAATTCTCATGACACTCTTGACATAAAGATGGTAACGCTCCAAGGTAGAGCAGAGCAAAAGCTGGATTGGCATTTTGGTCTGCGGAATACAATTGCTTTGACCCAATCCTCGAAATGGATGAGGTACTGGAGTTTGTTTCTCCTAGTCATTCCGGAATAGAATGGCTTGACGGACCACAAGAATAATAGGCATCGATAACACAGATGCACAACTAGTCCTGACTATCAATTGATAGACGAAGGCTAGAAAATAACTAAAGAGGGACAACCCAAAGGAACATATGTTTTTCTGAGTTGTGGATGCATGGATTAGTATGTCGAACAAATTCAACATATTTCTTTCGGATAACCCATGCAGAGGAGGAAGGACTGCAGAGTCACAATATGAATGGAGTACTCCTCAAGAGCGCCCTGGTTGTGATCTTTTGGTTTAAAAGAACTCCTGCCAAGAATGGTTCATGGTATTTGGAAGAACGATATACCACGGACCTCGAAGACTATCACAAAGGTTACCAATATCCTAAAGGAACAAGCAAACACTAGCTACATGAATTAAGTAGAGTGAATCTTGGATTCAAGAATCCAGAAATAGAATGCCTACTAACTAAATGGCATCACGGGATGCTTTCGAGAATAATGGCCAGAATCATCACACTGGGGATGCAAGCATTGCTAGATTACTAAGTGGTCCTTTAAGACACCTAGGGTCATAATAATAACTCCAACATATATGTCAAGGCAACAGAGTACCTCAACTCAACGATTAGTGTTGTTAATCTGGCCCAAAGGA
This sequence comes from Triticum aestivum, assembly GCF_018294505.1. Classification (NCBI taxonomy): domain Eukaryota; kingdom Viridiplantae; phylum Streptophyta; class Magnoliopsida; order Poales; family Poaceae; genus Triticum; species Triticum aestivum. The sequence continues at coordinate 233,355,415 of NC_057799.1, forward strand.
ACATCGAGAACGGAAAAAAGGGATTTGCAAATGCGTCAGATTATTTAGAAGCCTGGGTTGACTCAGACATCATAACGGCTGTAAATGCTCAAAGGATTTGAGACATCCTGGAAAAAAATGGTGGCATAACCACTTAGAAGCACAATAACAAGGTTTTGAGGCCAGATATGAACATACGGAAGTAGTAGGAACTGAACTAAGGCTTGAAACCAACAATCCTATAAGTCTACAGATTAGTAACACGTGATCCTGATAGAAAGATGAGAAGCCTAGTTCTTAATCCCCGTAGAAGAGAAGAGGATGACTCAGATCAGAAGGCTATAAGGTAAAGGAGTAAAAAGAGCCTTACGTTCCCTTCCACAATCAATTCCCTTATATAACTAAAGCATTTCTAGACTCAACTTCGACCAGTTTGGCTTGGTAATCCTACAGGCAGTCAGGCTCTGATACCAAAGCTGTCGGGACCCCGATTCCAAGTCACATCGATCTAGCCGGTAACACCTCATATCACTTTGCAGCCCCACGCACGGTATTCCCACGGGTGTCGCCTTACCATGGCCCGGGACCGTTTGCGTCTTTTAGCTCACGTATATGATAGTGTCGCTAGCATCCATATGACAGAGAACCCGGGCCGACATGACTAGTCGTGAACCCAAAGTGGCACTAACTTACGGGGACAGGCATACATGAATCAACATCGAGCATGTCGGTCAGCAGTGTGTGAATCCGGGCTGTAGCACTGGGCTAACATGACTCCGGTGAACCGGGCTGTAGCAGGCTAGGCAAGACTCCGGATGTCACCGCGTGACAGTTCCCCGAAGGGACAGACACAGGAATGAAGTGAATCACATGCCGGCCAGTCAAGTGTTCTGGAGCAGTAGTGCTGGGCTAGCAGGACTCCGGTGAACCGGGCTGTAGCGGACTACTATGGCTCATGGAAGCACAAGACTACATTTCCCCATAAGAGAGGCTACCAAGGATAAACAACTAGGTTGTCGGATCCCACACATACCAAGCATTTAATTCATACACACAATATGCTCGATATGTGCAAATACAACATGGCATCACAACAAGACTCTACGACTCAGAGTATTTATTCATTAGCTCCCAAGAGCGAGATATTACAAACATAGGTCTCATGACCCAACATTCAGAGCATACAAGTCAAAGCACATGCGGAAGCTTAACATGTCTGAGTACAGACATCTACAAATGAAAAAGGCTAAGAAGCCTGACTATCTACTAGATCCTGCCGAGGGCACAAGATCGTAGCTGAGGTATCAAGCTAAACGTCGAAGTCCACACGGAACTACTAGCGAGACTGACGTCTCTCTGCAAAACATAAAATAAGCAAACGTGAGTACAAATGTACCCAGCAAGACTTACATCAGAACTATCTACATATGCATCGGTATCAACAAAGGGGGTGGTGGAGTTTAACTGCAGCAAGCCAGCTTTGACTCAGTGGCTAACCTGAACTATGACTGCAAGCAACTCTTTTGAGGTGGCGCACACGAGTCCACATATTCACCATATCAATACACCACTATGGATCCGCTCCCGTCTCCCTACGAGAGCGCCATCCATAGCACTCACGCTTATCTTGCGCATTTTAGAGTATCCACTTTCACTTGTCTATGAACTGTTATAGGCAACCCAGAAGTCCTTTACCGCGGACACGGCTATTCGAATAGATGATGTTAACCCTGCAGGGGTGTACTTCTTCACACATGCTCTCGCCACTTACCACCATGTACACGTCGTGTACCTCGGCAACCTTCAAGCGGAATCCTGGCGAGGGAGTCGGCCACGACCTGACTAACCACACAAGTCTCTCGTCCAGGTTTATCGCCTATTCGGGTTCCATCCGCAAGGAGATCCGGCCGGGGTGTCGCTCACGGCCCCAAACGATGTGTGCAGGGTTCCCGAGCCCACCATCCGGGTGCCACTCAGTACACCAGGCCACGTGTGCCTAGTCTGTCCCAAGCCCACCTGTACCGGGTGCCACTTGGTAGACTACTAACACTACCTACAAACACCAGAAACTAGTTGCAACTCCTGGACAGAGATCAGGTTGATTAATAAGTCGAGAGAGCTTGGAGCGCCCGGAGCCCAATGTGTGGTAGTAACTGTTCATGGATCACAAACACATAACTCAGTTCCTGAGGACGGTTTCAATGAGACAACCCACCATGTACTCCTACATGGCCTCTCACCGCTACCTTTACCAAATCATGTTCACACACTTAGCTCTCACACAGTAGGACATGTTCACAACTTTCCAATTCATTCCCGATGAATCAGACCCGACTCAACTCTAAGCAATAGCAGGCATGACAACAAGCATGAATGAGTAGGCACAGCAGGGCTCAAACAACTCCTACTCATGCTAGTGGGTTTCATCTATTTACTGTGGCAATGACAGGTCATGCAGAGGATAAAGGGGTTCAGCTACCGCAACAAGTAACAGATGAATCGTTGTTGTCCTAATGCAGTAAAAGAGAGCAGGAGCGAGAGAGTGGAATTGTATTGGAATGAGCAAGGGGGTTTTGCTTGCCTGGCACTTCCGAAGATCATATAGCTCTTCATCAGTGTCATCGAACTCATCGTCGGAACCACGTCTATCGAGAGGGAACAACACCGGCAAGCACAGAAAGAACACAATCAATGCAATGGACACTATGATGCATGATCATGACATGTCAATATGCTGTGATTTGAGCTAATGCAACTAAGAACAGAAGGGTTTGAGTTGATTTGAACCAAAGGTTCAAATTTAAACTAAGAACTTATAAAGTGCATTATCATGTTTTGATCTAAACAGCAAGGTTAAGTTGTTTAAACAAGCATGAAACCAGTACAGATGGATAGATTGGATTTTTCTGATCATTTTTCATATATAAATCTTTTTATTTGGAGCTACAGATTAATTTCTATGATTTTTAGAAGTTTATAACATTTTCTGGAATTTCCTGATTAAAAATAAATCCAGAAAATGTAATACTACGTCAGCATTGCGTCACTGTGACGTCAGTTCGTCAACAGGGGCTGGTCCGGGTCAAACCTGAGGCATGGGACCCACTAGTCAGTGTCACAGAGCTGGCTAGTGTAGCTGACATGTGGGCCTGGTCAACGGCCACGTCAGCAGGGTCAAAGCTGACGCGTGGGGCCACTGGATTAATCTAAAATAAACAGGGAATAAATCCCAGGGTTAATTTGGGCGCGGGGCCCATATGTCAGTGAGAGAGGGGTTAATTAGCGGGGTAATTAGTCCCTAACGACAGTGCCACATCAGCACGCCAGAGTTGAACGCCGGCGAGCACGCGAACGCCGTGGCGACACTCTTGAACGCGCTACAGCTGGACGCGCTGGGGGCACCACGAGGAAGCCCTCGCTCGCCCGCATCCAGGGGTGCACGCAGCTGGGCGCATGGAGGCCGGGGTCGACGGCGGCGACCAATTGGGCGGCGGCCGGAGTTCGGGCGTGAGCGCGGGCGGTGCTGCGGTGGGCGTGGCGATGCGGCGTAGCATCTACGGCTTCTATGCGGTGCAGTGAGCATGACGGGCACACTCCCGGGACCAAAAGGTCACCGGAACTACGTCGGCGTTGAGCTCAGGCGGCGGTGGTTCTCGGTCGTCAGCGAAGCAGCGGCTACGGCGAGCTAAAGGCAACAGGGTTAGGGGGGTTCGTCGCAGAATCTCGCAGCGAGTCGGACGAGGTAGACGGCGTGCTCGGGGAGGCGGCGACGGCGACGAAACGGCGATGGTGATCTCGGCGGACTTGGAAGGAAGGCGAGGTCGGGGACGACGATACAGGGCTTCCGGCGTCGCGTGAGTCGGTGGAGAGGTCGAGTGCGTCGAGGCGGAGCTCCCTGTCACGTCGTCTGAGCGCGAGGAGAACGGTGGCTGCGGCTATGGCGAACGGCGGCGAGGAGCTCGGGTGAGCTCGGGGATGGGACTAGAGGACGAGGCAGAGAGCAGAAAGTGAGGAGAGAGGCAGAGGGGGCTGCGGGGCGTCTCCAGACGCGTCGGGGGCGCCTCGGTGGCAAGCAGGAGGTGGCCGCGTTCGGCTGCGCGCTCGCCACGCACCTGCTTCTCCTTCTGGCAGAAGGTTGAAGAAGCAGGTAGCGCTGGCTGGGCTGGGCCAGCCAACTGGGCTGCCAGGTGGCCTGGCTAGGTGAGTCCTTCTCTCTCTCTCTTTTCTAATTCTATTTCTGCTTTCTATTTATTTTGATCTGTTTTGAATTAGTAAAAATACTAACTCATTTTGTAAAATCCTCATAAAAATTGTGGGCACTATTTGAATTATTTCCAACAGCCCCCAATTGTTTCCAGAAGTATTGAAGCATTTAAAATATTTATAGGCATTAAATGCTCCAATTCAAATACAATATGATTTAGCTCAAAAATCCATAAATGGCCAAGAAATATGCTCATCATTTCTGGCAGAGGTTTTCACCTCTATTAGAAATCATGAACATTTTCCATGACATTTTGGGTTCTTTGCACCAGATTTTATTTAAACCTATTTGAATTCTTTCTGGTGCTAGGGTTTGATCAATCCCCATTCCAGCTTTACATAAAATTTAAACATGATGCAACACCAAATACTAGCACTAGGCATTACTAGAACTAGGGATGTGATAGTTACATAGGAAGGAATATTCATAGTTTATCGCCAAGCGTGCCTTCCATGCCAAGGAGAGTCCAATCCGGACACGGGTAGAGTCTTCGGCCTTCATGTCTTCTCAGCCACCAGTCCGGCCCATAGATAACAGGCCGGACGCCCGAGGACCCCTTAGTACAAGACTCCCTCAGTAGCCCCTGACCCTGGCTTCAATGACGAGGAGTCTGGCGCACAGATTGTCTTCGGCATTGCAAGGCGGGTTCCCTTCTTTCCGAACTCCAAGATAGTCTTTCGACGCAATGATAGTATCCGGACCTGTAACACACACCACACACACCCGCAGAGAGAATATAATACTCGCACGAGTCCAATTCGCTGACAATTTTTTACGACATGACATCACATCTGTCTGGTCATAATTTCGAATCGTTTTTCGTCTGTCGCTCCACGTTCCGAGACGCGGTTGCCATTGGCAAGTCTTGTCAAAGTAGAGATCGTGCCCCCTTATTGTGGGGTTCTCATCAATGCGGGCGTGGGTAACCCAATTGTGCCGTTTACATAGGCCTTGGGAATAGGCAAGGTGTAAGGGCAAGTGGGGAGGCGTTTGATATTCGCGGCCTTTATAAGGGGATAAGGATTCCTTTTTTGACCCACGCCCTTTCTATCCCTCAGCCCCTCCATCCTTGAGCTCCAGCGCCCAAGCTTCAGCTTTTCCTCGTTAGAGAAAGCACTCCAAACATGTCCGGATCCGGAGCTGGAGGCAAGTGGATGGCCTCCTCAATTAAGAAGAAGGACATCTAGGAGCTCTGGGAGGCCGGATACCTAGCCAAGGAGATTGCTCTCTGACTCCCGGTCAAAGGACAGATCGTCCCTACTCCAGAGCCCCATGAGAGGGTTGTGTTTCTCACACATTTTGTCCGCGGGCTGGGATTCCCGCTCCACCCGTTCGTCCGCGGACTGATGTTTAACTATGGGCTAGACTTCTATGACCTAGCCCCTTCCTTCATTCTCAACATCACGGTGTTCATTGTCGTGTGCGAGGCCTTTCTTCGCATCCCACCTCATTTCGGTCTATGGCTGAAGACCTTCAATGTGAAGCCGAATGTGGTGAGCGGTCAACAAGCGGAGTGCGGAGGCGCCATGGTGGGCAAGATGCCTAATGTTACCTGGCCTGAAGGCTCCTTCGCGGAGACGGTAAAGGGGTGGCAATCGGGGTGGTTCTATATCACCGAGCCGCACGACACTAACTGGGCGGTGGCCCCCGAATTCCGATCCGGAACCCCAATGTGGCTCACCTCCTGGCAAGAGAGGGGCCTAACCTGGGGTCCCTCGGACGAGCTGACTAGGCTCCAAACTTTCATCTAGAACATGATAGACAGGAAAATCAAGCTTGTTAACGTCATCCAGGTCATGCTCGTTCGTCGGGTCCTTCCGTACCAACGCCGGACTTGCTGTCTGTGGGAGTACGATCCGGCCAAGCACCAGACGCTACTAGAGCTCTTCGGCATGACTCACGAAGACATCTGGAAAGTCCTCTTCAAGGCCGGCGAGACGCCACCGCCCACGACCGAGGATCGCGGGCTCAGCTTAAAACTCCAGGGTAATTCAGTAAGTCCTTTCATGTTTTCAAGGTATCCCCTTACTAGCATATTTTGAGGAAAAAGCCTAAGCCTTCCCATTCATGTTTTTAGGCCTGGATCGACGTAGCAGGGGGGATTAACTGCCCGGCTCTGCTGCCCGAGGACCCAGAATTCCCGTTACTGGTGAAAATGTTGTTTCCAGCACCTTATGAGGTGCCGGAGAAGACGGCCAAGAAAGGTGCCGGAGGGGCACTAGCCGAACAGGCGCTTCGGACATGATGTCCGAAGACGAAACTCACTCTTCGTCCGCCGAAGACGATGACGAGGAGGAGGAAGAAGAAGAAGACTCCTCACCCTAGGTGGGGAGGAAGAAGAGAGTGGCCTCCATGAATCTGGAGGCGGAGGCGCCCAAGAAGGGGAGGGGCTCCCGTGGGGATAACTCCGCGTGGTATATCGATAGTAGTCCGGAATGACCTCCCCGGACCAAGCCTCAGGCCGCATCGTAAGTACAAAATCCTTATGTGCACCCAAATGTCTGGCCTTTCCGATTTTTAATATTGATACGTGTAAATTGTGTTATTCCAGCCCGTCCCATGACGGCTCCCCACAATCCTCAACAGGGGGTTCACTAGACTCTAAGGAAATGGCTAGCATGTATCCGCCACCTGCTCATTCTGTCTCACCCAAAGGTGATGACGAAGCGGTGTCCCAAAGGACCTTCCCAGACCGGGGGGAGGTTCCGGAGATCATCAGGGTGGGGCCCCAGGATGACTCCTCGGCCGCCGGACACGTGGGGGAGAAAGCCCCCATGGGGACTGGTGATGGAGGCCGGGTTCCATTTTGCTCTCAGCCGGATACTATTCCAGAGACCTTCATGGCTCCGGAGTCCAGCGAATGGCCTTCCCCGAAAGGAGGAGGTGTGCATGTTCCGCCGGTGACCTCTGTCCAACCAGAGGCACCGGATAATCTTCTGGAAACGCTACGAGGCGCTTCCATTGTGGATGAGCACCGTACCCTTATGGGTACGGTGATTGAGAAGGTTCAGTTCGCCAAAAGCGGACTGACCGAAGCCTGCGCTAGGCTTCTAACAGGCTTTGAGGTGAGTAATGTAATTGTAAGCCTGCGTAGACAGTAGCCCCTGATGCTCTGTTAGGTGTCCCTCAAGAAGAAACCGAACAGGGGATCAAAAGTAATTATCGCAGGAGTCTAACAAAAAGTGTCTATCTGACTAAGCAGGCCTCGCTGCGGGCTGCTACTGCTCAAACCGCGGAGCTCTCCAGACTGAAGCGGAAACTGGAGCAGGCCGAGGAAGAGCTCGGCCTCGTGAACAAGCAGCTGGAGGATTGCCAAGGTATGCAGTAACCTGCGTGTATATTGAAGAATAAATTGTTCAAGCTGACTAAAGTGTCGTGAACTTTGTTAGGGGCCACAACCGAGGTGGCGGCCCTCAAGAAGGCGTTAGCCGATGCCTAGGACAAAGCGGCCAAGGAACGCACCGCGCGCGAGAAGCACGAGGCCCTGGTTAGCAAGGCCCAGCTCCAGGACGCCGTCGAGAAACTCGAGTCCTTGAAGCGCGATTTTAAGACGCAAGAGTCCGAACTTGCAAAGGCAAGTCAGAGCGCACAGGATGCCCGAGCCGAAGCCTAGAGCGCCCTCCAAGAAATTCAGGCGGCCCATAAGATTACGTCAGGTAAGTCTTTCGCTATGCAAAGCCAGTAGGCGAAGGAAACATTCCCTGTACTGACCCGAATTTGGGTTTTCCAGCGGCGTTTCCGAATCTGCTGCGCAGCATATCAGATGCTGCCAAGTTTTATCGAGCTGAAGAGGGGATGTCTATGGAGAAGCCGTTCTGGTCTCAATACTTTGGACCAGAACATCCGGTGCCCTTTAGCGACCAGCTGAAATAGCTGGTCGAGCTGCACAGGTTGGCCGAGCTAGCCATGAAGGACCTGATAGTCCGGATGTGGCCTGCCGAGCCCATACCCAGCAGCTACTTCGGACTTGTGAAGCGGCTCGTGAGTGCCTGCCCACAGCTCGAAGCCGTGAAGCGATCGTTCTGCATTGAAGGTGCGCGGATGGCATTTGCCCTCGTCAAGATGCATTGGGCGAAGCTAGATGCCAAGAAGCTGGTGACCGAGGGGCCGCCTGAGGGCAAGGAGCATCGTCAACCCGAGCTTTATTTTGAAAGTGTCCTGGAGGGATCCCGCCTTGTAGCGGAGCAATGTTCGAAGGATGTTATATTCCCATGAAAACATTCGCATTATCCTGTCCTTTAATATGTGACAAAGATGTTGTGTAATATAATGGTTGCGATTTAAATTTTACCTCCTGTGTGGCCATTTATGAAATCTGAGGGTTGACCAGTCGTCGGCTTCTGCCCCCACGTAGGTGGTACGGGGGTGTTCGGGACAAATCTAAACACTCTTTACTCCACATTCTGGTCCTTAAAGGGGGTGTTTAGCGCAACGAACAAGGTAATCAGACTATGCGGCCTTTACCGCGCTCACTTAGCCATAGGAGTTTGACAATAAGAAAGTCGGCGAAGCCCCTGGTGTTTGGAAGGCCGAACTAGGGGCGTAACACACGCCTAATCGGGGGAACCGATTCCTCGCATGAAGCGGAGAAAATCTGTAACGATTTGGGACCTCTTGAACAGCTGACCAGCTCTCGCCGCATCATGACAGTCAATTTTCAGCTTACTCTACTGAGGTGCTCGTCCGGAAGAACCGGGACACAATCGCAGTAGTTCTCCCTTTGCTACCCTAGCCGATATAGCGGAACGTAAGGTAGCAAGCACAGGAGCCGGGCAACCCAACTATTGACCAAAGACATGATTCGGAGCCGATGCATATAATGCTATAAGTTCAGGGTGCCGAACTGTATTGTAAAAGTGTTTGGACTTTTATTGCCATAATTTGGGGCGTGATGAAGCCCCTGACGCAATAATACGTACCAAAATGTACGTGTGCAATGAGTAATAAATACAAAGGTAGGGAGACAGCAAGACAAATTAAATAATAAACTGATGCTGCCATTCATTTACCATTGTGGTGTTACTAATACGTCGAGCCATATTTGTACAAGTAATGCGATAAGCAAGTAAGGCTATTTATTGTGCCAAGACCAAGGGCGAGCTGCGTACAGGTATGTAAAACAGGTATAGCAATCGTTAGCGGAGACCACCTGGGGATTCCCTTGTATGCCAGAGCTCCTTGCCTCCTTGGTGTGTTCTGCCCGCGGGTCGTCCGAATAGACCTTGAAAAGAAAAAACCCGAAATGAAAAGGAAAAGTAAAGGCGTGCGATTCCGAGGGTCGGTCGAGCCGCACTGTTGATCACGAGCTAGTAATGCCTCCGTCAGCACTCATGGGTTTTTGAGTGCATAGTTATGTACGCGTGGTACGAATGCCACTGCATGAAAGGGGCTGGGGCGGAGTCCGGATTGCTAATCGAGCTCTTCACGAGCAGAGCTGTCTTGTTGCAGCATAGTCCAGACCTTCTTAATGGTGTTCAGGGGCTCGGCAGCCGGATTACGGTTCTGCTTGAGAAGGCCGCTATGTACCTCTGCTGCTAGGGCGGTTGTGTGCTCCTCTGTTCGGAGGGAGCGTCCAGTGTTGCCATTGACTGTTATGACATCGCATGGACCGGGCATCTTGAACTTGAGATAAGCTTAGTGTGGCACTGCGTTGAATCTAGCAAACGCGGTTCGTCCGAGCAGTGCGTGGTAGCCGCTACGGAAGGGGACGATATCGAAGATTAGCTCTTCGGTTTGGAAGTTGTCCGGAGAACCGAAGACCACCTCCAGCGTGATTGAGCCCGTGCAACGGGCCTCGACGCCTGGTATGACTCCTTTAAAGGTGGTCTTTGTAGGTTTGATTCGTGAGGGATTAATGCCCATTTTGCACACTGTATCCTGATAGAGCAGGTTGAGGTTCCTACCCCCGTCCATTAGGACTCATGTGAGGTGAAATCCGTCGATGATTGGGTCGAGGACCAGTGCGGCCGAACCGCCATGACGGACACTAGTTGGATGAACTCGACGATCAAAGGTGGTCGGGAATGAAGACCATGGATTGAATTTTGGGACGGCTGGCTCTACCGCGTCGACGTCCCTGAGTGCGCGTTTGTGCTCCCTTTTGGGGATGTGTGTAGCATATATCATATTTACGGCTTTGACTCGAGGGGGAAACTTTATCTGTCCTCCCGTGTTCTGCTGCCGGGGCTCTTGGTCGTCATCCTCGCTTTGCGATCCCATTTCCTTGCTCTCGGCATTTGACTTGCTGGCTTGCTTGAAAACCCGGCAATCTCTGTTGGTATGATTGGCTTGTTTGTCTGGGGTGCCATGTATCTGGCACGGACGGTCGAGTATGTGGTCCAAGCTGGATGGTCCCTCGCTGTTCCTTTTATAAGGCTTCTTCCGCTGGCCGGACTTGGAGCCACTGAATCCGGCGTGAACTGCCGTGTCATCGGTGTTGTCGCCATTACTTAGGCATTTGTGTTTATTGCGCCGGAGCTTGCCGGTGCTGTTTTTGGCCTCGGAGGGGCCTGCCTCGTTGGCTGTGTTTTTACTACGAGCCAGCCATCTATCCTCACCCGCGCAAAAGCGGGTCACGAGTGCCGTGTGGGCTGCCATAAACTTCGGCTTTTCTTGGCCGAGGTGGCGGGCGAGCCATTCATCACGGATGCTGTGTTTGAAGGCCGCTAGGGTTTCAGCATTCGGACAGTCAATGATCTGGTTCTTTTTTGTTAGGAACCTCGTCCAGAATTTTCTGGCGGATTCTCCAGTTTGTTGAACTATATGACTTAAGTCATGGGCGTCTGGTGGCCGAACATAAGTGCCTTGGAAGTTGTCAAGAAAAGCTTCCTCCATGTCCTCCCAGCTGCCGATGGAATTTTCAGGCAGGCTATTTAACCAGTGTCTAGCTGGTCCTTTTAGCTTTAGTGGGAGGTATTTGATGGCGTGGAGATCGTCTCCTCGGGCCATATGTATGTGGAGAATAAAATCTTCGATCCATACTACGGGATCGGTTGTTCTGTCGTATGATTGAATATTGACGGGCTTGAACCCCTCGTGGAATTCATGATCCAGCACTTCATCTGTGAAGCAAAGAGGGTGTGCGGCGCCTCTATATCGGGCCGCATCATGGCGCACCTCCGATGAAGTCCGTCTACAGTTATCGGCCCGGGCGTGACTAGGTTTGTCATGTCCGAATAGGTAGCCGGCATCCCGAGTCGGGAAGCGTCCTCATGATCCGTAGATTGATCTGGTTTGTCCTACTCTACTGTCCAGGTCCTACCGAAGGTCATATGTATGGTCCCGAGTTGTTCTGTCTCTGCTTTAATGAGGCGGTGGGGTGGGCTGTTGTTCGGCCCGAGTTGCCGTTTTATCCCGACCGTGGGGTGGTCGGTCCGCCGCACTAACCCAACCACGTGGTGGTCGTTTCGCATTGCGCGAGGGAGGTATGAGATCTGGTGCCTCCTCATCGAACTGAGGTAGCAATCTGCGCTTCGGGAAACTCTTGGCTGGGCGCTTGAGGGAATATTCTTTGGCTGCCAGGACATCGGTCCATCTGTCAATGAGTAGGTCTTGATCGGCTTGGAGCTGCTGCTGCTTTTTCTTCAGGCTTCTAGCAGTAGCTATTAGCTGGCGCTTGAAGTGCTCCTGCTCGAGGGGTGCCTCAGGCATGATGAAATACTTGTTGCCGAGGGTCTCCTCATCCTCGAAAACTGGATGATAACTATCGTCATCCGGGTCATTGGGCATGGCCTGTTTATCAGGGTTAACTTGCCCGTCGTCTTGTTCCTCCTATTCGGATGCTACTCCAATAGGGTCTTCATTGTTTTCAGCGTCGCCCGGAGTACTATTTTCTCCGGTGCCAGTGTTGCCATCTTTTGAGCGTAAAGGCTTAGAACGGCGTTTAGGGCGCCGGCGCTTGGACTGTGTCTTAGAAGGTTTGTTCACAACTGGATCTTCTTTGTCATCGTTGCTAGCTTTTTTAGGCGTGTCAACCATGTACACATTGTACGAAGAGGTGGCCGTCCAACGTCCATGGAGTGGCGGGTCTTGGCCTTGCTCCTTGTCGGCATCGTCGTTCATACCATCGATGTCTTCAGAGCCATAATCAAGCACGTCGGTTAAGTCATCGACATTGGCTATGAAGTGGGTGGCGGGTGGGAAGCAAAATTCACCATCGTCAGCCTCTAGCTCGGGCCAAACATAGTTCTGCTGTGAGTCCCCTGCAAAGGACAGGTTTTTTAACGAGTTTAGCACGTCGCCCAGGGGCGAGTGTTGGAAGATGTCTACGGCGTCGAATTCGAAAATCGATAACCGATGCAGCTCGGTGTCCGCAGGCGTACGTGATTCGGAACTTATAGCCGGAGACGAGTCCGGAGTTTCGTTGACACAAATATTGCGAGGTGTCGAGTCCGTGTGCGGCTCCAATGCCGTCGACTCTGTGGCCTCGGATGGCACAATCTGCTCCGGATTTAAGGCCATTGCAGTAATAGGAACCATCTCCTGGATGTGATCCGATGACAGATTTAAGTCATGTTCATCGGAGCGAGGGGGAGCGATCGCCGCGGTCTCAAATCCGTCGAAGATAAGGTCTCCACGGATGTCCGCGACGTAGTTCAAGCTTCCAAATCTGACTTGATGGCCAGGGGCGTAGCTGTCGATCTGCTCCAGATGGCCACGTGAGTTGGCCCGCAGTACGAAGCCACCGAATACAAAGATCTGTCCGGGGAGGAAGGTTTCTCCCTAGACAGCGTCACTATCGACGATTGAAGGGGCCCTCGAACCTTTCGTCGAGGCACAGTGGAAGTCTGAATGAAAGCACCAATGTCGGTGTCAAAACCGGCGGATCTCGGGTAGGGGGTCCCGAACTGTGCGTCTAGGATCGATGGTTACAGGAGAAAGGGGACACGATGTTTATTATTAATGCTAGAATTGTATTGATCGGAAACATAAATACATGTTTGAATACATAGACAAACACTATGTCCCTAGTGAGCCTCTACTTGACTAGCTCGTTGATCAAAGATGGTTAAGATTTCCTGACCATGGACATGAGTTTTCATTTGATAACGGGATCACATCATTAGGAGAATGATGTGATGGACAAGACCCATATGTTAGCTTATCATATTGATCGTTCAGTTTTATTGCTATTGCTTTCTTCATGTCAAATACATATTCCTTCGACTATGAGATTATGCAACTCCCTGATACTGAAAGAATTCCTTGTGTGCTATCAAATGTCACAACGTAACTGGGTGATTATAAATATGCTCTACAGGTATCTCCAAAGGTGTTTGTTGAGTTGGCATAGATCGAGATTAGGATTTGTCACTCCGAGTTTCGCAGAGGCTTCTTTGGGCCCTCTTGGTAATTCACATCATAAGAAGCCTTGCAAGCAAAATGAGTAATGAGTTGGTTACAGGATGATGTATTACAGAACGAGTAAAGAGACTTGCCGGTAATGAGATTGAACAAGGTATGAAGATACCTACGATCGAATCTCGGGCAAGTAACATACTGATAGACAAAGGTAATTACCTATTTTGTCATAACGGTCCGATCGATAAAGATCTTCATAGAATATGTGGGAGCCAATATGAGCATCCAGGTTTCGCTATTGGTTATTGACCAGAGACGTGTCTCGGTCATGTCTACATAGTTCTCGAACCCGTAGGGTCCGCACGCTTAACGTTTGATGACAATATTATATTATATGAGTTATGTGATTTGGTGACCAAATGTTGTTCAGAGTCCCGGATGAGATCACGGACATGACGAGGAGTCTCGGAATGGTTGAGAGGTAAAGATTGATATATAGGAGGATAGTATTCAGACACCGGAAGTGTTCCAGAGTGTGTCGGGTATTTATCGGAGTACCGGAGGGGCTACCGGAAACACCGGAAACACCGGGGGGAATATATGGGCCATGAGAGCGGAGCACACCAGCCCACAAGCGGTGGCGCACCCCCTATGGCAGGAGGCCGAATTGGGAGAAGGAAAAAGGGGGTTCGGCCCCCCCTTCTTTTCTCTCTTCCCCCTTCCCTTTCTTCTCCGGTGAAAAAAGGCAAGGGGGTGACACTTAGGAAAACCCCATTTAGGACTTGGATCCTACTTGGGGCGCGCCCTGGCTGCCTCCCCTCTCCCTCCCACCTATATATATATGTGGGGGGGGGGACCCTAGCACACCCAAGACAATTGCCTAGCCGTGTGCGACAAACCCCTCCACCGTTTACTCCCACAGTCATATCTTCATAGTTCTTAGGCGAAGCCCTGCGCGGATCACTTCACCATCACCGTCACCACGCCGTCGTGCTGATGGAACTCATCTACTACCTCGACATCTTGCTGGATCAAGAAGGTGAGGGACGTCACCGAGTTGAACGTGTGTAGAACTCGGAGGTGACCTATGTTTGGTACTTGATCGGTCAAAGCTAGAAGAAGTTCGACTACATCAACCGCGTTGTCAAACGCTTCCGCTTATGGTATATGAGGGTACATAGACACACTCTCCCCCTCGTTGTTATGCATCTCCATGGATAGATCTTTGCGTGTGCGTAGATTTTTTTTTTGTTTTCCATGCAACGATTCCCAATAGTGGCATCATGAGCCAGGTCTATGCGTAGATGATATGCACGAGTAGAACACAGAGAGTTGTGGGCGGTGATAGTCATACTGCTTACCACCAACGTCTTATTTTTATTTGGCAGTATTGTGGGATGAAGCGGCCCGGACCAACCTTACATGTCCACGCACATGAGACCGGTTCCCACCAACAGACATGCAACTAGTTCTGCATAAAGGTGGCTGGCGGGTGTCTGTTTCTCCTACTTTAGTTAAATCGAATTTGACTGCGGCCGGTCCTTGAAGAAGGTTAAAACAGCAAACCTGACGTAACACCGTTGTGGTTTGATGCGTAGGTAAGAACGGTTCTTACTAGAAGCCCGTAGCAGCCACGTAAAACTTGCAACAACAAAGTAGAGGACGTCTAACTTGTTTTTGCAGGGCATATTGTGATGTAATATGGTCAAGACATGATGTGATATACGTTATTCTATGAGATGATCATGTTTTGTAAAAGTTATCGGCAATCGGCAGGAGCCTTATGGTTGTCTCTTTATTGTATGAAATGCAAACGCAATGTAATTGCTTTACTTTATCACTATGCGTTAGCGATAGTTATAGAAGCAATAGTTGGTGAGACAACCATGACGCAACGATGGAGATCAAGGTGTGGAGCTAGTGACGACAGAGGTCATGACGATGGTTTGGAGATGGAGATCAAAAGCACAAGATGATGATGGCCATATCTTGTGACATATTTTGATTGCATGTGATGTTTATGCGGTAGCATTATAAGATGATCCCTTAACTAAATTTCAAGCTAAAAGTGTTCTCCCTGTGTATGCACCGTTGCTATAGTTTGTCGTGTTGAGACACCATGTGATGATCGGGTGTGATAGACTCTACGTTCACATACAACGGTTGCAAGACAGTTTTGCACATGCAGAATACTTGGGTTAAACTTGACGAGCCTAGCATGTACAGACATGGCCTCGGAACACTTGAGACCGAAAGGTCGAATGTGAATCATATAGTAGATATGATCAACATAGAGATGTTCACCATTGATGACTACTCCATCTCACGTGATGATCGGACATGGTTTAGTTGATTTCGATCACGTATCATTTCGATGACTTGAGGGATGTCTATCTAAGTGCGAGTTCTTAAGTAATTTGATTAACTGAACTTAATTTATCATGAACTTCAGTCCTGATAGTATTTGCATACCTATGTTGTAGATCAATGGCCCGTGCTACCATTCCCCTGAATTTTAATGCGTTCCTAGAGAAAGCTAAGTTGAAAGATGATGGTACCAACTACATGGACTGGGTCCGTAACTTGAGGATTATCCTCATTGATGCACAGAAAAATTATGTCCTTGATGCACCACTAGGTGAAAGGCCTGCTGTAGGAACAGATGATGATGTTTTGAACGTCTAGCAAGCTCGATCTGATGACTACTCAATAGTTCAGTGTGCCATGCTTTACTACTTAGAATCAGGACTTCAAAGACGTTTCGAACGTCATGGACCATATGAGACGTTCCAGGAGTTGAAGTTAATATTTCAAGCAAATGCCCGAGTTGAGATATATGAAGTCTCCTACAAGTTCTATAGCTGCAAGATGGAGGAGAACAGTTCTTTCAGTGAACACATACTCAAAATGTCTGGGTATCATAATCACTTGACTCAGCTGGGAGTTAATCTTCCAAATGATAGTGTTATTGAGAGAGTTCTTAATCACTGCCACCAAGCTACAAAGGCTTCGTGATGAACTATAATATGCAAGGGATGGACAAGACAATTCCCGAGCTCTTCATAATGCTCAAAGCTGCGGAGGTAGAAATCAAAAAGGAGCATTAAGTGTTGATGGTTAACAGGACCACTAGTTTCAAGAAAAGGGGCAAGGGAAAGAAGGGGAACTTCAAGAAGAATGGCAAGCAAGTTGCCACTCCCGGGAAGAAGCCCAAAGCTGGACCCAAGCCTGAAACTGAGTACTTCTACTGCAAAGGGACTGGTTACTAGAAGCGGAACTGCCCCAAGTATTTGGCAGATAAGAAGGTTGGCAAAGTGAAGAAAGGTATGTTTGATATACATCTTATTGATGTGTACCTTACTAATGCTCGTAGTAGCGCCTGGGTATTTGATACTGGTTCGGTTGCTCATATTTGTAACTCGAAACATGAGCTATGGATTAAACGGAGATTGGCTAAGGACGAGGTGATGATGCGTGTCGGGAATGGTTCCAAGGTCGATGTAATCGCCGTCGGCACGCTACCTCTACATCTACCTTCAGGATTACTTTTAGACCTGAATAATTGTTATTTGGTGCCAGCATTGAGCATGAACATTATATCTGGATCTTGTTTAGTGCGAGACGGTTATTCATTTAAATCAGAGAATAATGGTTGTTCTATTTATATGAGTAATATCTTTTATGGTCATGCACCCTTGAAGAGGGGTCTATTTTTGTTGAATCTCGATCGTGGTGATACACAGATTCATAATACTGATGCAGAAAGATGCAAAGTTGATAATGATAGTGCAACATATTTGTGGCATTGCCATTTAGGTCATATTGGTGTAAAGCGCATGAAGAAACTCCATGCAGATGGGATTTTGGAATGACTTGATTATGAGTCATTTGATACTTGTGAGCCATGCTGTCGGATTCTGGGTTCCGGCAAACCCTTATGAGGTTCGAACTCTGGGGTGCGCACGAAGAACTCTCTCTCTCTCTCCCAAGTTCGCTCTCTCAAAGATCTCACGGCCTAGGTCGACGAACCCAAAGAACACGAGACACAGAGGTTTATACTGGTTCGGGCCACCGTCGTGGTGTAATACCCTACTCCAGTGTGGTGTGGTAGATTGCCTCGCGGGCTAAGGATGAACTAGTACAATGGATGAACAGCCTCCGGAGGAGAGGTGTTCTTGAGCTCGATAAGCTGGTGTGTGTGAGGGTGATTCCAATGATCCGTCCCCCACTATGGTGGTGGCTAGTCCTATTTATAGAGGCCCTAGTCCTCTTCCCAAATGTAAGCGGGAAGGGATCCCACAATTGCCAATTTCGAAGGGAGACAACTAGTACAAGCTATCCTGACAAAAGGTGGTCTTCGCCTGCCAAAGGCTCTGGTGGTGACGCTGCTGTGGGCTCGTGGTGACCTCCGTCCTGCCGTCCCACTGGTCTTGGTCTTATTGCACCGATATGGAAACCTTTGCCTGATGCCTCGGGACTCCTCGCTTGCGCCTGCCTCTTTAGCACCAAAGAGGAAACTGGTACACTGTGCCCGCTGGCACCCGCCTGGCCTCGGTCGTCATGGCTCACGTCATGTGAACATTGCGAGGTGCCCCTTGCATAGATATCTCCGCTCCTTAGGAGCCTGCCTAGGGAGGCCGCCCCAGGGAGGTCTTGGTGTCGCCCGCCTTGCGAGGCTTGGCCCCTCGCGAGGGTCTTGAGTTGTTGTTGTCGAAGCTGGGCCATACCGAGCCGTTGGTGGAGCCACGCCATGGGCTGCAGGCAGGCAAGTCTGGGTACCCCATTCCCAGGACGGCGACAGTAGCCCCCGGGCCCAAGGCGCGCTCGGACTTGGTTTTGAGGCGAAGCCAAAGGGCAAGTGCGGAGCGCCGCGGGCCCCAACCGCCTGCGGCCTTGGTCGACGCGTGGCGATCGATGGTACGTGGGCGCCTCCACTTCCCCATGCGGCCTTGATATCCGCCAGGCTAGGCGGCCGCCATTGTCTACACAGCTCCACCTCCATCGCTAGCAGCGTGATTCCCCAACTCCTCCGCCTTCTAGAAAACAGCGGTCTCCTCCTCCGACCCGACCAGGATCCAACCCTCTCCATCACTGTCACGCCCAATATGCGACCCTATCCGAGCGGAACTCGAAGGTCCCACCAAGGATAGACCCGCATATTGAAACGCTTTTGCAAGGTGGATATCATTACATCAACATTACATAATAGATGGGGATACATACAAAAGGCATACAAATGCCGCAAAAATACATCAATACAACATACATAAGATCAACATCCGACTACGGATGAAACACAAACAGAAGCTCAAACGACATCCACCCTGCTAGCCCAGGCTGCCGACCTGGAACCTATCCCCTGATCGAAGAAGAAGTAGAAGAAGAACTCCAAAACAAGTAACATCGCTCTCACGTCATGATCATCGCAAAACCTGTACCTGCAACTGGTGTTGTAATAATCTGTGAGCCACGAGGACTCAGCAATCCCATTACCATGGGTATCAAGACTAGCAAAGCTTAAGGGGTAAGGAAGGGATAAAGTGGTGAGGTTGCAGCAGCGACTAGGCAAGTATGGTGGCTAACATACGCAAATAAGAGCGAGAAGAGAAGCAGCGGAACGGTCGCGAAGCTAGCAATGATCAAGAAGTGACCCTGAACTCCTACTTATGTCAAACATAACCCAAAAACCGTGTTCACTTCCCGGACTCCGCCGAGAAGAGACCATCACGGCTACACACGCGGTTGATGCGTTTTATTTAAATCAAGTGTTAAGTTCTCTACAACCGGACATTAACAAATTCCCATCTGCCACATAACCGCGGGCACGGCTCTCAAAAGTTTATACCCTGCAGGGGTGTCCCAACTTAGCCCATTATAAGCTCTCACGGTCAACGAAGGATATTCCTTCTCCCGGGAAGACACGATCAGTCTCGGAATCCCGGTTACAAGACATTTCGACAATGTTAAAACAAGACCAGCAAAGCTGCCCGGTGCGTCGACATCCTGATAGGAGCTGCACATATCTTGTTCTCAGGGCAACACCGGATAGGTCAAGCTACGAGTGAAACCAGCCCTCAAGTTGCCCCGAGGTGGCCCCGCAGGCTGCCCGATTCGGACCAACACTTAGAGAAGCACTGGACCGGGGAGGTTAAAATAAAGATGACCCTTGGGATGCGCGACTCCCAAGGGAAAAAAGGCTAGGTGAGGCAAATGTAAAACCAAGGTTGGGCCTTGCTGGAAGAGTTTTATTCAAAGCGAACTGTCAAGGGGGTCCCATAAATCACCCAACCGCGTAAGGGATGCAAAATCAAGGAACATAACACAGGTATGACGGAAACTAAGGCGGCAAGAGTGGAACAAAATACCAGGGATAAGGCTGAGCCTTCCACCCTTTACCAAGTATATAGATGCATTAATTAGATAAGAGATATTGTGATATCCCAACATAAACATAATCCAACGTGGAGCAATCTTCATCTTCACCTGCAACTAGCAACGCTATAAGAGGGGCTGAGCAAAGTGGTAACATAGCCAAACAACGGTTTGCTAGGAAGGGTGACAAAGGTTAGAGGTTCATGGCAATTTGGGAGGCTTGAAGAGCAAGTGATAGGTAGCGCAGCATAGCGATAGAACGAAGCAACTAGCAAAGCAATGATAGTAATGAGATCCAAGGTGACGGTCATCTTGCCTGAAATCCCGCTAGGAAGAAGAACGATTCCATGAAGAAGATGAAGCCACGAAGACGAACCAATCGTAGACGAACGAATCCTCACGATCGCAACGAAACGGGAACTATCGAGAAGAAGCACACAACATGGTAAACACAACACACATGAACAAGGCATGATGCTCAACCAAGTATGATGCTTGACAAAGGCTATATGAAGCTACTCATGGCTTGAGATGATGCATACAAGAACAACACATCAAAGCAAGTTTAAATGAGGCCGGAAACAACCTATAACAATTCCGGTAAGTCCTCATATGCAAATTTCGAAATTGGTCCAGATCTGAATAAACTTTATGTTCAAGTTCTTAAACAGCAAGTTAAGATGCACCAAGATGATCTACACGAAATTCTAGTCAAGTTAGATATAAAGTTCATTAGATTCAGAGCTACGGCCTAGAAGATATGAGCAAAACAAGTTGAGCATTGCATTGATGCAAAATGCATTCAAACATCAAGAAAACCTACTCGAAACAAGGATGCAACAAGGTAACATGAAAATACATGCAAAACTAAGCAAGTTTCATATAGAGCATGCTCAAAACGGAGCAACGGTGCAACACATACACTCCAAACAAGATATAGCAACAATCTGTCCAAAACAGCAACTAGGCATTTTGCACGCATCACAACAATATTCTACAGCACGTCAACATGACAACAAAAGGCATGGACATGATTTACAGGTAAACCATGACAAAACATGAACACTGAACTATCTCCAGAATCACAAAAACAGGCTCAAAAGGACATGGCAAAATTGCAAATAATAACAGATTCACAGACTTGGCAGAAATCACTGGACATGGCAGAAATAACATCAGGTTGCAATGTTTAGAGCTATCAAACAAAATGCTACAGTAACTGATCATGTCAACCAAAGGCATGGCATGAATCGAATAATAGCATAGAACAAAAGTCCCTTAATGAACATGAGCCAAAAAGGCGCAGAAGATATGATGGCACCCATGTAAACATAGCAAGTTTCATAAACAGATTCAGACTTAGAAGAAAAACAGAGCATGGCAGAAATAACGATAAGTAGGCATGTTGGTGAGCTTGAACAACTCAGAACAGAATATTACATGGCATGGCAAGGTAACCAGCAGTCAGAAGGCATAATTATGAAGCTAAGCATGGCAAGACCAAGTCCATAGGACAAATAGAGCACTAGCAGATCACATGTCCAAACTGAACTTCATGTTAACAGACTGACAGCAACATTATTTAGCAATTTGAGAGCAAGATTACAACAAGCTCCAACAGGCTATAAATGCAACCAAGGATGTGGATGGATAGAGCATAACATGTGTAACAAAACATCCTTAGTGAACATCTCAATATTAAGCATATAATGACTTGTAGAAGCAGGTTTACATAGCAACAAAATATAACAGACTCCTGTAGGGATGGAATGATGTAGATCAAAACACATGTAGAGCTAATGCTCATAGGATGCACACACAAAATGCAATGAAAATGACAAATCACCAAGTTCTGTAAAGACAGCAGTTAACATCATATAACACTCTTGCAACAATGATTAGGGCATCAAGATAAACTCAAACAGACGTGGCACAATGGAACAAAATGAAGAGCATCTCATGGTGAACATTTTGACATATTATATCACAAAACCGAGCAGCGAATACGAAGTTATGGCATGATAAAAAGGGCAACATAATGAAACAAACTCGGGACTTGGTGATGAAAACAACCTCGGGTGAACAGTCAACACGGGCGGCAATGGAGCTCCGGTGGATCGGGGAAGTCCAGCGAGGCGCGGGAAGGGGCGGAGGAGGCTGGGGATGGCCGGATCCGGTCTCTCCTGACCCATTCCGGCCGGATCTGAGGCCGGCACGGGTCGGGCGGATGCCGGCAAGGGACGACGAGCAAGGCAGAAGGCAGCGGGGTTCGGCGGTTGGCGGCGCCGGAGGAGCAGAGCTCCGGTGGCGCACCGGCAGGGAGGCCGCGGGCGGCGCTGTGGCGGATCGGGCGGCGAAGGGCGTCGTCAGCGAGCGGAGCCGCGGGCTCGGGCGCGGGGCATCCCGCAGGTGGCGGCGGCGGATCGGGCCAGGAGGGCCCTGCCTGGGCCCCGGCGGGCCGCGGGAGGCGGCGCGGAGCGGGAGGCGCGGGTGAGGTGGCCGGGCCACATGTCAAGCGTGGGTTGGCCGCGGGGGCGGCTGGCGGTGAGGTGGCACGCCGGGATTGGGCGAGGAGGCGGCGGAGGACGCATCCGGCGCGGAGTCGGACATGTCCGGCGGCGGGGAGGAGTTTGGCTAGTGTTTGATCCGTGAATTATTTTGGAGGGGCACATATTTATAGGTAGAGGGAGCTAGGAGAGTCCAAATGAGGTGCGGTTTGTGCCCACACGATCGTGATCGAACGGCCGAGAGCATGGAGGGGGTTAGGATGGGCTAGTGGTGGAGGGGTGCTGGGCTGCAAAGAGAGAGGGGTTTTCGGGGGACGAGGTTAAATGTTGGGGCATCAAACGACCTCCAAATGGAACGAAATTTGACGGGCGGTCTACCGGTGCTATACCAAGGCCACTCGGCAAATCTCGGACCATTCCGAGAATGTTTTTCTCCGGCCCACAAAACAAGGTCTGAGAGGGGCGACAGGCGCAAGGGAGAGTGTCGGATCGCGAAATGGACAACGGGGAAAAGGACCGGATGCATGTTATGAAAAACATGCAGATGAAATGCAGATGATGACATGGAAAAATGCAACACGCAAGCAAATGACATGGCAACGACGGCGAATAACTGGAGAACACCTGGCGCATCGGATCCGGGGCGTCACAACACTCCTCCACTAACAAGAGATCTCGTCCCGAGATCTTAGGACCGAGACGGAAGGAAAAAGGGATGAGGTGAAATAAGAACAAAACAGTGAGGATGAACAACGTCAAGAACACTCGAGTAGGAAAGAGGAATGTTGAATGAGACAAGAAGCAAAAGCTCAAGGAATAAGGCTGAATTTGAAACCACTCCGGTTAGAACGAGATAAGAAACGAATAAGACTGAAAAGATTTAGGCAGCACTCCGGCTGAACAAGGAAAGAATAGAACATGAACTTGAGAGGATGGAATGATACTTCATGAAGACACGAGACAAAAACCTCCGGAAAGAATTTAAAGAGTTGAATGAAAAGAACGGAGAAGAAAATGACAACTTGTGCCACGACTGAAATAGAAAGCAACCTTAGAAGAAAGGATTGAACAGAGTTGTTGAGAAAGTCAACAACGAAAAGAATAAGCTTGTCGTGGACTTATGGATAACATCTCAAAATTATGGGGTGATAACCAACCACAAGCGGAAAAAGATTGAATAGCTGAGAGAGAACAAAGAAATGCAAAACTCCACTTCAAAAGAATATGGAGAATTTAATTGCACTTCGAAAAGCAAGAAGGAAAGATACTTGAGCTCCTCCTACGAGAATCTTGATGAACACTTGAAGATTGAATTAGATCATGACGAGCCACTGTGATGAACTCCGGTAACAAAAGAATGACGAGATAAAATTGAAGGATGAAGGAATAAGATTAAAGCTTGTGGTGATTTAGATGGGGCTTCGCGTCGAGACAAGTGAGAAGCTTGGAACTCCGGAAAATAAAAGATGAAAACACTTTGAACCGAGAATGTGATAACATGAACAATCTCCAAAAAGACGAGATAAAACCACTTGAAGAAAGAAAATAAGGGTTACGTTATGCTTATCCTCCACCAATTATATTGATGAGAAACAATGGATTTGCATACTACTTATTCTCGTTGAAAAGATTAAGGGGTGGATATAGCGCCAAAACTTGAGAAAGTCTTCGTGAACCACCGGTAGGATTTGGAAAGAACGAATTAATTGATCTGATTACAAATGACAAGGGGTCTTGAACGAACCACCGTTAGAATTCAAAATTGGCTGACGAAGGAGAATGACTCACCGGGAAAAAAAAGGAAAAGCACGAATATACTTGAGGGAATCTAGAGACAAGAGAACGAAGAGATCCCAAACTAATTAAAGAGCGAAGCACCGGAATAATATGGAGATGAATGAAAGGGCATGAATATAGAATAATCGGAGAATGGATTTGAAAACTTAAAAAGAGGAAATATTCTGAAATGGAGGCCTCCGGATAATTGAGACGGAAAACAACTCCTGAAATACTCCGGATGGGTGAAAATAATTGCACGACTTGTAACAATTTGATAGGATAACCATCGAGCTAGTACCGCGAATTTCCGGGAGAACGGACAAGATTTAAGAGAAATTCTTCTTCGGTCTTCAAATGTTGAGAATGATGACGAGAAACAACACCAAAAATTGATGAAATACTCCGGGAGAATGAAAAGAGGAACAAGGTTGACCCGATCATGAAAGAATTTGAAAGCGATCTTGGAGAAGCATCTGATTGATGATATTCATACTTACGTCAAACTTCGAAAAGGATTTGAGAATAACTTCGGGAAAGATTAGAAGAGTCAGGTAAGATCCTGGGAAAACACCTGTGGGTTAGGGCCCACTAAAAAGAAACACCGTTGAAAAAGATTGTTGCAGAGATAGATGATGCACCGGAACAATTGAAATATTTGAATGAGGTGACAACCTCGAATTAATTCAAACACAGCTGAATCTCCTGAGATGTCTTGAGCACTCCGGAAGGATAAACTGGCGAGAGGCGAACGAGCAAGGAAAACACTTGATCCAAGGGAAAGAATATGATCAACCCGAAAAAAAAACTTGAATTGGATCCACCGGAAAAGAAAACGAGACGAACAATGATTAACAAGGCGAGAATTCACCGGTTGAAATGATTGAGGAAAGACTGAAGAAGCTCCGCACGAATGAAATTGATGCTCAAAAGAGACTCAAGCTCCGGAAATAAAAAGGGTGGGAGGGCGGGAAAAACACGGGCAACTTGAACGATGAATAATTGAATAGAGAAGCGCCGGTTGAAATGATTAAGGATAAAATGCAAAAGCTTCGCACAAGTAGGATGGATACTCGATTTCGGACTCCGGTTCCGAGAAGAAAAGGGGTGGGCGGGTGGGAAAAACAAGGACAACTTCGGATGGGAAACAACGTCGGTTGAGAAAGCACTGAGGACTGGTCTTGCCAAAGATGACGAGGATCGAAACCACTCGAAGAGAAATGCGCCGGATTGAAAAGAGGATGGACAACAAACAAAAGCTAACCGCGTGATCCTAAAGAAAAATTTGAAGGGGAAGAGAAGTAATTCAAAACACCTATGTCGAGATTCCTCACCAGAGCGATGAAGGGACTGAGGAGTAAAAATAATTCCTACTCTCCGATATAACTAGACTCAGAAAAAAATTTCTTCTAGACTCAACAAGGGCCAAACTACACGATCAATCAAGGGGGCTCCTAAGGTCGGTCGAGGCTCTGACACCAACTTGTCACGCCCAATATGCGACCCTATCCGAGAGGAACTCGAAGGTCCCACCAAGGATAGACCCACATATTGAAACGCTTTTGCAAGGTGGATATCATTACATCAACATTACATAATAGATGGGGATACATACAAAAGGCATACAAATGCTGCAAGAATACATCAATACAACATACATAAGATCAACATCCGACTACGGATGAAACACAAACAGAAGCTCAAACGACATCCACCCTGCTGGCCCAGGCTATCGACCTGGAACCTATCCCCTGATCAAAGAAGAAGTAGAAGAAGAACTCCAAAACAAGTAACATCGCTCTCGCGTCATGATCATCGCAAAACCTGTACCTGCAACTGGTGTTGTAATAATCTGTGAGCCACGAGGACTCAGCAATCCCATTACCATGGGTATCAAGACTAGCAAAGCTTAAGGGGTAAGGAAGGGATAAAGTGGTGAGGTTGCAGCAGCGACTAGGCAAGTATGGTGGCTAACATACGCAAATAAGAGCGAGAAGAGAAGCAACGGAACGGTCGTGAAGCTAGCAATGATCAAGAAGTGACCCAGAACTCCTACTTACGTCAGACATAACCCAAAAACCGTGTTCACTTCCCGGACTCCGCCGAGAAGAGACCATCATGGCTACACACGCGGTTGATGTGTTTTATTTAAATCAAGTGTCAAGTTCTCTACAACCGAACATTAACAAATTCCCATCTGCCACATAACCGCGGGCACGACTCTCGAAAGTTTATACCCTGCAGGGGTGTCCCAACTTAGCCCATTATAAGCTCTCACGGTCAACGAAGGATATTCCTTCTCCCGGGAAGACCCGATCAGTCTCGGAATCCCGGTTACAAGACATTTCGACAATGTTAAAACAAGACCAGCAAACCGCCCTGTGCGCCGACATCCCGATAGGAGCTGCACATATCTCATTCTCAGGGCAACACCGGATAGGTCAAGCTACGAGTAAAACCAGCCCTCAAGTTGCCCCGAGGTGGCCCCGTAGGCTCCCCGGTTCGGACCAACACTTAGAGAAGCACTGGCCCGGCGGGGTTAAATAAAAGATGACCCTCGGGATGCGCGACTCCCAAGGGAAAAAAGGCTAGGTGAGGCAAATGTAAAACCAAGGTTGGGCCGTGCTGGAAGAGTTTTATTCAAAGCAAACTGTCAAGGGGGATAATCATGTCTTCAGCCTCCTCGTTTCTCGTGCCCACTTAACAGTCGTCCCTTATAAATAGGCCCGACCGGGTCCTCTCTCACTCCTCCCTTTCCATCGTTTTCCTCCTCTCAACACCTCAGAGCCCGAGCTCCACCGCCGCCGCCGCGCCTCTCGTCTTCCTCAGCCTCGGCCGCTGCATCAACCTGAACTAGTCCAGAGAACGGCGGCGACTCTCCACAGTGAACCTGCAACTGTAAGTCCCCTTCTTCTCAAACATTAGATCCGCATTAGGGTTCCGCGTTCCTCCCTGTTCTTCGTAGTTCATCTCTGTTCCTTTATAGTTCTTCCACCACGACTTCTTTTGATTCGAAAAACGGTACAGAACTCCTGCGGTGGTGGTTTCGCACCCATTTCCAATACTAGGAGATCCCTTTTGCTTGCAAAAAGACCTCATTAGGACTTATAAACTTCTCTGCGCCAGTTTTTAGGTCTAGAAAATTTTCCTTTCTGGACGACCGTTTGATCCAAAATAATTACTGCAACCTGTGAAACTTGTTTGCGCAACACTTAGGCAAAAATTGCATCTGTTAGCTATGGCGGCTCATATCACAGCTTAAAAAAAGGCGATGCTTCATGAATATTCCGGGTCATCCATAACAGAGTTAAATAACTTAATTGCTCACCATATCCATAGCGGCTTAAATAACCCGACACAATTGGCCATATATCATTAGGCCCCTTCATAAGCCGCCACCTTAAATACTGAACCGAAATTTTCCTCTGGCTTAAATTTGAACCGGAATTTTTATTTTGTCATAGGCTTCCATCCTTCACAATGCCGCCCAAGGCTCCCAAGGCGCCCATTACGTGCAACTGGGTTAGATCCAACGTTACTGATAGAACCTTAGCTGACTTCATGAAAACGGGTTACCTGCCAAAGAAAGAGGTCATGTCCTATCGTGCTCCTAACCCGTCCGAAGAGAGACCTCAACCCAAGGACGGAGAGGTTGTTATATTTGCTGATCACATGAGCCGGGGGTTTGCTCCTCCTGGCTCAAAATTCTTCAGAGATGTTCTGCACTTTTTCGACCTGCGACCTCAAGACATTGGACCCAATTCCGTGTCAAACATTTGTAACTTCCAAGTGTTCTGTGAGGTGTACCTTGGAGAAGAGCCCAACTTGCTACTCTTTAGGGAGTTATTTTATTTTAACCGCCAGAATGAATGTGCCAACGGCCCTAGCTTGGAACTCGGTGGAATCTCAATCCAACGACGGAGAGATTGTCTCTTCCCTTATGCTGAGCCGCCAAGCCACCCAAAAGATTGGAACCAGACATGGTTCTACTGCCAAGATACTTCTCCGGCTGATGAGAACCCTCTGCCCGGCTTTCGCGCCCTGCGTCTGGAGTCAAATCACCCCCTGCCAGACAAACTATCTCAAGCTGAACGTCAACCACTTATTCCTACCATCAACAAAATCAAAGCTCTTCTGGGGAACGGCCTGAATGGCATTGATCTGGTCCGGGTCTGGATTGCCTGGCGGGTGATTCCTTTAAGCCGCTGCCCCGGCTTAATGTGCGATTATACCGGCCGGAAGGATGATCCTCTTCAGAACAGTCCCGACGACTTACCTGAGGACGTCATTGATGATATGACCAAGTCTCTTCTAAACAAGAGCCTGGCAGATTGCGGGAGGACAGGCTTAAGCCCCTTCTGCAAGGCTAACCCGGCCCCAGCGGTAAGCTATTGACCTGTATAGCTCACCTTCCATTTTAACGATTTCGTCTTAACTTCAAAAACCTTTGTGGTATTTTACAGGCTAATGATAAATTCTGGAAGGTCAGGTATGACCATGAAGCTGCTAAGAAAGCCAGAAAGGTTAAAAAAGCCGCCAGGAAAGCCGCTCCCCGCAAGAAGGGGAGTAAACCTAGCGCCTCGGACCTGCTTCACCTGGAAGACACCTCCGAGTCAGAGGTAGCCCTTGATTCTTTAGGCTCCTTTTTTAACCATCTTATTGACATGGATTATCAGCAGGAGGACACCGGAATGAGTCATGAAGTGATTGAAGAGGTAACTATAATTTCCTCCGACTCGGAGCCCTTGCCAAGACTGAAAATCCGAAGAGTAACCCGGAAAGTAAGATTTTCACATCCTTTAGCTTATCAAGATCCTCAATTTCTTTTGAAGCGACAGATTCATGAAAGTCGGAGGCAGACCCGGACCAGCAAGGATGCAGACCTGTCCTCTGGCTTACCCGAAGCATCAAGGAAGCGCCGGACTGAGGTTATCTCCGACTTATATCCTTATCCTTTGGCGGGCGTTACTCGTCAACCACTCAATTCTTCTGATTCAAACTATCAGGGAACTTCACCTTCCTCCGGCGACTCCATGCAGTCTAGCTTGCCGACTTTCAAAACCGCACCCGGGTAATGATGATCAGCTTATTTTATGCTTATCTTACTCATGTTTTTGTACTAACCCTTTGACTTTCAGTGTACAAGTAAAGCCCAGCAAGAGGGCGAAGTAAAATAAGCCAGCCGAAGAGCCGGTCCTGACTGAACCTGATGCTTCTGCTCATGAGCTGCCGTCTGCACCAGCTCCTGAAACCACCACTGCTCCCTCTGATGAACAAGTTATGGAAGGTTCTGACAACCCGGAGATCCCCAGCCTGGCTCATCCAGATGACCCGGATGTTGTAATTACCCGGATCGAGTTTGTTGAACCGGGAAGACCTACCGTGTTGGCTAGGTGCTCTGCCAAGGAAGAACTTCTGGAACGCCGCAGGGCCAGGCTGGACATCACTGATTATGCTGAAGAAATTGGAGATATTGTCTCTGGCTATATTAATCAAGTGCACAACAGCCGGGACCTGGAAATTGATATGGTGAAGAAAATACAGCAAAAATATGAGGTATGATTCTCTTGCTTATTCCATAGTCATCCTTACCATGCCATGTAGACTTAATACCGGCTTAATAATCACTGCAAGAAAAATGGCTTACCTGGTAACACTCAAGGGCCGGTTTAAATAGCATAGTTGAACCGGTCCTTACCTTATTTTAATCAAGTAGTTGAGCAACCTTATGCATTAGGCCCCAAGTGCCAAGTACCTTTGCCTGCAAAGTGCTTGGGACTTATTTTCATAAACCGGCACTGTAAATGGAGCTTTTCAGCATACATTAGCCCCCAAGTGCCAAGTGTTTTTGCTTGCAAAGTGCTTGGGACTTGATATTGTATTATAATCATCCTAACTGTAACCCGGAATTTGTAAAGGCCGCCTATAAGAAATTTGAATCGGAAATCTCTAATCTAAAGAACCGCCTGAAGACTCAGGAAAGTGAGACCCAAAAGGCCAATTCCAAATTTGAATTTAGTGTATCTGCACAAGAGAAACTGAAGAAAAAGTTTGAAGCAGAAAGAAAAGCCTGGGCGGATGAGAAAACTGCTTTGCTCAGCCGGGCCGAACAAGCGGAGGCCGCTCTTACTGAAAGAACTGCCGAACTATCCGGCTTAAAACGCCATGTATCTCAGATGGTCTCCGCAATCTTTGGTAAGTTACTCTATAAGTTTCTAACCAGTTTACATCGTTCATTTCCCATAAGTATCGCAATTGCCATCAGCACACCTGACTTTGTAACGCAGGTCCCAGAAGTTCCAATCTCAATCAGAACGTGCTGACCAAGCTGAAGGCGGTTTATACCTTGGTAGAACAACTTTACACCGGGTCACAACGTGCCTTAGCCGTTGTGGCTCTGTCAAACGAAGTTCCCACTCATCTAGCGGATGTACTCAGGCGGCTTGTCGTGCTTCCTCAACGCTTCCAAGAGTTAAGACGAGCTTCTGCAAGAGCCGGAGCCATAGATGCTCTAAGCCGGGCCAAGGCGTTTCTACCGGAGCTAGACCCGCGAGATCGCCCTTGGGTATCCTAGCTTGAAGGAAGATGGCACTCCCTTTGACCAGAAAGACTTCGCCGCTTGTGTGAAGAGCGTACACCCGGTGGCCACTTTGATTGGTAATGACACAGACCTTACCAAATATCAACCGGGCTATGACGCGGAGAATCACAGGATTCCAACACCTCGTTATGAAGCAGTCAGCCTGATTCCTCCGACTCGTAAGCTTACCTTCGCCCCTGAAGTTGACCCGGCCGGGTTAATTGATGATGAAGCTCAATTTGAAGCCTTGAGTGGCATTGACTGGAAATCATCAACCTTCCAGGACATGGAAACAGCCGGAGGAGCGGAGAGGGATGAGCCGGAAGCTTCAGCCCAACAAGCACCTTTGATTTCTTAGACGGCTCATGGTTATGTCTCAAAAACAATGCCTCACCTTTTGGACTCGGGGAGTCCTGTAATAGAGTAGGACGAACACTTAATTTTGTCGTGCCATCGTGCACGTGTGTAGCGCTTAACTCTTATTTAAACTGCCCTTTTATATTCTTTCGGGTTATGTTTGATCCTCTACTTTCCTTAAGTTTAAAGAGCTGTTTTTAATTGTCCTGCATAGAAAACAAATCACAAGTCTCTAGGCGGCTTACCGCATGGAGAGTCATATATTTTACATATAACCCGGAATATGAATCAAAGTCATAATAAACCGGCTCTCAATTATATCCCCGAGATAACCATAACAGCATACCTGCGAGCCTCCAAATATACTTCCGGTTTATGTAACCCGAATAATGAGGTTGAGAACTCAACTCCGGTTCACCAGCACATATAATGCTTATTATGTGCCATCAACAGTTTTAATCAAGGTTAAGCCGGTGGAATAGGAACCACCCTTGAATGCTTTTGATGTCATCAAAGAACTGGTTTGCAAACCAAGAGATCTCAAAAATTTAGGGGCTTCTGATTCGAATACGACCAGAGAACCGTCCCAAAGGGGTTAAGCTAAGATTCAAATGCGATCATATAGCCCCCAGTGGCTTTGGCGTTGCCGATCAAGAGGGTACCGACAGCTATGTTCTCTTTGGTTCTAATACGACCTATGTTTGAACAGGAAGCCCCCAAATGACCTTGAGAGTTGTTTAACGACGCTGATTCGAATACGATCCACGTCGGTTCCCAAAGGGGGTTGAGCTATGATTCTAATATGATCAAGAAAAACTCCCCAATGAGCTCGGCAATATGCCAATCAAGTGGTTATCGACAGCTATGTTCTCTTTGGTTCGAATACGACCTATGTTTGAACAGGAAGCCCCCAAGTGATCATATTTTTGACGGCTAGATTCGAATACGATCATAAGCCGGATCAACCTCCAAGTGACCATGTAATATTACAATGAAAATAACAATGATACATTTACCTTTGGAGGAAAAAAAAGGACAGAGGTCCTGCTTTATTATTTATCACAATATATACATGGCTGTAGAAATATGTACATTATGAGAGCTGGTGGCTCAAGTGTAATAAGGCCGAAGCTGAGCTATGTTCCACGGCCGGCGGGTCTCCTCCTCCGACTTACGTGAATCTTTGTGCTCCCGAACATCGATAAGGTAATATGACTCGTTGTGCAAGTTCTTGCTGACCACAAAGGGCCCTTCCCAAGGCGGGGATAACTTGTGTGCGTCTGTTTGATCCTGGATGAGCCGGAGCACCAAATCACCTTCCAGAAAGACCCTGGACTTAACCTGGCGGCTATGATAGCGGCGCAGGTCTTGTTGGTAAATCGCCGAGCGAGCTGCTGCTATGTCACGCTGTTCGTCCAACAAGTCAAGAGCATCTTGATGCGCTTGCTCATTATCCGCCTCAACATAAGCCACCACTCAAGGCGAATCATGACGGATGTCGCTAGGGAGGACCGCCTCAACTCCGTAAACCATGAAGAAAGGCGTGTAACCCGTAGACCTGTTAGGAGTAGTATTGATGCTCCATAATACGGAGGGTAACTCCTCCACCCAACAACCTGGCGTCCGTTGCAAAGGGACCAAAAGCCGGGGCTTGATGCCCTTCAAGATTTCCTGATTGGCTCTCTCAGCTTGACCATTGGATTGAGGGTGAGCCACTAATGAAACATCAAGCCGACTATGCTCTCGTTGACAAAATTCCTCCATGGCGCCTTTAGACAGATTGGTACCATTGTCAGTTGTAATGCTGTGTGGAAAACCAAAGCGAAATATCACCTTTTTCATGAACTGGACCGCCGTGGCTGCGTCACACTTACTAACTGGCTCTGCCTCTACCCACTTTGTGAACTTGTCAACCGCCACCAAGAGGTGGGTCTTCTTATCCTTGGACCTTTTGAAAGGCCCAACCATATCAAGCCCCCATACTGCAAACGGCCAAGTGATTGGAATCATCCTAAACTCTTGAGCCGGCATGTGAGCCCGTCTTGAGAACTTCTGACAACCGTCACATTTACTGACCAAGTCCTCTGCATCAGCATGAGCCGTCAGCCAATAAAAACCATGACGAAAAGCCTTGGCCACAAGGGATTTTGAGCCGGCATGATGGCCACAATCCCCCTCGTGAATCTCACGTAAAATTTCTTGACCTTCCTCAGAGGAAACACAACGCTGAAAAGCTCTAGTGACACTGCGATGATGCAGCTCGCCATTGATAATTATCATTGACTTAGACCGCCGGGTTATTTGTCTGGCCAAAGTTTCATCCTCAGGCAATTCCCCCTGGGTCATGTAAGCCAAGTATGGCACTGTCTAATCTGGGATAACATGGAGAGCCGCCACCAACTGTGCTTCTGGGTCAGGAACAACCAAGTCTTCCTCTGTAGGAAACTTGACAGAAGGGTTATGCAGAATATCCAAGAAAGTATTAGGCGGCACCGTCTTTTGTTGAGAGCCCAGCCGGCTTAATGCATCAGCCGCCTCGTTCTTTCTGCGATCGATGTGCTCTACTTGGTAACCCTGAAAATGTCCAGCAATGGCATCAACTTCACGGCGATAAGCCGCCATGAGGGGGTCCTTGGAATCCCACTTGCCTGATACTTGTTGGGCCACTAAATCTGAGTCGCCAAAGCACCTTACCCGGCTTAAGCTCATCTCCTTAGCCATCCGAAGACCATGGAGCAAGGCCTCGTACTCAGCTGCATTGTTAGTATAGGGGAACATCAACCGTAGTACATAACAAAACTTGTCACCTCGAGGGGAAGCTAACACAACTCCAGCCCCTGAGCCCTCCAATTGCCTGGACCCATCAAAGTGAATAGTCCAGTATGTATTATTCGGTTTCTCTTCAGGCACCTGTAGCTCTGTCCAATCATTGATGAAATCCACCAATGCTTGAGATTTGATAGCAGTGCGTGGCACGTACTTTAGACCATGAGGCCCAAGTTCTATAGCCCATAAAGCAACTCTTCCTGTGGCTTCTCTGTTTTGGATGATATCTCCTAGGGGAGCAGAACTGACCACATTGATAGGGTGGCCCTGGAAATAATGCTTAAGCTTCCGGCTTGCCATGAACACCCCATAAACAAGCTTCTGCCAATGTGGATACCGTTGTTTGGACTCAATGAGTACTTCACTGACGTAGTAAACCGGCCGCTGAACTGGATGTTCTGTCGGGACCCCGATTCTAAGTCACACCGATCTAGCCTGTAACACCTCATATCACTTTGCGGCCTCACGCACGGTACTCCCACGGTGTCGCCTTACCATGGCCCGGGACCGTTTGCGCCTTTTGGCTCACGTATATGACAATGTCGCTAGCATCCATATGACAGAGAACCCGGGCCGACCTGGCTAGTCGTGAACCCAATGCGGCACTAACGTATGGGGACAGGCATACATGAATCAACATCGAACGTGTCGGTCAGCAGCGTGTGAATCTGGGCTGTAGCACTGGGCTAATAGGACTCCGGGAACCCGGGCTGTAGCAGGCTAGGCAGGACTCCGGATGTCACCGCGTGACATTTCCCCGAAGGGATAGACGCTGGAACGATGTGAAACACATGCCGGCCAGTCAAGTGTCCAGAGCAGTAGTGCTGGGCTGGCAGGACTCAGATTGTAGCGGACTACTATGGCTCAAGGAGGCGCTAGACTACATTTCCCCATAAGAGAGGCTGCCAAGGATAAACAACTAGATTGTCGGATCCCACACATAGCAATACACGTTACACGTACGCATAACATGCAAGTATGTGCTGTACAACATGGCATCACAACATAACGCGAACTCATATAGATAAAAGGCCCAGAAGAGCCACATAGCATTAAGTACAAACAGGGGTCACATGACCCATCATTCAGAGCATACAAGCAACGGAAGCATTACATGTCTGAGTACAGACAACTACAAAAGAAAAGGGCTGAGAAGCCTGACTATCTACAAGACCCTCCCAAGGGTACAAGATCGTAGCTGAGGTACAAGCTACTCATCGAAGTCCAAGCGGAGCTACTAGTAAGACCGAAGTCTCCGCTGCAAAACATAAATAAAGCAACATGAGTACAAAGGTACTCAGCAAGACTTACATCAGATCCTATCATACATGCATTTGTATCAAGAAGGTAGTGTGGGGTTTAGTTGCAGCAAGCCAGCTTTGACTCAGTGGCTATCCTGTTCTAGGACTACGAGAAGCTTCTTTGAGGTTAGAAGGCGCACACGAGTCCACTAATCACCACCTCAATACACCACTATGGATTCATTCCCGTCTCACCACGAGAAGCCATCCGTAGCACTCACACTTATCTTGAGCATTTTAGAGTATCCACTTCAAGTTGTCTATGTACCACGTAAGCATCCAAGAAGTCCATAACCGAGGACACGGCTATTCGAATAGATCATGATAACCCTGCAGGGGTGTACTGCGTCACACACGCTCTCGCCACTTACCGCCATGTACACGTCATGTACCTCGGCAACCTTCAAGCGAAAGCCTGGCGAGGGTGTCGGCCACGACCTGACTAACCACACAAGACTCTAATCCAGGTTTATCGCCTATTCGGGTTCCATCCGCAAGGAGATCCGGCCGGGGTATCGCTCACGGCCCCAAACGATGTGCGCAGGGTTCCCAAGCCCACCTCGCCGGATGGATCTACGCTTGGTACACCGTGCCACTTGTGCCTAGTCTGTCCCAAGCCCACCTGGCCGGGTGCCACTTGGTAGACTACTAACACTACCTACAAACACCAGAGACTAATTGCAACTACTGGACAGAGATCAAGTTGGTTAATAAGTCGAGAGGGGTCGAGTTACCGGAACCCAATGTGTGGTAGTAGCTAGTCATTGGACAACATACACAGAACTCGGTGCTTAAGGACGGTTCCAGTGAGACAACCCACCATGTACTCCTACATGGCCTCTCACCGCTACCTTTACCAAATCGTGTTCACACGCTTAACTCTCGGCACCAGAACATATCGTAACACTCCAATTCATTCCCAATGAACCAGACCTGACACAACTCTAAGCAATAGCAGGCAAGGCATGGTAGGAACACAACATGGCTCAAACAACTCCTACACATGCTAGTGGGTTTCAACTATTTACTGTGGCAATGACAAGTCATGCAGAGGAATGGGTTCAACTACCGCAGCATAAAGTAGCAGTTGAATCGTTGTTGTCCTAATGCAGTAAAAGAGAGCAGGAGCGAGAGAGTAGGTTTGTATCGGAATGAACAAAGGCTGTTTGCTTGCCTGGTAGATCAACAGGATGGCACTGCTCCTCAGACAGGTACTCTGGAACACTCTCCGGAGCAGGACCTATCGAGAGGAAACGGTGTCGACAGTCAAAAACACAATCATATGCAGCAATATGATGCATGAATATGCGATGAATATGTGATGTATTTTGAGCCAATGCACTTAGCATTCAACTTGGAAGAGATCCATTTGAACCAAGGGTTCAAATGCAACTCTAATTTAAGTCCTTATATGTGCCATTTATATGTTTTCACTTATACAGTAGGTATAAGTTGGTTTGTCATGCATGAAACTAGTACGATGGATAGATTGCATTTTCTGATAATTTTTCATATATAAATTATTTAAATCTGAGCTACGGTTGAATTTCTATGAATTTTAGAAGTTTTACTAATTTTCTGGAATTTCCTGATTTAATTTAAATCCAGAAAGTAAATAATTGCGTCAGCATGACGTCATCGCTGCGTCAGCAGGTCAACGGCTGGCCAGGGTCAAATCTGACCGGCGGAGCCCACTGGTCAGTGAGACAGGGGTTAGTTTAAGCCTAAATAAAAGATTAGGGGCAGCGGGGCCCACTGTCAGTGTGAGGGGGTTAGCTTAAGTGGTGATCAGCTGGCAGGTCGGGCCCACACGTCAGGCCGGAGAGGTCGTCGCCGGCGACCTCTGGACGCGGCGGCGTCCGCCATATAGGCCACGGGGGCGGCAGCTGAGGGCGCCGGGGCATACCCCGGGCTCGTCCGCATCCAGGGGAGGTGACGGAAGGACGCGGGGTGGCCGGAGCTCACCGGAGCGGAGCTCGGGCGGCGGCCGGAGTACGGCCAAGGGCGGGCGCAGCGCTGCGGTGCACGGGGACGCCACCCGAGGGGCTCTGCGGCACCCTCGTGGCACCAGGAGCACGGTGAGGTGCTCGGGGCGAGCTGTGGTGGCCCTTGCCACGATGGTGACATGGTCGGCGGCGAGGCGCTCGCGGGCACGTCGGCTAGCACGGCTACGGCGCGAATTTGAGCGCGGGAACGGGGGGGAAACGGAGGGGAGCTCACGGAGGTTCGGCGGGCGTGCTCAGCGGCTCGGGGGGAAGCTCTGGAGTCGACGGAGCGGCGATGGGGATCCCCGGCGGCCGGAGGCGAAGAAGGCGACGGCGACGGCTCCACGGGACGCTCCGGCTTGCGTGGCCCGGCGGAGAGCTTCAGAGCGAGGAGGCGGAGCTCCTGCGCGTGTCGGAGAGACGAGGGGGAGACGGTGGCTGCGGCAATGGCGAGTGGCGGCGACGGCAGCGTTCGGGCGCGGTGAGAGAGAGCAAGGGAGAAAGCGAGGGGAAAAACGAGGAGGTCGACCGGACCGGGACGGCACCCGCGACGTCGCTCAGCGCGTCGCGCTGGTAGGGGAGAGGGCAGGCAGGCTGGTGGCGTGGCGGCACAGCGGTGCGCGCACGTCGGCCACACGCCTGTCCGACTGGCGCGAGGACAACGACGACTGGCACTGGGCCAGTGGGCCGGCTGGGCTACTGGGCCAGGCCAGGCCTCGGGTGAGCACAGGTAAGCTTTTCCCCTTTTGTTTTCTTTTCTATTTTTCTGACATTTGTTCTGATTTAGTAGGATACTAAATCATTTTATTTTCTTATGCCAATTTTTGCAGGAGCTAGTGGTATTATTCCAGAGCTCCTCATCAACTAGCATAATTTTTGGACAATATTCTATATATATAACAATATATATCCAAAGCAAATAATTACTGCTTTAATTCCAAATGCCCTAAATAAATATTTATGAGCTCCTGAAAATATTGGTTTGATTTTTATCTCTGTCCAATATTTTCAGAGAGCAAAATGAACATTTTCTTGGACCCTTTTGGAGCAATTTTTATTTGGGTCATTTCCAGAAATGATTCTGAGGGTTTCACAGATCCCCACTTCAAATTTAAATGGAATTTAAACATGATGCACACATGACTAGCTAGTCTAGGTCATACCAGAACTAGGGATGTGACATGTTCCTTACCCGCTTCCTTACGCTCCACCACCACAGCCACACTGACGGCTCGTGTGTTAGCGGCTACATACAACAATAAAGGCTCCTTGTCGACAGGAGCAGCAAGGACTGGCGGCTCAGCTAGCTGTCTTTTCAAATCCTCAAAAGCAGCGTTAGCAGCATCATTCCAGACAAAGTCATCTGTTTTCTTCATCATCTGATACAGTGGCATGGCCTTTTCACCCAACCGGCTTATAAACCGGCTCAAAGCAGCGATGCGACCGGCCAGACGCTGGACGTCATTTATGCACGCCGGCTTAGCCAGAGAGGTGATTGCCTTGATCTTCTCTGGGTTAGCTTCAATGCCTCTGTGAGAAACCATAAAACCCAAGAGCTTGCCTGCAGGAACACGAAAAACACACTTGGCCGGGTTAAGCATCATCTTGTAGAACCGGAGATTATCAAAGGTCTCTCTCAGATCATCTATCAAGGTCTCCTTCTCTCTGGATTTGACCACGATATCATCCACATTGGCATGAACCTTGCGCCCAATTTGATTATGAAGACAATTCTGCACGCAGCGCTGGTAAGTCACCTGTGCACTCTTGAGCCCAAAAGGCATAGACACATAACAGAAGGCTCCAAAAGGAGTAATGAACGCCGTCTTCTCTTGGTCCTTAACAGCCATTTTGATCTGATGGTAACCAGAGTACGCATCCAAAAAACTCAAACGCTCACAACCCGCCGTAGCATGAATAATTTGATCAATACGAGGGAGAGCAAAAGGATCAGCCGAACAAGCCTTGTTTAAATCCGTATAATCCATGCAGATACGCTAGGTGTCGTTCTTCTTGAGCACGAGCACCGGGTTAGCTAACCATTCTGGATGAAAG
The DNA here is from genome assembly GCF_018294505.1 of Triticum aestivum. Classification (NCBI taxonomy): domain Eukaryota; kingdom Viridiplantae; phylum Streptophyta; class Magnoliopsida; order Poales; family Poaceae; genus Triticum; species Triticum aestivum. The sequence continues at coordinate 233,394,717 of NC_057799.1, forward strand.
ACTTCAACGATAAACCCGGCCGCCAAGAGCCGGGCTACCTCCTCACCAATGGCTTTCCGCCTCTCCTCATTAAACCGCCGGAGGAATTGCCTGACTGGCTTCAATTTAGGATCAATATTAAGAGTGTGCTCAGCGAGTTCTCCTGGTACACCCGGCATGTCAGAAGGTTTCCATGCAAAGATGTCCCTGTTCTCACGGATGAACTTGGTGAGCGCGCCTTCCTATTTCGGATCCAGATTGGCACTGATGCTGAACTGCTTAGATGAGTCACCTGGAACAAAGTCAACAAGTTTAGTCTCATCAGCTGACTTAAATTTCATTACCGGCTCATGCTCCGTGGTTGGCTTTTTCAAAGACGTCATATATGCCGGGTCAACATTATCTTTGTAAAACTTCAATTCCTCTGTCGCACAAACAGATTCAGCGTAAGCAGCGTCACCTTCCTCACACTTCAAGGCTATCTTTCGGCTGCCATGAACCGTAATGGTCCCATTGTGACTCGGCATCTTGAGCTGCAAATACATATAACACGGCCGTGCCATGAACTTGGCGTAAGCCGGCCGCCCAAATAAAGCATGGTACGGGCTTCTTATTTTAACCACCTCAAAAGTCAGTTTTTCCGCTCTGTAGTTGTACTCATCTCTGAAGGCTACTTCCAGCTCGATCTTACCGACTAGATACGCCGACTTACCGGGCACCACCCCATGGAAAATAGTGTTAGACTGGTTGAGGTTTTTATCAGTTAACCCCGTACGACGGAAGGTCTCATAATAGAGGATGTTGATGCTACTGCCTCCGTCCATGTCACGTCCCTAGTTCTGGTATGACCTAGACTAGCTAGTCATGTCTGCATCATGTCTAAATTTCATTTAAATTTGAAATGGGGATCTGTGAAACCCTCAGAATCATTTCTGGAAATGACCCAGATAAAAATTGCTCCAAAAGGGTCCAAGAAAATGTTCATGTTGCTCTCTGAAAATATTGGACAGAGATAAAAACCAAACCAATATTTTTAGGAGATCATAAATATTTATGTTGGGCATTTGGAATTAATGCAGTAATTATTTGCTTTGGATATATATTGTTATATATATAAAATATTGTCCAAAAATTATGCCATTTGTTGAGGAGTTCTGGAATAATACCACTAGCCCCTATAAAAATTGGCATAAGTAAATAAAATGGTTTAGTATTTTTATTAAACCAAACAAATGTCAGAAAATTAGAAAAGAAAAAGAAATAGGAAAAGGGAGCTTACCTGCGGCCTGGCACTGTGCGGCCTGGCCCGGCCCAGCAGGCCAGCCCAGCTGACTGGCCAGCGCCAGTCGTCCCCCTCCTCGCGCCAGAGGGACAGGGCGCGTGGTCGCCGCACGCCGCGCGCATGCGCGCCACGGCAGCTGCCTGCCTGCCCTCCCCTCCCTCGACGCCTCGGTCGCCTGGACGACGCCACGACCCTCCAGGTCTCACTCCCTCTCTCCTGCGCCTCTCTCCCGCTCTCTCCCGCGACGCCCGAACGCGCCGGTCGCCGCCGTTCGCTGCCCCGCGCTCCCCGCCATCCCCTCGCACCTCCGTCGTGTCCCAGAGCTCCGCCTCCTCGCGCTGAACCCCTCCGCTGAGCCACGCAAGCCGGAACGCCCTGGAGCGCCTCCATCGCCGTCGCCCTCAACTCCGGCCGCCGGAGATCGTCTTCGCGGCCCCACCGTCTCCAGTGCGTCCCCGAGCTCTCCGACGACGCCGTCGAGTCCACCGTGAGCTCCTGCCCCGTTCCCCTCTCTCCGTTTCTCCGTTCCCGCGCTGTAGCCCCGACCCTCACCATGGCCGTAGCTCCTCGCCGCCGTCCATGTCACCGCCGTCGCCCTGGCCACCGCAGCCCGCAACCGAGCGCGTCACCGTGCTTCTGGTGACGCCAGGAGGCCGTAGCGCCTCTCCGCTCACGCCCCCGTGCACCGCAGCACTGCGCCCGCCCTTGGCCGAACTCCGGCCACCGCCGCGAGCTTCGCTCCGGCGAGCTCCGACCACCCCACGGTCTCCCTCGTGTCCCACTGGATGCGCGCGAGCCTGGGCTTCGCGTAGGTGGCCTCCGCGGCCCAAATGGTCGCCGGAGCGATGAACCCGACGAGCTCCGCCGCGCTCGGCCTCGCCGGCGACTAACCGCCGGTCAACCCGGGTCAAACCGCACTAATTACCCCCCCTGTGACACTGACAGTGGGCCCCTGCGCCTAATCCTATAATTAGAACAAATTAAACCCTCTGTTTAAAACGTATGACACTGACGTGTGGCCCCCACACGTCAGGTTGACCAGGTCAGCACCGTTGACCCGCTGACGTCATGATGACGCAGTGCTGACGCAATAAACCCTTTTCTGGATTTAAATTAAATCAGGAAATTCCAGAAAATGTTCAAAACTTCTAAAATTCATAGAAATTCAACCGTAGCTCAGATTTAAATAATTTATATATGAAAAATTATCAGAAAAATGCAATCTATCCATCTGTACTAGTTTCAGGCATGACAAACCAACTTATACCTACTGTATAAGTGAAAACATATAAATGGCATATATAAGGACTTAAATTAGAGTTGCATTTGAACCTTTGGTTCAAATGGATCTCTTCCAAGTTGAATGCTAAATGCATTGGCTCAAAATACATCACATATTCATGCCATATTCATGCATCATATTGTTGCATATGATTGTGTTTTGACTGTCGACACCGTTCCCTCTCGATAGGTCCTGCTCCGGAGAGTGTTCCAGAGTACCTGTCTGAGGAGCAGTGCCACCCTGTTGATCTACCAGGCAAGCAAACCCCCTTTGTTCATTCCGATACAAACCTACTCTCTCGCTCCTGCTCTCTTTTACTGCATTAGGACAACAACGATTCAACTGCTACTTTATGCTGCGGTAGTTGAACCCATTCCTCTGCATGACCTGTCATTGCCACAGTAAATAGTTGAAACCCACTAGCATGTGTAGGAGTTGATTGAGCCATGTTGTGTTCCTACCATGCCTTGCCTGCTATTGCTTAGAGTTGTGTCAGGTCTGGTTCATTGGGAATGAATTGGAGTGTTACGATATGTTCTGGTGCCGAGAGTTAAGCGTGTGAACACGATTTGGTAAAGGTAGCGGTGAGAGGCCATGTAGGAGTACATGGTGGGTTGTCTCATTGGGACCGTCCTTAAGAACCGAGTTCTGTGTAAGTTGTCCAATGACTAGCTACTACCACACATTGGGCTCCGGGCGCTCCAAGCTCTCTCGACTTATTAACCGCCTTGATCTCTGTCCAGGAGTTGCAACTAGTTTCTGGTGTTTGTAGGTAGTGCTATTTTTCTACCGAGTGGCACCCGACAGTGTGGGCTTGGGACAGACTAGGCACACGTGGCCTGGTGTACCGAGTGGCACCCGGATGGTGGGCTCGGGAACCCTGCACACATCGTTTGGGGCCGTGAGCGACACCCCGGCCGGATCTCCTTGCGGATGGAACCCGAATAGGCGATAAACCTGGACTAGAGTCTTGCGTGGTTAGTCAGGTCGTGGCCGACACCCTCGCCAGGCTTCCGCTTGAAGGTTGCCGAGGTACATGACGTGTACATGGCGGTAAGTGGCGAGAGCGTGTGTGACGCAGTACACCCCTGCAGGGTTATCATGATCTATTCGAATAGCCGTGTCCTCGGTTATGGACTTCTTGGATGCTTACGTGGTACATAGACAACTTGAAGTGGATACTCTAAAATGCTCAAGATAAGTGTGAGTGCTATGGATGGCTTCTCGTAGTGAGACGGGAATGGATCCATAGTGGTGTATTGAGGTGGTGATTAGTGGACTCGTGTGCGCCTTCTTACCTCAAAGAAGTTTCTCGTAGTCATAGAACAGGATAGCCACTGAGTCAAAGCTGGCTTGCTGCAACTAAACCCCACACTACCTTCTTGATACAAATGCATGTATGATAGGATCTGATGTAAGTCTTGCTGAGTACCTTTGTACTCATGTTGCTTTATTTATGTTTTTGCAGCGGAGACTTCAGTCTTACTAGTAGCTCCGCTTGGACTTCGACGAGTAGCTTGTACCTCAGCTACGATCTTGAACCCTTGGGAGGGTCTTGTAGATAGTCAGGCTTCTCAGCCTTTTTCTTTTGTAGTTGTCTGTACTCAGACATGTAATGCTTCCGTTGCTTGTATGCTCTGAATGATGGGTCATGTGACCCCTGTTTGTACTTAATGCTATGTGGCTCTTCTGGGCCTTTTATCTATATGAGTTCGCGTTATGTTGTGATGCCATGTTGTACAGCACATACTTGCATGTTATGCGTACGTGTAACGTGTATTGCTATGTGTGGGATCCGACAATCTAGTTGTTTATCCTTGGCAGCCTCTCTTATGGGGAAATGTAGTCTAGTGCCTCCTTGAGCCATAGTAGTCCGCTACAGCCCGGTTCACCGGAGTCCTGCTAGCCCAGCACTACTGCTCTGGACACTTGACTGGCCGGCATGTGTTTCACATCGTTCCTGTGTCTGTCCCTTCGGGGAAATGTCACGCGGTGACATCCGGAGTCCTGCCTAGCCTGCTACAGCCCGGGTTCCCGGAGTCCTGTTAGCCCAGTGCTACAGCCCGGATTCACACGCTGCTGACCGACACGTTCGATGTTGATTCATGTATGCCTGTCCCCATACGTTAGTGCCGCTTTGGGTTCACGACTAGCCATGTCGGCCCGGGTTCTCTGTCATATGGATGCTAGCGACATTGTCATATACGTGAGCCAAAAGGCGCAAACGGTCCCGGGCCATGGTAAGGCGACACCCGTGGGAGTACCGTGCGTGAGGCTGCAAAGTGATATGAGGTGTTACATGCTAGATCGGTGTGACTTAGAATCGGGGTCCCGACAGCTTTGGTATCAGAGCCTGACTGCCTGTAGGATTTCCAAGCCAACCTGGTCGAAGTTGAGTCTAGAAATTCTTTAGTTATGTAAGGGAATTGATTGTGGAAGGGAACGTAAGGCTCTTTTTACTCCTTTTACCTCATGCCTTCTGATCTGAGTCATCCTATCTTTCCTACGGGGTTAAGGAACTAGGCTTTCCTCTTCTGTCTATCAGGATCACGTGTTACTACTCCGTAGTCTCTTAGGATTGGTTGATCAGAGTCATATCCCAGTTTGAGTACCTCCAGTGTAGCCTGTTTAGTAATATCTCAGAACCTTGAGTGACGATGTTGAGTATGGTGCTACCCCGTCCTTTGCAGAATGTCTCATTTTGAGCATTTTACTGCCGTTATGCTGCCAGATTTGTCCTAGGAGTTTGAGAGATACTAAATTTTCTTATGCTACATGTTGCATCCTATAGTTGTTGTTGACCTCGTCCTTGGTTCCGCTTCTCAGGATGTCGTCAGTTAACCGAAGTTCTGTTGCTCGTTGCCTGAACCACGGAGGTGGTAGGGATGAGGAGGATCCTCCCGACCAGCCTTCGTTGGCAGAGTTTATGTTAGAGATGGAGAGGAACAAGCACGAGTCTAACCGCTTGTTAGCACGTATCGAGGAGAACACCGCACCCCAGTGCAAAGAGTCAGCGACCATCTATGATTTCATTGGTTTGAAACCACCTACCTTCCATCATTCCATTGAACCACTCGATGCAGATGACTGGCTCCGTAGTATCACACACAAGTTGCGTTCTGCGAACGTAGCTGAAGGTGACAAGGTCACTTATGCTGCATATCACCTGGAAGGTCCTGCTAGTCTTTGGTGGCAGAACTATGAGGCTATGTTTCCAGCTGGCCAGATACCGACCTGGAGAGATTTCACTGAGGCTTTTCGCGAGCATCACATTCCTCAGGCTCTCATTGACCGCAAGAGAGAAGAGTTCTGTAGTTTCACCCAGGGTAAGATGGCTGTTGATGCTTACAGTAGAGAGTTTGAGAACCTCGCCCGCTATGCTACAGAAGAAGTGTCCACGGACGCTAAGAAGCAGGCTAGGTTCCGGAAGGGTCTCAACCCCAAGTTGCGTCGTGATCTCCACTTGCACCATTGCAATACTTTCCAGGCTCTTGTGAACAAGGCCATTAATGCGGAGACAGCTCAGCTCACATACGAGGAGTCTCGTAAGCACACCCGTGATTTGGTTTCTTCCTCTGGTTCTAGTTCTCATAAGCGCCGGATTTGGGTTCCGAACTCCGCTCTTCCACCTGGATATGCACCGAGGCCATCTTATGTGGCGCCTCACCCAGTCCAGCAGTATGCTCCACCCAGGCCTATTGGTAGACCGCTTGTCAATGCAGGTCCACGTCCAACTTCAGGGACTTGCTTCACATGCGGGAAGCCAGGACACTATGCACGTGAATGCTCTCAAACTAACTATGCCCCACCCCTGTCTGAGAAGTCTGTTGGCAGTGGTAAGCCATCACGCAAGATGATCAGTGTCAAGTCAGCTCCCACTGAGCGTGGACGTGTGCATCACGTCTCAGCTAAAGACGCTCATGATGATCCGGATGTCGTTCTTGGTACACTCCTTGTCAATTGCCATCCAGCTTCGGTTCTATTCGATACTGGAGCATCTCACTCCTTCATCTCTGAAGGCTATGCCCGTTTGCACGACATGTCGTTTTGTGATATGCCAACTCCACTTGAAATCCAAACTCCAGGGTCTAGATGGCAAACTACCAGAATAAGCCATGGTAATGAAATCCTTGTTGACAGACTTGTATTCCTTGCCTCACTTATAGCCCTCAAGTCTACAGACATTAACATCATCTTGGGTATGGACTGGATGACAGCTCATCATGCCAAGATTGATTGTTACACCAGGTCTGTTCAACTCACACACCCATCTGGCAGGTTAGTCACTGTTTCCACCAGAGTTGCAAAGCGTCAACTCTATTCTCTTAATGCCAGTCCTCTTCCAGACCTTGAAGATATCCCGGTAGTCCGTGACTTTCCGGATGTCTTTCCAGAAGAACTGCCAGGTATTCCACCTGACAGGGATGTAGAGTTTGTCATAGATCTTATCCCAGGAACCGCCCCAATTTCTAGGAGACCTTACAAGATGGCACCTTTAGAACTAGCTGAGCTTAAGAAACAACTTGATGAGTCCTTGCAAAAGGGTTTCATCCGACCTAGTTCTTCTCCTTGGGCTTGCCCCGTCCTCTTCGTCAAGAAGAAGGATGGTACGGACCGGATGGTTGTAGATTATCGTCCCGTTAATTTGGTCACGATAAAGAACAAGTATCCGCTCCCCAGGATCAACGACCTGTATGATCAACTCGCTGGATCCTCGGTCTTTTCCAAGATGGATTTGAGGTTAGGCTACCACCAAATCAAGATTAGAAACGGGGACATTCCTAAGACGGCTTTTGTCACTCGTTATGGCCAGTACGAGTACACCGTCATGTCTTTTGGTCTAACCAATGCTCCAGCTACCTTCTCCCGCTTGATGAACTCGATCTTCATGGAGTACTTAGATAAGTTCGTCGTGGTTTACCTCGATGATATCCTTATCTACTCGAAGAACGAGGAAGAGCATGCCGAACATCTTAGACTTGTGTTAGAAAAACTCAGAGAGCACCGCCTTTATGCCAAGTTCTCCAAGTGCGAATTTTGGTTGCCAGAAGTGACCTACCTAGGCCACGTGATCTCTGGTAAGGGCATTGCTGTCAATCCTGAGAGAGTTCAGGCCGTTCTTGATTGGACTCCACCTGAAACAGTTAAACAAGTTAGGAGTTTCCTTGGTCTAGCCAGTTATTGTCGCCGCTTCGTTGAAAACTTCTCCAAAGTAGCCAAACCCCTCACGGAACTTCTCAAGAAGGATAAAAAGTTTGAGTGGTCCCCACAGTGTGAATACAGTTTTCAGGAACTGAAAAGACGCCTGACTTCTGCTCCCATACTGGTGCCACCGGATTTCACTAAAGACTTTGTTATCTACTGCGACGCCTCACGACAGGGACTAGGCTGCATTCTTATGCAGGATCGTCATGTGATTGCCTATGCATCTCGACAGTTGCATCCACATGAGGAGAATTACCCTACACATGATCTAGAGCTTGCAGCCGTAGTCTATGCACTCAAGACATGGCGACATTACCTTCTCGGTAAACGTTGCGAGATTTACACCGATCACCAGAGTCTCAAGTATATTTTCACCCAACCAGATTTGAACCTTAGGCAAAGACGTTGGTTGGAGTTGATCTCAGATTACGACTTAGGGATTACCTACACCCCAGGCAAGGGCAATGTCATGGCTGATGCGCTAAGTCGTAAGTCCTATTGCAACAATCTTATGTTGCAGCAGGGCCAACCACTTCTCCATGAGGAATTCTGTAAGCTTAATCTTCACATTGCTCCTCAAGGATTCCTTTCTACCTTGGTGGCGAAACCTACTCTTGTGGATCAGATCATCTCTGCTCAGAAGCAGGATACGGGAATTTCCCGGATCAAGAGAAACATTAATAAGGGAGTTGGTGGATGTTTCTCTATGGATGATCGAGGTGCTGTTTTCTTTGAGAATCGCTTGGTGGTTCCCAAGAATCAACATCTGCGACAATTGATCCTTAAGGAGGCACATGAATCCCCTCTCATGATTCATCCCGGTAGTACTAAGATGTATCAGGACCTACGCCAGAGGTTCTGGTGGACTAGGATGAAGAGAGAAATTGCTGAGTTCATAGCTAACTGTGACGTTTGTCGTCGCGTTAAGGCAGAACATCAAAGACCTGCTGGCACCCTTCAACCTTTAGCCATTCCTGAGTGGAAATGGGATAAAGTTGGTATGGACTTCATCACCGGCTTTCCCAGGACCAAGAAAGGGAATAACGCTATCTTCGTAGTCATTGATCGTCTTTCCAAAGTGGCTCACTTCCTACCTGTTCGAGAGAGTATCACTGCTAGTCAGCTCGCTGACTTATATATTTCTCGAATAGTGTCACTTCATGGTGTTCCACTAGAGATCAATTCAGACCGTGGTAGCCTCTTCACTTCTCATTTCTGGGAGAGTTTCCAAACTGCCATGGGCACCCATCTTTCCTTCAGTACCGCTTTCCACCCTCAATCAAGTGGTCAGGTGGAAAGGGTCAACCAAATTCTCGAAGACATGCTTAGAGCTTGCGTTATCTCATTCGGTATGGATTGGGAGAAATGCCTACCTTTCGCCGAGTTTGCTTATAACAATAGCTATCAATCCAGTCTTAAGAAAGCTCCTTTCGAGATTCTGTATGGACGAAGATGTCGAACACCTTTGAACTGGTCAGAAACCGGTGAAAGACAATTCTTTGGACCGGACATGATCCAGGAAGCAGAAGAGCAAGTTCGCATCATTCGTGAGAATTTGAAAACAGCCCAGTCTCGTCAAAAGAGCCAGTATGACCGTCGTCATAAGGAAGTGGCTTATGAAGTTGGCGACAAGGCTTACCTTCGGGTTACTCCCCTAAAGGGTACCCATCGTTTCGGTATCAAGGGCAAGTTGGCTCCTCGTTACATTGGTCCTTTTCGCATTCTCGCTAAACGAGGAGAGGTTGCCTACCAGTTAGAACTACCCCCACATCTTTATCGAGTCCATGATGTCTTCCACGTCTCTCAACTCAGGCGTTGCTTCTCGGATCCCATCCGCGGAGTGGACCATGAAACGCTTGATCTCCAAGATAACCTCACATACCGAGAGTACCCTATTCGCATTCTTGATCAAGCAGAGCGTGTCACCCGACGTCAGAACATCAAGTTTCTCAAGGTTCAGTGGTCTCATCATTCTGAGAGAGAAGCTACTTGGGAGCGAGAAGATCGTCTTCGACTGGAGTACCCCACCTTCTTTCCATCGACCCCTGAATCTCGGGACGAGATTCTTTCAAGTGGGGGCGAGTTGTCACGTCCCTAGTTCTGGTATGACCTAGACTAGCTAGTCATGTGTGCATCATGTCTAAATTTCATTTAAATTTGAAATGGGGATCTGTGAAACCCTCAGAATCATTTCTGGAAATGACCCAGATAAAAATTGCTCCAAAAGGGTCCAAGAAAATGTTCATGTTGCTCTCTGAAAATATTGGACAGAGATAAAAACCAAACCAATATTTTTAGGAGATCATAAATATTTATGTTGGGCATTTGGAATTAATGCAGTAATTATTTGCTTTGGATATATATTGTTATATATATAAAATATTGTCCAAAAATTATGCCATTTGTTGAGGAGTTCTGGAATAATACCACTAGCCCCTATAAAAATTGGCATAAGTAAATAAAATGGTTTAGTATTTTTATTAAACCAAACAAATGTCAGAAAATTAGAAAAGAAAAAGAAATAGGAAAAGGGAGCTTACCTGCGGCCTGGCACTGTGCGGCCTGGCCCGGCCCAGCAGGCCAGCCCAGCTGACTGGCCAGCGCCAGTCGTCCCCCTCCTCGCGCCAGAGGGACAGGGCGCGTGGTCGCCGCACGCCGCGCGCATGCGCGCCACGGCAGCTGCCTGCCTGCCCTCCCCTCCCTCGACGCCTCGGTCGCCTGGACGACGCCACGACCCCTCCAGGCCTCACTCCCTCTCTCCTGCGCCTCTCTCCCGCTCTCTCCCGCGACGCCCGAACGCGCCGGTCGCCGCCGTTCGCTGCCCCGCGCTCCCCGCCATCCCCTCGCACCTCCGTCGTGTCCCAGAGCTCCGCCTCCTCGCGCTGAACCCCTCCGCTGAGCCACGCAAGCCGGAACGCCCTGGAGCGCCTCCATCGCCGTCGTCCTCAACTCCGGCCGCCGGAGATCGTCTTCGCGGCCCCACCGTCTCCAGTGCGTCCCCGAGCTCTCCGACGACGCCGTCGAGTCCACCGTGAGCTCCTGCCCCGTTCCCCTCTCTCCGTTTCTCCGTTCCCGCGCTGTAGCCCCGACCCTCACCATGGCCGTAGCTCCTCGCCGCCGTCCATGTCACCGCCGTCGCCCTGGCCACCCCAGCCCGCAACCGAGCGCGTCACCGTGCTTTTGGTGACGCCAGGAGGCCGTAGCGCCTCTCCGCTCACGCCCCCGTGCACCGCAACACTGCGCCCGCCTTGGCCGAACTCCGGCCACCGCCGCGAGCTCGCTCCGGCGAGCTCCGACCACCCCACGGTCTCCCTCGTGTCCCACTGGATGCGCGCGAGCCTGGGCTTCGCGTAGGTGGCCTCCGCGGCCCAAATGGTCGCCGGAGCGACGAACCCGACGAGCTCCGCCGCGCTCGGCCTCGCCGGCGACTAACCGCCGGTCAACCCGGGTCAAACCGCACTAATTACCCCCCTGTGACACTGACAGTGGGCCCCTGCGCCTAATCCTATAATTAGAACAAATTAAACCCTCTGTTTAAAACGTATGACACTGACGTGTGGCCCCCACACGTCAGGTTGACCAGGTCAGCACCGTTGACCCGCTGACGTCATGATGACGCATGCTGACGCAATAAACCTTTTCTGGATTTAAATTAAATCAGGAAATTCCAGAAAATGTTCAAAACTTCTAAAATTCATAGAAATTCAACCGTAGCTCAGATTTAAATAATTTATATATGAAAAATTATCAGAAAAATGCAATCTATCCATCTGTACTAGTTTCAGGCATGACAAACCAACTTATACCTACTGTATAAGTGAAAACATATAAATGGCATATATAAGGACTTAAATTAGAGTTGCATTTGAACCTTTGGTTCAAATGGATCTCTTCCAAGTTGAATGCTAAATGCATTGGCTCAAAATACATCACATATTCATGCCATATTCATGCATCATATTGTTGCATATGATTGTGTTTTGACTGTCGACACCGTTCCCTCTCGATAGGTCCTGCTCCGGAGAGTGTTCCAGAGTACCTGTCTGAGGAGCAGTGCCACCCTGTTGATCTACCAGGCAAGCAAACCCCCTTTGTTCATTCCGATACAAACCTACTCTCTCGCTCCTGCTCTCTTTTACTGCATTAGGACAACAACGATTCAACTGCTACTTTATGCTGCGGTAGTTGAACCCATTCCTCTGCATGACCTGTCATTGCCACAGTAAATAGTTGAAACCCACTAGCATGTGTAGGAGTTGATTGAGCCATGTTGTGTTCCTACCATGCCTTGCCTGCTATTGCTTAGAGTTGTGTCAGGTCTGGTTCATTGGGAATGAATTGGAGTGTTACGATATGTTCTGGTGCCGAGAGTTAAGCGTGTGAACACGATTTGGTAAAGGTAGCGGTGAGAGGCCATGTAGGAGTACATGGTGGGTTGTCTCATTGGGACCGTCCTTAAGAACCGAGTTCTGTGTAAGTTGTCCAATGACTAGCTACTACCACACATTGGGCTCCGGGCGCTCCAAGCTCTCTCGACTTATTAACCGCCTTGATCTCTGTCCAGGAGTTGCAACTAGTTTCTGGTGTTTGTAGGTAGTGCTATTTTTCTACCGAGTGGCACCCGGCAGGGTGGGCTTGGGACAGACTAGGCACACGTGGCCCGGTGTACCGAGTGGCACCCGGATGGTGGGCTCGGGAACCCTGCACACATCGTTTGGGGCCGTGAGCGACACCCCGGCCGGATCTCCTTGCGGATGGAACCCGAATAGGCGATAAACCTGGACTAGAGTCTTGCGTGGTTAGTCAGGTCGTGGCCGACACCCTCGCCAGGCTTCCGCTTGAAGGTTGCCGAGGTACATGACGTGTACATGGCGGTAAGTGGCGAGAGCGTGTGTGACGCAGTACACCCCTGCAGGGTTATCATGATCTATTCGAATAGCCGTGTCCTCGGTTATGGACTTCTTGGATGCTTACGTGGTACATAGACAACTTGAAGTGGATACTCTAAAATGCTCAAGATAAGTGTGAGTGCTATGGATGGCTTCTCGTAGTGAGACGGGAATGGATCCATAGTGGTGTATTGAGGTGGTGATGAGTGGACTCGTGTGCGCCTTCTTACCTCAAAGAAGTTTCTCGTAGTCGTAGAACAGGATAGCCACTGAGTCAAAGCTGGCTTGCTGCAACTAAACCCCACACTACCTTCTTGATACAAATGCATGTATGATAGGATCTGATGTAAGTCTTGCTGAGTACCTTTGTACTCATGTTGCTTTAATTATGTTTTTGCAGCGGAGACTTCAGTCTTACTAGTAGTTCCGCTTGGACTTCGACGAGTAGCTTGTACCTCAGCTACGATCTTGCACCCTTGGGAGGGTCTTGTAGATAGTCAGGCTTCTCAGCCTTTTTCTTTTGTAGTTGTCTGTACTCAGACATGTAATGCTTCCGTTGCTTGTATGCTCTGAATGATGGGTCATGTGACCCCTGTTTGTACTTAATGCTATGTGGCTCTTCTGGGCCTTTTATCTATATGAGTTCGCGTTATGTTGTGATGCCATGTTGTACAGCACATACTTGCATGTTATGCGTACGTGTAACGTGTATTGCTATGTGTGGGATCCGACAATCTAGTTGTTTATCCTTGGCAGCCTCTCTTATGGGGAAATGTAGTCTAGTGCCTCCTTGAGCCATAGTAGTCCGCTACAGCCCGGTTCACCGGAGTCCTGCTAGCCCAGCACTACTGCTCTGGACACTTGACTGGCCGGCATGTGTTTCACATCGTTCCTGTGTCTGTCCCTTCGGGGAAATGTCACGCGGTGACATCCGGAGTCCTGCCTAGCCTGCTACAGCCCGGGTTCCCGGAGTCCTGTTAGCCCAGTGCTACAGCCCGGATTCACACGCTGCTGACCGACACGTTCGATGTTGATTCATGTATGCCTGTCCCCATACGTTAGTGCCGCTTTGGGTTCACGACTAGCCATGTCGGCCCGGGTTCTCTGTCATATGGATGCTAGCGACATTGTCATATACGTGAGCCAAAAGGCACAAACGGTCCCGGGCCATGGTAAGGCGACACCCGTGGGAGTACCGTGCGTGAGGCTGCAAAGTGATATGAGGTGTTACAGGCTAGATCGGTGTGACTTAGAATCGGGGTCCCGACAGTCCATGAGCACCTTAGTGAATTTATACCCCCCGACTTGAGGAGCCACCACCAAGGCCAGGTGACCCGGATTATCAACCCGGGGAGGATGATCTTCCCTGCTCCATACAATAGGCTGCTTAGACCATCTTAAATAGCGTGGAACCGCCGGCTCAGCAGCATTAATAGCCCTTTTATGAAGCTTCTGATCTCGCTTGCACAGACTGGTAGTAAACACATGATACTGTCCACCATTGAGCTGCTCTGGATTGGTGTGGTATCCCCCCTGCTGCTGCTGCTGATTACCCTGGCCAGATTGCTGATTAAAACCTCCTTGATTACCTTGAAAATTCTGAGAATTGGAATTTGAGCCACCGCCCGGGCCGTGAAAGCCGCCGCCGCCTGAGCCGCCGCCCTGCCCATTGTTGCCATTAAAAGCGTTGGAATTCATGAAGGCATTCATGATTGCGCAGTCTTTCCATAGATGAGTGGCCGGCTTCTCCCTAGAGCCATGCCTTGGACAGGGCTCATTCAACAACTGCTCAAGCGTCGGGCCTGACCCGCCGGCTCGGGGAGGTGGTCTCCCCTTACGTCGGTGGTTGTTACCCTGCGCATTAGCATTGGCCACAAACTCCATACTGCCACCAGCCTTACGTTTGTTACCTCCCTGGTTCGCCGGGTTATGCTGAGGGCCCTTGCCATTGCCATTCTTCTTTCCCTTCCCTGTCCTTTCATCATCAGACGCGGGATCCTTGGTACTATCAGAGTCGGCGTACTTGACCAGAGCCGCCATCAGCGTACCCATATCATTGCAATCGCGCTTGAGCCGCCCGAGCTTCATCTTCAGGGGCGCAAAACGACAATTTTGCTCCAACATTAAGACTGCAGAGCCGGCATCCATCTTATCAGACGAATGTATTATCTCTTTGACCCGGCGAACCCAAATGGCTTGTGGACTCGCCCTCTTGCTGCTTGCAGTTAGTCAAATCCAAAATTGACATAGATTGCCTACATGTATCTTTGAAGTTTTGGATGAACCCGGCTTTTAGCTCTGCCCATGACCCGATAGAATTAGGCGGCAGTCCTTTCAACCAAGTGCGGGCAGTCCCATCCAACATCATGGTGAAGTATTTGGCCATTGCCGCCTCGCTGACCTCTAGCAATTCCATAGCCATCTCGTAGCTCTCGATCCATGCTCCGGGTTGTAAATCAGCCGTGTAATTAGGTACCTTCCTAGGTCCTTTGAAATCCTTGGGCAGCCATTCATTACGGAGAGCCGGCACCAGACAAAGGACACCTCCGGTCCTCGTAGGTATACCCGCCTCGATAGAAGCCGTCGGATAAACCGGGAGGGGCTGGTAAGCCATCAACTGAGGCGCCTGCTCTGCCACTTGCCGTGTTCTGTATTGGTCTACCCTGTTAAAGGCTCCATTATGTGCCGGGCCGTGGCCAGCTCACAAATCACGGCGCCGGACGTTGCTTAAGCCGGTCGCTGAAACCATGTGTCTGCTATAACTTGGGCTCCGGCCTGGACGAGGGGTTGAAGGAATCCTATCCCGGATATATGAATATGCCTCCTGTTGCGGCAGAGCCGTTTGAAGAAGTTCTCTGACCCGGCGGGTTTCGACCGCCGTTGGAGAGTCGCCCTCGATTGGGAGAGCCGCTAGTCACGCCGCTGCGGCGATCATGTTTTCCAACGGGTTGGCATAATGACCCGGTGGTATTGGCACGTACTGAGGCGGGGTAGTGTTCACACGGGGAGGCCCCATCACTTGCGGCTGAATCGGCGTTCCAGCCCCGGGTGCCGTGATCTCTGGCGGGTTTCTGGGCCCTGCACCAGACGTGTTGAAGAGGTTTCGAGGATCGTAAACCGGAGGGAGTCGAGATTGAGCCTTCTGATGCCTCCTTATCATGATCTCATTGGATGCGTTCTGATCCATCGTGAGCCGGAAAGACTGCGCCTGAATCAGCTGAGTCTGAGCGACGAGAGCCGCCCGCTCTGCAGCCATCCCGATCCCTTCCGCTGCCAGATCTTCCTTGGCTCTTGCTATATCCAGCTTTAACTGTGCCAGCTCCGCATCATGTTGAGGTTGATCCGCTGGGACGACCATAGCGGTTAACAGGGCCGTCATCTTATCTGTGAGATCCATTAGCACCTGAGCCGGCGAGTGCGCAGGGCCCCCTGCCCCAGCGGCGGGGTTTTGAACAGGTTATGCGCCGGCCATGAAGATTCCAACCCGGCTGGGCGGCTCAAAGGGGTCTGGAATACTGTCGCCATCGGGACAACCCCTGAGCCTGCCATCTTGAAGTTGATATAACGAGTTGGTCTCATCTGTGGACGACTCGCCGTCAGAGCGAGCGGCCGTCTCATCGCCAGATCCAGATCCTTGAGAGAGTCCTCCATGGACGCATCCCATGAAAGCACGCTTCAAGGCAGGCAGAGTCCGGGCGGGTCTCGCACGCTGAGCCGTCTCGATGAGGTCGGCGCAGAGGTCCGGCTCAGGGCCCGGCTCGCCAATCTTGCCAATGAAAACGTGGATTCTGCCGAAGGGGACCCGGTACCCGTACTCGATTGAGCCAGCGCCGGGGCCCCAGCTTGCATCGTCGATGTAGAGCTTGCCGTGACGACTCTTGGTCATCCGGCCCACAGCGTATCCCTGGAGCCCTTCGAAGCTGCCCTTTAAGAACTTAAATCCACCGTGCGCTGGCCCCACGGTTGGCGCCAACTGTCGTGGAATTGTCACGGTAGATGTCCTCGTGCAAGGACTTAGTCGTGGAGCCATCGCCGCTAGGAAGCTTAAAGGGGTTAAACAGGACAAAGGACACGAGGATTATACTGGTTCGGCCCCTTACGTTGAAGGTAAAAGCCTACTCCAGTTGAGGTGGTATTGCTTAGGGTTTCGATGACCAGGAGCTAAACCGCTCTGCTTGGCTATCGATCTGATCTTATTTGTCCTGAACCGCCAGCGGGTCGTCCCTTTATATAGAAAGGTTAACGCCCAGCGGCTCTCAGAGTCCCGGCCGCCTCATAAACTGTGTCCGGCTTGGACTCTTAACTATTCTTGCCTTACACTACAAGTCATGCCACAACAGCGGTTTACCACTACGGGCCTTAAGTCGCCTCTGGGCCTTAGACCTACTACTAAACCGCCATCCGTAACCTGTCCTTGGGCTTCTGAACGAAGAGCTGTTGCAACGTAACCCGGCCCATCTTGGGCGGGTTACACCGGTAGCTGTATCCTCAACATTTAGAGCTGTCAAACAACATGCTACAGTAAATGATCGTGGCAACCAAAGGCATGGCATGAATCTACTAATAGCAGAGAACAAAAGTCCCTTACTGAACATGATCCAAAAAGGCGCAGAAGATATGATGGCACCCATGTAAACATAGCAAGTTTCATAAACAGATTTAGACAGAAGAAAAACAGAGCATGGCAGAAATACGATAAGTAGACGTGTTGGTGAGCTTGAACCACTCACTATAGAGCATTACATGGCATGGCAAGGTAACCAGCAGTCATAAGGCATAATTATGAAGCTAAGAATGGCAAGAGAAAGTCCATAGGACACATAGAACACTAGCAAATCACATGTCCAAACTGAACTTCATGTTAACAGACTGACAGCAACATTATTTAGCAATTTGAGAGCAAGATTACAACAAGCTCCAGCAGGCTATAAATGAAACCAAGGGCATGGATGGATAGAGCATAACATGTATAACAAAACATCCTTAGTGAACATCTCCAGATTAAGCATAGAATGACTTGTAGCAGCAGGTTTACGTAGCAGCAAAATATAACAGACTCAGACTTTGCATGCTTGTGCTAGTCACCACATAGATCACAAAAATACAAGACAAGCATCCCTGTAGAGATGGCATGATCTAGATCAAAACACATGTAGAGCTCAAGATCATAGGATGCACACACAAAATGCAATGAAAATGACAAATCACCAAGTTCTGTAAAGACAACAGTTAACATTATATAACACTTGCAACGATGATTAGGGCATCAAGATTAACTCAAACAGACATGGCACAATGGAACAAAACGAAGAGCATCTCATGATGAACATTTTGACATATTATATGCACAAAACGGAGCAGTGGGCACGAAGTTTTGGCATGATGAACAGGGCAACATAATGCAACAAACTCGGGACTTAGTGATGGAAATAACCTCGGGTGAACAGTCAACACGGGCGGCAATGGAGCTCCGGTGGATCGGGGAAGTCCGGCGAGGCGCGGGAAGGGGCCGAGGAGGCCGGGGATGGCCGGATCCGGTCTCTCCGGACCCATTCTGGCCGGATCTGAGGCCAGCGCGGGTCGGGCGGACGCCGGCGAGGGACGGCGAGCAAGGCAGAAGGCGGCGGGGTTCGGCGGTTGGCGGCGCCGGAGGAGCTGAGCTCCGATGGCGCACCGGCAGGGAGGCCGCGGGCGGCGCTGCGGCGGATCGGGCGGCGAAGGGCGTCGCCGGCGAGCGGAGCCGCGGGCTCGGGCGCGGGGCATCACGCTGGTGGCGGCGGCGGCGGATCGGGCCAGGAGGGCCCCGCCTGGGCCCCGGCGGGCCGCGGGAGGCGCGGGTGAGTTGGTCGGGCCACGTGTCAAGCGCGGGTTGGCCGCGGGGGCAGCTGGCGGTGAGGTGGCACGCCGGGATTGGGCGAGGAGGCGGCGGAGGACGCGTCCGGTGTGGAGGCGGACGTGTCCGGCGGCGGGGAGGAGTTTGGCTAGGGTTTGATCCATGAATTATTTGGGAGGGGCACATATTTATAGGTAGAGGGAGCTAGGAGAGTCCAAAATGAGGTGCGGTTATCACCCACACGATCGTGATCGAACGGCCGAGAGCATGGAGGGGGTTATGATGGGCTAGTGGGCTGTGGTGGAGGGGTGCTGGGCTGCAAAGAGAGAGGGGTTTTCGGGGGACGCGGTTAAACGTTGGGGCATCAAACGACCTCCAAATGGAACGAAATTTGACGGGCGGTCTACCGGTGCTATACCAAGGGCACTCGGCAAATCTCGGCCCATTCCGAGAACTTTTTCTCCGACTCATGAAACAAGGTCCGAGAGGGGCGACAGGCGCGAGGGAGAGTGTCGGATCGCGAAACGGACAACGGGGAAAAGGACCGGATGCAAGTTTTGAAAAACATGCAGATGAAATGCAGATGATGACATGGAAAAATGCAACATGCAAGAAAATGACATGGCAACGACGGCAAATAACTGGAGAACACCTGGCGCATCGGATCCGGGGCGTTACAATTGCCATGGCGCCGAGCCGGAA
Organism: Triticum aestivum; assembly: GCF_018294505.1. Lineage (NCBI taxonomy): Eukaryota > Viridiplantae > Streptophyta > Magnoliopsida > Poales > Poaceae > Triticum > Triticum aestivum. The sequence continues at coordinate 233,413,889 of NC_057799.1, forward strand.
GAAGAAGGGGAAGAAGAAGCCCCAAGCCTCAGCCGAAGCGCCGCCGGCCTTCGAGCCTGCTGTTGGGCCGTCGGTGGTGCTCAACCAGGAAGGGATGGATATGGTTCGCCCAGTGCTTGCCACCGACTCCAGTGAGTGGGGGACGACAGTGGCCTGGCCTGCATCCCGCGCTGCGATTGATAGGACAGCCACTTAGATCCCCATCCATCTTCATGCCCTCTGGGCTGGCCTGATCCCCCCTTTCTCCACCTTCTTCAACGCCGTGCTCTCTCACTACCAAGTCAATGCGCTGCACTTGGATCCCTAGTCCATCATCCTCCTTCCTATCTTTGCCTTCATCTGTGAGGCCATGATGGGCATTGCTCCCTTCGTGGCTCTGCTTCGCCATTTATTCTCGCCGCATCTGACTGATGCCCGGCAGCACTCTAGATGCTTGAGCTTCCAGGCCGTGGCGGCGACGGCTGGCTCGGGGATCGACTTCGAGCTCTTGCCGGTTGTGAGCGGGTTCCGGAAGCGGTGGGTGTTTCTGCACGCCGGCGTGCTCAGCCCCTGCTCTTGCTTCCAATGGCACCAGCTGCTCCCAGCTCCCGCTGGGGGCATGCAAGGTTCGCTGACCCGCTGCTCGCCCATGTCTGGCGTCGGCTGACCAGGCTGAAGGATCTCGGGGTGATAGCGCCCATGGTGGTAAAGGAGTTCATCCGGCGCCGCATTGCTCTGCTCCAGCATCACTCTCGACCGATGTGGTCCTTCTCCGGCAGCAATGACCCATTAGGCTTCACGTGCCCGAGCTTCCTCCTGAGGCGCAACGAACTATGCTTGAGCTCCTAATAGGTGACCCGACGCCAATCAATCTGCCGAAGGAGGGCTGTCTCTTGTACTGCTGTGTGACGCCCGGATCATTAGACTACCGTAATTCCCTGCTAATGATGACACGTCACCTCTGTCACTGTAGTTAATCTCGGGTTAGTTCAAAACGATTCAAATTAAAAATTGAATTAAAGTCAAACGGTAAAGATTTTCAAATATTAAAACTAAAATGTTGGGGTGTTACCAAATAATGCATAGGTAATTATTGTGGAGAAACCACATTTTTATAAAAGGTTTAAATGCACTTAAATGATTAAAACATTAGGTAAAACTATTAAATAAATGCCTTTGATATTTTATAAAATCATAAACTATTTTATTTTGAGGTAAAACTTTTTAGGGCAGTGGGTTGTTTTGAAACACTAATTTGGAGCTATTGTCATATTTTACTAAACTAAGAATAAAGTGTAACTAAAATAAAACAGAAAAGGAAAAAAGAATAAAAAGAAAAGAAAACCAGAAAACAAAATAAAAGGAAAAAAAGCCCCCTTGGCCAACCGGGCCAGACGGCCCAGCCGGCCAGCCCACTGGCCCGAGCCGGCCCCCCACTCACCTTATCCTCCCCGTCCCGAAACCCTAACCCCCGGTCACCCCACTTCGCCCCACTCGCCTCTCCCTCTCCCCCCGATCCAGATCGGATCGGGGCATCGGGACCCGACTTCGCCCCCGCCGCTCGACGCCGACGCCGGAGGCCACCTCACCGGAGCCTCTCCACCTCGACCACGCAGTCCTCGTCCTCATCCCCGATCGGCCTCCACAAGCCCGCGTCGCCGACACGCCGAACCGCCGCCTCGACCTCCCCCATCCTCGACCACCCCTCGCCGGCCGCTGCTTCCTCGTCCTCGTCGTCACCGTCGCCACCGCCGCCTCGAGCTCACTCTCGCACACCTGCAGGGCCCAGTGAGCAACCGCCCCTCCCTTTCTCCTCTGCGCCTCTCGTCGCGTCTCTCCCCCATCGCCTCTCCCCGTCCGGTCTCGTCGCCGACCGCGGTCACCTCGCGCTGGCCGCGCCCAGCGTGCGCGCCCAGCCCCGTGACCTGCGCGCCCGAGCCCCGCTGTAGCTGCTCGCCGGCGAACATCGTCGACCGGCCCCTGCTTCTGCTCGCCCCTGCGTCGCCGCGCCCGTGTCGGCCTCCACCCCCTCCACGCCCGCAGCTGGGCGCCCGCGCCCTCCATTTTGCTGCATGCTGCCGCCTACCTCGCCGGCCTCCCCTTCCACGCCCTGTCGCTGCCCAGGCCTGCGCCCGCCGTGCCTGCCGCCCCCCGCCGTCGCCAAACGCTCCGGCGCCCGGCAGCGGACGCCCGCGCCAGCACCCTGGGGCTCCATCGCCCGTTCGGGCTGTGCCTTGCACCCGACGCCCACTAGTCCTCTGTGCCACTGGACAGCGGGCTCCCACCCCAGAACGATTTAAAAAAATAAAATAAAAATGAATTAATGAAATAACTAATTAATTAGTAAATTAATTAAGTTAATTAATCCTATTTAAGTAATCTAATTAACTAGTTATTTTAATTAAATAGCAATTAGTTTAGCTAAATCCTAATTAACCTAAGCACAGTATGACAGGTGGGTCCCGCACGTCAGATTGACCCAGTCAACACCTCTGTTGACTGCTGACCTCATGCTGAGGTCATGCTGACGTCAGCATGCACTATTCTGGATAATGTTGAATTAAATTAATTAAATAAATACTAAAAATGATTTAAAACTTTAGAAAATCACGTAAAATAAACCGAAGCTTAGATGATAATACTTTCTACATGAAAGTTGCTCAGAACGACGAGACGAATCCGGATACGCAGCCCGTTTGTCCGCCACACATCCCTAGCATAGCGAACACGCAACTTTCGCCCTCCAGTTCATCTGCCCGAAAACGCGAAACACCGGGAATACTTTCCCGGATGTTTCCCCCCTTCGCCGGTATCACCTAATACCGCGTTAGGGCATACCTAGCACCGCGTATTACCTCATTATGTTTTGTGATGCTTTGTTTGCTCCGTATTTACTTTTTCTTCCCCCCTCTTCTCTCGGGTAGACTACGAGACCGACGCCACTGCTGGTGCCCCGTCAGACTACGCTGTTGACGACCCCTCCTTCTTGTCAGAGCAATCAGGTATCCCCCCCTTGATCACCAGATATCGCCTATTCTTCTCTATACTGCTTGCATTAGAAAAGTGTAGCATGTTACTGCTTTCGGTTAATCCTATTCTGCTGCATAGCCTATCATTGTTGCTACAGTTGTTACCCTTACCTGCTATCCTACTGCTTAGTATAGGATGCTAGTGTTCCATCAGTGGCCCTACACTCTTGTCCGTCTGCCATGCTACACTACTGGGCCGTGATCACTTCGGGAGGTGATCACGGGTATATACTATATACTTTATATACATGACACATGTGGTGACTAAAGTCGGGTCGGCTCGTTGAGGACCCGCAAGTGATTCTGATGAGGGGGCTGAAAGGACAAGTGGGTCCATCCCGGTAGAGGTGGGTCTGGGTTCCTGACGGCCCCCGACTGTTACTTTGTGGCGGAGCGACAGGGCAGGTTGAGACCACCTAGGCGAGAGGTGGGCCTGGCCCTGGTCAGCGTTCGCGGATACTTAACACGCTTAACGAGATCTTGGTATTTGATCTGAGTCTGGCCACTGGCCTATACACACTAACCAAGTACGCGGGAACAGTTATGGGCACTCGACATCGTGGTATCAGCCGAAGCCTTCGTGACGTCAGCGACGGAGCGGCGCGCGCCGGATTGGACTGGAACGCCTGCTAGGCTAGGTCTGCTTCCGGCCGCCCTCGCAACGTGCAGGTGTGCATTGGGCGATGGGCCCAGACCCCTGTGCCATAGGATTTAGACCGGCGTGCTGACCTCTCTGTTGTGCCTAGGTGGGGCTGCGACGTGTTGATCTTACGAGGCCGGGCTTGACCCAGGAAAGTGTGTCCGGCCAAATGGGATCTAGCGTGTTGGGTTATGTGGTGCACCCCCTATAGGGAAGTTTATCTATTCGAATAGCCGTGTCCCTCGGTAAAAGGACGACCTGGAGTTGTACCTTGACCTTATGACAACTAGAACCGGATACTTAATAAAACACACCCTTCCAAGTGCCAAATATAACCCGGTTATCGCTCTCTAACAGGGCGACGAGGAGGGGATCGCCGGGTAGGATTATGCTATACAATGCTACTTGGTGAACTTACCATCTACTCTCTCCTACATGCTGCAAGATGGAGGTGGCCAGAAGCGTAGTCTTCGACAGGATTAGCTATCCCCCTCTTATTCTGGCATTCTGCAGTTCAGTCCACCGATATGGCCCTTTACACATATACCCATGCATATGTAGTGTAGATCCTTGCTTGCGAGTACTTTGGATGAGTACTCACGGTTGCTTTTCTCCCTCTTTTCCCCCTTTCCTTTCTACCTGGTTGTCGCAACCAGATGCTGGAGCCCAGGAGCCAGATGCCACCGTCGACGACGACTCCTACTACACCGGAGGTGCCTACTACTACGTGCAGCCCGCTGACGACGACCATGAGTAGTTTAGGAGGATCCCAGGCAGGAGGCATGCGCCTCTTTCGATCTGTATCCCAGTTTGTGCTAGCCTTCTTAAGGCAAACTTGTTTAACTTATGTCTATACTCAGATATTGTTGCTTCCACTGACTCGTCTATGATCGAGCACTTGTATTCGAGCCCTCGAGGCCCCTGGCTTGTATTATGATGCTTGTATGACTTATTTATGTTGTAGAGTTGTGTTGTGATATCTTCCCGTGAGTCCCTGATCTTGATTGTACACATTTGCGTGCATGATTAGTGTACGATTGAACCGGGGGCGTCACAAGTTGGTATCTGAGCCGACTGCCTGTAGGAATCCCCCTTCCGAACTCCTTGGCCGAAGTCGAGTCTAGTCATTGAAAAAGTTTTTACTAACATGGCTGTGCGGCTTATGGGCCCACGTCGCCATTGGGTGGTATTAGGATCTTTTATTCCTCGATCTATACTCTGGGACTCTGAACTCTCTTCTATTCGGGTTAAATGATTTTACTAACGCCGACTCTAGGTTCTCGTAACTACTTCCACCCGGAGAGCCCCTTACTCCAGATGATTACTTGGTCCACCAAAGGATTTCGAAGATACTCTCCGATGTTCTCTCGAGACTTTGAGCCTGTTCCTTTTGCAATTCCCTACCACCGAAACATCCCTATGGATAAATACTTACACCTATCGTTCTTACTTTTATTCCCAGTTGATCTTGTTATTCCAAGATACCCCAAAATTCTCTCTAATGTTCCGAGAATACTTTGTGCCTACTGCCTTGCAGTTCTTGCCACATGAATATCCCTACGGATAATTTCTCGCACTCACCGAGTATCCACTCATCCCCAGTTGATTCATGTATGTCAGCAATCTTCGAAATACCATTCAATCTTCCGAAAATCCTCAGGAGCCTATTGCTATTGAAATTCTTACTTGCTTGCATTATGGTTAACCCCGTAAGTCTAGTAATCTTATTGGCATCCTTTGTCATTATCATTTTGAGTCCGTTGATTCAATAAGTTGCGAATGTTCACCATCATCAGTCGAATCCTAGGATTATCCTTCCGGCTCAGACGTCATTTGGATATGAGCTGGTTCTTGACCAATCAATGCCTTGATCGGTTGTGCTTCTAAGTCTATAGAACTTATTCATTTTCGATCAAAACGATTGCTTCCGATCCCTTGATTTGGAAATCTTAAGTCATTTGCCTTTGAGCTTTGATGTAGTCAGTTGTTTCTATAATTAAATACCTTTGCATTGTTTCTTCCATTGGTGGTGTGCAAATGCTCACATCAACTCCGTTATGGACCGTCAGATCCTTTGTTGAATTTTCATCCAAAAGTGTCCTTTGTACACAAAAACCTCGAGAAGTTCTTTCCCTGATACATAATGCCATTGCTAAATCATATTCTTTGGTATGGCCAACGATGCTCTGCTTTCGAGCTTGAGTTATTTACTTCTGAAATTTGTAGTATATGTTTCTAAGATGGCCCGATGGGTTGAGCCTATACCTTCCCTAAAACCGTATGCACCCGAAAGTTTACACAAGTCATACCATTCTGGTGTTTTACCAGATAATTTTCTGCTCTACAACTTCTTCGAAGACGAGAAGTAAATTATAGGTTAGACATTGAAGAAGTGGGAGTCGACCTTGAACTTTGTGTTCATGCCCATGGACCTGATGTGGAACTTATCATGAAAGCTTCTTGTAATAATAATTTTTCCCTTGTTTTAAAATCATCTTGTATTTTGTTTTGGTCCTTTGCAATCGTGGTTTTGACCATGATTGTTCTTCTTTGATCCCATTTCGTGGACAAGTTTAAGAACTTGTCTTCTATAGAGCAATACCCCAGTCCAACCTCTACTTTGATCTGTCGTCGAGTATTACCCCCTGGTATCTCGAGATTATCAGGAGCAACATAACTTCTTATGAGTTCTTCATCAACTAATATTCTTGCTGATTCCATTTTCCAACGGGTTTTGAGTTGTTAGAACCCCTCAAGGACATCGACAACTGAATCGAGTCCGCACTGCGATTCAACAACTCTTGGTAACCTTCATTACTTACGTGTTTGAACTCGATCACGTCATTCCTAGCCTACTCGGCTACATCATTATCATGCTAATTTTAACTGTGCTACCTGGTCCTTAATCACGGAGCACAACCTTCGACGGTGAGCTAATCTTACGTCGATCTTCCTCGTCATATCATTCCTCCTTGAACAGCAAACTCGATTTCGAGTTTGTGTCGTACCTAGGGTTCCAATAACCTTTCGCTTCATCATTCCTTTGACTTGATGTCATCGTCGATCGATTACATCTTCATGGAATCTCTCGACATATGTGTCGTGATCATCATGAGCATTCTGAGTCCTTCCAGAATATCAATTGAATTCATGATGAGAAAGACCATCCTTTCCCTCGATGATTTGTGTTATCATCGGCCACTTTACTGCCTTCCCTCCAACACAAACTTGTTCGTGTTTCGTGTTATACCTTAGGATCCTTGCTATCCAGCATTTGTTCTTTACCTTGGAGTATTACCACCTTTTAAGTCAAGAATGTCGTGAGAATTTCACCACCTCTTAAGAATTCTTGATATAGTAATACTTCTCGCCATCTCCGTTCATATTTTGGTCCCCGTGTTGTTTCTAACCAGGATACCAGCCATTTAACTATGATGTGCGAAGTCAAAACTTCTAGCAACCCTATTGCTTGTAAGTTAATGAACGTTAGTTACATTCTTTGTGTATTGGATATCGTATCACCCTTCTAACATTGATCTTGCTACCAAAGCCCATATTTCGGGTGCACCTTTCAATCAATGTTTGATTGTGTATGTTTTCCTCGAGCATACATCATTATATCATTTGATCTGACGAATGTTATCTCCTTGTTCACATAATTGTGGAAATCCATCTTTTGGAAATCTCGATGAATTGTCCTTAGCCCATTAGCCACCTCCTTGTCCTCTCCTTGGGTTAATGATGAACTCTTGTTAACGGAAATCACTTCATAGTTCATTTCCTGAGAATCTTACAGTGTCATCCCGTCAATTTGTCTGGCACCTTTTCTTCTCAGGCATCCTGAGTCTGAGGTTTCCTAACACCGAGCAGATCTGAATCTCGGTCAGCTATGATGGTTGGAGCATATTTTCAAGAGTTATAACATTGTTCTTTATATGACCCGGTAAGGTGATGTCATGCCTAGCACACTTGACCGGAGGACCTATTGTTATAGTTCTTCCTTTCAGCAAGGTTATCCATTCTTCCATCAGGAAATTGTAAAACTTATTCTACAAGTTGTTCCTGATGGATCCTTTGTATCCATAGTTTGATGGTACTCCGATTTTTTTTACAAGAACATTTGAAGCCCAATGCTAAATGATTCTTGCTCAATTATCCAAACACCGTTGTATGGGTAATGTCATGAAATTTCTCTCCCCTACCTAAAGAGTTTTATACATTATATCCTGTCATGGATATCATGCTCAGCTTGTCCTTGGGAAGGATATACCCTTGAAATATGTGTTTAAACACATTTTCCTTTCCATTGTTCTGTTTAATCTGATGATCACCCTTTTCCTTTCCATTATTTTATTTAATCTTTCTAGTGATCTATATGATCTAAGTAGTAATAATTCAGTGCTTATGTAAACACCTCGGTGTACTACTCGGTCAATAAGACCCTGTTACTATTGTTGATGACATTCCGGTAGCCACCGACGGATGAGAACCTTTCCTATTGGTCCGCCTCGTTCAACGAGCAGGAAAATGGTTCTCTTCGTCCCTCGCCCTTGGTACCAACGTTGTTGCCAACATAGCTGGCAGGCTACCCTCTGACATGCCTTGCTATCATGACCGTGCAACATGTCAGCCCCCTTTCTAATTTTAACCCACATTGTGGGCCCATAACCCACAGTTCCACATGATCGAAACCTGACTCTCCTGTATATCCCTGTTCGAACTTATCCCTTGCGCTTCGTTTCGTATGTAATTTGCGAGCCACCTTCCTAGTGATCAATTCTGGTATCGGACACAATACTTATTCCTGTTGCTCTGAACCCCTTTCAAACTCTGTTTCAGGCAATGAACGAGTGCCTATCCGCTCGAAACTTCTTATTGCACTGTCCTACTTTGCTCTCGCTGTGTTTCAATTGTTCAACTCGAGAGATACTCATATGTTCATTCGTGGGATAACCCCCGGTGATTACCCCTGGTAGCGTTCTATCGTTGTCAAGCTGCCCCTTTCCTATTCGTAAGTACGATGGAGATCCTTAAGAAAGGATGTCGACTTCATCACGATGACCTGAAGCAGAGAAGTGAAGACATCAACATAGTGGATAGACCTCTTCGAGAAGCTCAACCAAGACGAGAAGATCCGTTGGAATATCGTAACCAGACCATTCCCCCTTACTCCCCTTCTTAAAATCTCGGGACGAGATTTCTTGTAGTGGAGGAGAATTGTGACGCCCGGATAATTAGACTACAGTAATTCCCTGCTACTGATGCCACGTCACCTCTGTCACTGTAGTTAATCTCGGGTTAGTTCAAAACCGATTCAAATTCAAAATTGAATTAAAGTCAAATGGTAAAGATTTTCAAATATTAAAACTAAAATGTTGGGGTGTTGCCAAATAATGCATAGGTAATTATTGTGGAGAAACCACATTTTTATAAAAGTTTTAAATGCACTTAAATGATTAAAACAGTAGGTAAAACTATTAAATAAATGTCTTTGATATTTTATAAAATCATAAACTATTTTATTTTGAGGTAAAACTTTTTAGGGTAGTGGGTTGTTTTGAAACACTAATTTGGAGCTATTGTCATATTTTACTAAACTAAGAATAAAGTGTAACTAAAATAAAACAGAAAAGGAAAAAGAATAAAAAGAAAAGAAAACCAGAAAACAAAATAAAAGGAAAAAAAGCCCCCTTGGCCAACCGGGCCAGACGGCCCATCCGGCCAGCCCACTGGCCCAAGCCGACCCCCAATCACCTTATCCTCCCCGTCCTGAAACCCTAACCCCCGGTCACCCAACTTCGCCCCACTCGCCTCTCCCTCTCCCCCCGATCCAGATCGGATCGGGGCATCGGGACCCGACTCCGCCCCCGCCGGTCGACGCCGACGCCGGAGGCCACCTCACCGGAGCCTCTCCACCTCGACCACGCCGTCCTCGTCCTCATCCCCGAACAGCCTCCACGATCCCGCGTCGCCGACACACTGAACCGCCGCCTCGACCTCCCCCATCCTCGACCACCCCTCGCCGGCCGCTGCTTCCTCGTCCTCGTCGTCACCGTCGCCACCGCCGCCTCGAGCTCACTCTCGCACACCTGCTGGGCCTAGTGAGCAACCGCCCCCTCCCTTTCTCCTCTGCGCCTCTCGTCGCGTCTCTCCCTCATCGCCTCTCCCCGTCTAGTCTCGTCACCGACCGCGGTCACCTCGCACTAGCCGCGCCCAGAGTGCGCGCCCGGCCCCGTGACCTGTGCGCCCGCGCCTCGCCAGCTCCACCGCGGCCCTCCGCTCCCGGGTTGAGCTCCGACCGCCCCCGAGCCCCGATGCAGCTGCTCGCCGGCGAACATCGTCGACCGGCCCCTGCTTCTCCTCGCCCCTGCCTCGCCGCGCCCGTGTCGGCCTCCACCCCCTCCAGGCCCGCAGCTGGGTGCACGCGCCCACCATTCTGCCGCCTGCTGCCGCCTACCTTGCAGGCCTCCCCTTCCACGCCCTGTCGCCGCCCAGGCCTGCGCCCGCCGTGCCAGCCGCCCCCCCGCCATCGCCAAACGCTCCGGCGCCCGGCATCGGACGCCCGCGCCAGCACCCTAGGGCTCCATCGCCCGTTCGGGCTGTGCCGTACACCCGACGCCCGCTAGTCCTCTGTGCCACTGGACAGCGGGCCCCCACCCTAGAACAATTTAAAAAAATAATAAAATAAATAATTAATTAATTAGTAAATTAATTAAGTTAATTAAACCTATTTAAGTAATCTAATTAACTAGTTAGTTTAATTAAATAGCAATTAGTTTAGCTAAATCCTAATTAACCTAAGCAGAGTATGACAGGTGGGTCCCGCACGTCAAATTGACCCAGTCAACACCTCTGTTGACTGCTGACGTCATGCTGAGGTCATGCTGACATCAGCATGCACTATTCTGGATAATGTTGAATTAAATTAATTAAATAAATACTAAAAATGATTTAAAACTTTGGAAAATCATATAAAATAAACCGAAGCTCAGATGAAAATACTTTCTACATGAAATTTGCTCAGAACGATGAGACGAATCCGGATACGCAGTCCGTTTGTCCGCCACACATCCCTAGCATAGCGAACACGCAACTTTCCCCCTCCGGTTCATCTGCTCGAAAACGCGAAACACCGGGAATACTTTCCCGGATGTTTCTCCCCTTCGCCGGTGTCACCTAATACTGCGTTAGGGCATACCTAGCACCGCGTATTACCTCATTATGTTTTGTGATGCTTTGTTTGCTCCGTATTTACTGTTTCTTCCCCCTCTTCTCTTTGGTAGACTACGAGACCGACGCCGCTGCTGGTGCCCCGTCCGACTACGCTGTTGACGACCCCTCCTTCTTGCCAGAGCAATTAGGCAAGCCCCCCCCTTGATCACCAGATATAGCCTATTCTTCTCTATACTGCTTGCATTAGAAGAGTGTAGCATGTTACTGCTTTCGGTTAATCCTATTCTGCTGCATAGCCATTGTTGCTACAGTTGTTACCCTTACCTGCTATCCTACTGCTTAGTATAGGATGCTAGTGTTCCATCAGTGGCCCTACACACTTGTCCATCTGCCATCCTATACTACTGGTCCGTGATCACTTCGGGAGGTGATCATGGGTATATACTACATACTTTATATACATGACACATGTGGTGACTAAAGTCGGCTCGGCTTGTTGAGGACCCGCAAGTGATTCTGATGAGGGGGCTGAAAGAACAGGTGGCTCCATCCCGGTAGAGGTGGGCCTGGGTTCCTGACGGCCCCCGACTGTTACTTTGTGGTGGAGCGACAGGGCAGGTTGAGACCACCTAGGAGAGAGTTGGGCCTGGCCCTGGTCGGCGTACGCGGATACTTAACACGCTTAACGAGATCTTGGTATTTGATCTGAGTCTGGCCACTGGCCTATACGCACTAACCAACTACGCGGGAACAGTTATGGGCACTCGACGTCGTGGTATCAGCCGAAGCCTTCGTGACGTCAGCGACGGAGCGGCGCGCGCCGGATTTGACTGGAACGCCTGCTAGGCTAGGTCTGCTTCCGGCCGCCCCCGCAACGTGCAGGTGTGCAATGGGCGATGGGCCCAGACCCCTGCGCCATAAGATTTAGACTGGCGTGCTGACCTCTCTGTTGTGCCTAGGTCGGGCTGTGACATGTTGATCTTACGAGGCCGGGCATGACCCAGGAATGTGTGTCAGGCCAAATGGGATCGAGCGTGTTGGGTTATGTGGTGCACCCCTGCAGGGAAGTGTATCTATTCGAATAGCCGTGTCCCTCGGTAAAAGGACGACCCGGAGTTGTACCTTGACCTTATGACAACTAGAACCGGATACTTAATAAAACACACCCTTCCAAGTGCGAGATATAACCCGGTGATCGCTCTCTAACAGGGCGATGAGGAGGGGACCGCCGGGTAGGATTATGCTATACGATGCTACTTGGTGAACTTACCATCTACTCTTATTCTGGGATTCTGCAGTTTAGTCCACCGATATTGCCCCTTTACACAGATACCCATGCATATGTAGTGTAGATCCTTGCTTGCGAGTACTTTGGATGAGTACTCACGGTTGCTTTTCTCCCTCTTTTCCCCTTTTCCTTTCTACCTGGTTGTCGCAACCAGATGCCGGAGCCCAGGAGCTAGACGCCACCATCGACGACGACTCCTACTTCACCGGAGGTGCCTACTACTACGTGCAGCCCGCTGATGACGACCGTGAGTAGTTTAGGAGGATCCCAGGAAGGAGGCCTGCGCCTCTTTCGATCTATATCCTAGTTTGTGCTAGCCTTCTTAAGGCAAACTTGTTTAACTTATGTCTGTACTCAGATATTGTTGCTTCCCTTGACTCGTCTATGATCGAGGACTTGTATTCGAGCCCTCAAGGCCCCTGGCTTGTATTATGATGCTTGTATGACTTATTTATGTTGTAGAGTTGTGTTGTGATATCTTCCCGTGAGTCTCTGATCTTGATCGTACACATTTGCGTGCATGATTAGTGTATGATTGAATCAGGGGCGTCACATGCTGCTCGAACAAGGTGGAGTTCGCGAGGCAGATGCCCCCATCCGACAAATGGGGACTGTGCCTGGTCGGCTTTGAAGGGCCCCGCGAGAGCCCTGCCTTCGTGGTTCCCTTGCCCGCCGCCAGCGCGGCGCTCGCTCCAGAAGTGTTCACAGGAGGGTGAGGGAGTCCTGGACTAAGGGGTCCTCGGGCGTCTGGCCTGTTAGCCATGGGCCAGACTGATGGGCTGTGAAGATACGAAGGCCGCAGACTGCACCCGTGTCCGGATGGGACTCTCCTTGGCGTGGAAGGCAAGCTTGGTGACCAAATAGGTAGATTCTTTTTCTTTGTAACTGACCTTGTGTAACCCTAGATCCTCCCGATGCCTATATAAACCAGAGGACTTAGTCCGGAAAGGACAGATACTCATTACCATAGTCATACATGCTAGACTTCTAGGGTTTAGCCATTACGATCTCGTGGTAGATCAACTCTTGTAATACTCATATCCATCAAGATCAATCAAGCAAGAAGTAGGGTATTACCTCCATAGAGAGGGCCCAAAGCTGGGTAAACATCGTGTCCCCTGTCTCCTGTTACCATCGACCTTAGACGCACAGTTCGAGACCTGAGGGAGTCCTGGACTAAGGGGTCCTCGGGCATCTGGCCTGTTATCTATGGGCCGGACTGGTGGGCTGTGAAGACATGAAGGCCGAAGACTGTACCCGTGTCCGGATTGGGCTCTCCTTGGCGTGGAAGGCAAGCTTGGCGACCGTCTATGAAGATTCTTTCCTATGTAACTGACTCTATGTAACCCTAGATCCCTCCGGTATCTATATAAACCAGAGGGCGTAGTCCGGATGGGATATACTCATTACCATAGTCATACAGGCTAGACTTCTAGGGTTTAGCTATTACGATCTCGTGGTAGATCAACTCTTATAACACTCATATTCATCAAGATCAATCAAGCAGGAAGTAGGGTATTACCTCCATAGAAAGGGACCGAACCTGGGTAAACATCATGTCCCCTGTCTCCTGTGACCATCGATCCTAGACGCACAGTTCGGGACCCCCTACCCGAGATCCGCCGGTTTTGACACCGACATTGGTGCTTTCATTGAGAGTTCGACTGTGTCGTCTACGAAAGGTTCAATGGCCCCTTCAATCGTCGATAGTGACATCGTCCAAGGAGAAACCTTCCTCTCCGGACAGATCTTCGTGTTCGGTGGCTTCGTACTGCGGGCCAACTTGCTTGGCCATCTGGAGCAGATCGATAGCTACGCCCCTGGCCATCAGGTCAGATTCGAGAGCTTGAACTACGTCGCGGACGCCCGCGGAGACCTGATCTTTGACGGATTCGAGAACGCGACGATCGCTCCCCCTCGCTCCAATGAACATGACCTAAATCTGTCATCGGATCACATCCAGGAGATGGTTCCTGTTGCTGCAACGGCCTTGGAACCAGAGCAGATCGCGCCATCCGAGGCCATAGAGTCAGTGGCGTTGGAGCCGCACACACACTCGACACCCTGCAATATTTGCGTCAACGGAACTCCGGACACTTCTCCGGCTATAAGTTCCGGACCATGTATGCCTGCGGACACCGAGCTAGATCGGTTATTGATTTGCGAATTCAGCGCCACAGACATCTTCCAGCACTCACCTTTGGGTGACGTGCTAAATTCTTTAAAGAATTTGTCCTTGGAGATGGACTCACAGCCAAACTATGTTCGGTTCGAGCTAGAAGCTGACGATGGGGAATTTTGTTTAACACCCGCCACGCACTTCATAGCCACTTTCGATGACCTAACCGACGTGCTTGATTATGGCTCCGAAGACATCGACGGTATGGAAGACGATGCCGACAAGGAGAAAGGCCAAGATCCGCCATTCACTGGACGTTGGACGGCCACCTCTTCATACGATGTGTACATGGTTGACACGCCTAAAAAAGCTAGCGACAATGACAAAGAAGATCCAGTTGCGAACAAACCTTCTGAGACACAGTCCATGCGCCGGCGCCCTAAACGCCATTCTAAGCCGCGTCGCTCAAAAGATGGCAACACTGGCACGGGAGAAAATAGTACTCCGGGCGACGCCGAAAACAATGAAGACCCTGTTGGAGTAGCATCCGAACAGGAGGAACAAGACAATGGGCAAGTTAACCCTTATAAACAAGCCATGCCCAATTACCCGGCTGACGATAGTTATCGTCCAGTCTCCGAGGATGAGGAGAGCCTCGGTAGCGAGGATTTCATCGTGCCCGCGGTACCCCTCGAGCAGGAGCGCTTCAAGCGCCAGCTAATAGCTACTGTTAGAAGCCTGAAGAAAAAGCAGTAGCAGCTCCAAGCAAATCAAAACCTACTCATTGACAGATGGACCGATGTCCTGGCAGCCGAAGAACATGGCCTCAAGCGCCCCGCCAAGGGTTACCCGAAGCGCAGACTGCTACCTCAGTTCGATGAGTAGGCACAAGATCCCATACCTCCCTCGTGCAATGCAGAACGACCACCACATGGTCGAGATAGTGCGGCGGACCGACCACCCCGCGGTCGGGATAAAACGGCAACTCAGGCCAAACAACAGCCCGCCCCACCGCCTCGTAAAAAGAGAGACAGAACAGCTCGGGACCATACATATGACCTTCGGCAGGACCTGGTGTCACGACCGGTTTTTCAATAAAATATTTATTGAGAGACCAATCCCTTTTACGGACCAGTAAAGAAGAATTCCTTCTCACTGGTAGACAATATCTTGGTCACAGAAGAAAAATACCAGGAGTACTGAATATAATACAAGGTTGAGCGGGGACTGCTCAACAATTTATTACATGAATGCCGATAAAACATAACGGTGGATAGGGTGGCATAACTACTAACTCACGATAACAACGATGGTGGAAATATCACCGCGAAGTGGGTGATATGACTCCTGAAAACTACAGCTCTTCGAGCGTCGGAGTGAGGCTCGAGGAGACTTATTACGGGTGGCGGAAGCGTATATAATACAAGTGACCAATATCCGGGATCGCACAGGACTGACTGGGACTCCTCTAGGCGTCGGACGCACTATCAAATTCTTCATCCAAGAGATCGCCTTCGTCAACGTCTGGCCAAATCAACAAGCCAGGTGAGTACCATGAAAGTACTCGCAAGACAGTTCGGACATAAGATATAACAAATGTAAACATGAAGCGTAAGGATGGAATAACAAGTGCGTTCAGACATAGAGACAATAATGCATGGGAAAATAACAGAGAAGTCGGGCGGTAGTCCTCCCGAAATCCCAAAGTAAATACTGGGTGCCAAACGAGGGTCTGAATGACTCCTCGAGAAGAAACTGCAAGAATAGTAATACTGGTGCCAAACGAGGGTCTGAATGACTCCTCGAGAGGAAACTGCAAGGATAATAATGCCACAGTCGGGCGTCGGGGCGACACCACATAAAGGGCTTATAACAGAAAAAGAAGGCAGTGCGTGCCACAGTCGGACGTCTGAGCGACATCACATACAGGGCTTATATTGAAAGTAAGAGACAAACATGCCACAGTCGGACGTCTGAGCGACATCACATAAAGGGCTTATTTTCGTAACTTAGTAGCTCATGAATTTTTAAATCATATCACGAGAATAATCAGACATGAGATAAACAACAGGGTTAGTCCATCCACAGGAGTAACGTTCCGCCTAGTCTACTACTCAAGCTTACTTACCGGAACGAAGGATATACCACGAGGTTACGACATAGACATGGATACGCTGATCACGATACTTGACTATGGATACGATGACTCGGAAGGATTTGACTCTGCAGAGTTTGTACTTTAACCACAGCCAACGGATTTCAGTAGTCACGGGGACTAGTTCCGTTTACGGTGTTTTGGAAGAAACACGTCTAACCAGTACACACCCATTCAACACTCCGAAGCCAGGGATCACCCTCGGCAACGTTCAAGAAAAACCTTGAGACGGGGAGGCTACAACCTCGCGTAGCATGGGATCAAATTTCTATACGCGCGCTCTAAGGGGTGCCCCCCTCTCGGTCCCAACCGGAAACACCCATGCCCCCTGACCGGATGACTGGCTTTAATCCAGGGCTATGGAACCATCATCCCGGCCCCTCTGTTTGGCGTGTACACGAAAAGAGGTTACCAACTTACTAAACCGCATTCTGGCAGAAAACATGTGGTAGCACGGAAGGTGGAAGAACGATAACGTGACTCCTTCCACGTTAACGTCGGAATTTGTCGGATGACGCAAGGCTGGTATGCTACAACAGTACCACCTTGCTACCCTTCATGTCACCACATGATTAGGCCATCTCTCACCAGAGATCATCACAACTTTGGAACATGCGGGTAGTGGCTTCACAAGCAACGAGGTACTCACCGATACTCATATGCCACGCACAACCTCTCACGCAAACATGCGAAAACACCTATCATATCAAAGGTTCAAACATGCTTGCTTGGTTCGGAGAAATCGGAGTCTAGCTCGGCGAAGCTCGCGGCTCCGTCACCTCTTCCGGAACCTACGGCATAACGAAAACGGGCACTAAAATGAAAACCAACGCGTGCATAAAAACTTCTCCAAATTTTTTCCAAATAAATACTATAAAAAACTAGACAAAAATACAAGACTGACAAGAAAAAGAATCATTCAAAAATCACTTTTTATTAAAAAGTTATAAAGGTTTCTGTCCAGGGACTCATCTGTAATGAAACAGAAAAGTTCCAGGGGTTTAACTGAGAAAACAGAAAACGCTTCGGAAAGAAACGCGCCAGCTCAAAAGGAAGACGTATTTGCCCGAAGGCGCCAACAGAAAATGTTTTGAGGGAGAGGAGAATAGAGGCTGACAGGGGGGGTCCACATGTCAGGTTTAAAAAGCTCGCCGGCGCCCGAAGACTGCGGTGGTCGCCGGCGTCGAACCACGGCGAGATAGGGAGATCGGAGTGTACCAAGAGCTTCAGCGTGTCCTTCCGCGTCGGTGGGTGGTGGTCTCGACCGTCGGAGAGCACCACGTCGACGGCGACACTTTCTCCGGCGGACGGCGGCTCGGGCGATGGTGGAGAACTCCGGTGGGTGCTGCAAACCTCGAATTGAAGCGCGGGTCAGAAAGAGGGATGCACTAGAGAGCTACTGGCAAGAGATGGGAGGCAGAGGTGCACGCACGGGAGCGAATCGAGCTGGATCCCGTGGCGGGTCGCGGCGGCCGGAGCTGGGGAAGAAAGCTCCCTCGGGGGTCTTCCAGTGGCTTGGCGCGGTCTAGGTGGAGTGCAGAGATGGTGTGGGTTCGAGTTGAAGCTCGGGGCCTCTATTTATAGGCGGATCGAGGGGGTGGCCGTGAACGGGGTTGCTCCGGCGAGCGATTACGGCGAGGCAGTGGTTGAGCAGGGGGTTTGAGTGGCCAGGCAGCATCAGTGAGGTGTACTGGTGCCGTTCCCCCGCTAATCCTGGTCGGTCTTGGCGTAATGGCGCTGGTCCACGGTGTGGTGGCCGCACGGGCTCGACGGCGGCAGAGAGCGCGCTCCGCGCCCAGCGGTTTACGACGAGAGTGGCAGCGCGTTCTGGGGAGTGGGCGGCCATGCGGCGATCTCCGGTGGCTTGGGCGGCGCTGGGTGGCGCCGTCTGCGCCGCACCTCTCTCGGGCGGCCGCAAAGCCGCCGCTGGCGTCGGTCACGGGGCGGCGCACCTCCTCCAGCTCGTCGCCGACGCCCGCAAGCGTCCAGGCGTTCATGCGGTGCAGGGACATGGGGGAGGGGACGGGGAGCAAGGTGCCAACGCGGTTACTGGCGAGATCGAGGAGATGTTCTGAAGAAAACGACAGCAGCTTCTGAACTGCACTCTGAATTTACTGAACATGACATTGACAATGCCCTGCAGGTGTTCAATAGAATGATTTGGCAAGCAAAATTTTTTTCCTAGAGCTGGGACTTGGTGAGGTGACCTCTCAATGCACCCAGAGGCTGCCTGATTTTTCCCAGAATTTATGGAGAAGGATTTGAATGAATTTCACCAAATTTGACAAATCTGGTCCAAAGTTGCAGCAAGTATAGTTTGAAAAATTTGAACTGAAGACCAGTGGATCTTCATGGATCTTGGTTGAGGGTTCAAAGGACTAGGAAGGGAAAAAGGTTTGGGGGCAAAAATCAAAACAGAAAAGGTAGCTCCTTTGTAAATCTCCAAGGGCTAGAATAGGAGACAGAAATTGTTTTGATAAGATTTAAATGGAAAAATAATCATATGGGGAGGTTCAACTTGCTAGATTTGAAGTAAGTCATGATCCAAAGGTGAGGAGAGGTTTAAGGGAGGGAATTTACCCTTGGGCCATGGCAAGAGGAATTTTTGAAAGTGGCAAAGGATCTTTCCAAAAGCTCTAGGGCCTTTTTCAAAGAAATTTTCAAAAGGCATTTTTCTAAGAGAAAAACATTTTGGTTTGAGTCCAAAATAAAGAGGAAAACCCTCAAGACCAAAATCAAGTTTTGAGTGAAACCAAAAATGAAGTACTAGTCACAAAACAAAATATGTTGAGAGGGAAAGTTCTTTTAGAAGAAAAATTCAAATCACTTCCCTCAAAACAAGAAAAAGATTTGAAAAAGCCAAATAAAATTTTGGGTGTCACAACACCTACCCCCTTAGGAAAAATCTCGTCCTCGAGATTTCAGCTGATCCTCAAATAGGTATGGGTATTCTGCCTGAAGGAAATCTTCCCTTTCCCATGTAGCTTCATCCTCAGTGTGGTTGCTCCACTGAACCCTGAAATTTTTTGTTTTTTTCTGACGGGTCCTCCTTTCAGACTCTTCCAAAATCCTTACTGGCCTCTCTCTGTAGGTGAGGTCTAGTTGCACATCAATGTTTTCATGAGGTACATGCTTCTCCGGGTTACTTACACATTTTCTCAGTTGAGAGACGTGGAACACGTCATGGACGTCTGACAGCTCCTTGGGTAGGTCTAGTTTGTAGGCTACTGTGCCTCTTCGTGCGACTATACGGAATGGTCCAATAAATCTCGGGGCTAGCTTCCCCTTAATTTTGAACCGTTGCATGCCCCTCATAGGAGACACTCGTAGGTATACGGAATCACCGGGTTCAAAGCTGACTTCACGATTTTTTTGATCATAGTAGCTCTTTTGTCGGCTCTGCGCTGTCTTGAGTCTGTCCCTGATCTGCTTAACTTTCTCCTCGGCCTCTTTAAGCATGTCTGGGACGAAGATACGGCTGTCACCTGTTTCCGACCAATTCAGCGGGGTACGACACCTCCGTCCGTACAATGCTTCAAAGGGTGCCAGTTGCAAGCTGGCTTGGTAACTGTTGTTGTAAGCAAACTCGACATACGACAAACTTTCTTCCCAACTGGATCCATAGGTGAGCACACAGGCCCTCAGCATATCCTCTAGGATTTGGTTTACACGTTCCGTTTGTCCATCAGTCTGAGGGTGGTACGCTGTACTGAAAGCTAGCTGCGTGCCCAGAGCTTGTTGTAGGTGATCCCAAAATTTGGAGACAAATTCTGTGCCTCGGTCGGATATTATAGTCTTTGGGACTCCATGCAAACAAACTATACGGGAGGGATAAAGTTTGGCCAGTCTCTGTGTGGAGTAGGTAGTCTTCACGGGAATGGAATGAGCAACCTTGGTTAGTCGGTCTGTGATGACCCATATGGCGTCATTTCCGCGTTGTGATCGTGGTAGTCCGACGATGAAGTCCATTCCTATTTCATCCCATTTCCACTCTGGTATCCTGTTTGGCTGGAGTAGCCGTGCTGGCTTTTGATGCTCGGCCTTGATGCGCTGACATGAATCGCAACAAGCAATAAATGCGGCTATATCCCTTTTCATACCGTGCCACCAAAATCTTTCCTGAATGTCTTTGTACATTTTGGTTCCTCCAGGATGGATCGAGTATGAAGCGGTGTGGCTTTCGGTTAGGATTTGTTGCTTGAGTTCCTCAATGTTAGGTACGCAAAGTCTGTCTCCGTACCATAATATTCCTTCACTGTCTGTGACGAACTCTGAAGCCTTACCAAGGTTCATTTTCTTCTTTATACCTTCGATGCTGGGATGTCCCTGTTGAGCCTTCTTAATTTGTTCCACTAGGGTGGGTTGTATCTCCAGATTTGGTACGGTGCCCTTAGAGACTAACATCATGTTGAGCCTAGCGAACTCTTGCTGAAACTCAGGCCTCAAGTTTTGCGGACCGTCGTTGTCTGGGCTGGGGTTTCGACTAAGGGCATCAGCCACTACATTTGCTTTCCCTGGATGGTAGTGAATGCCGACATCATAGTCCTTGACCAATTCCAACTAGCGTCGTTGGCGTAAATTTAGCTCTGGCTGTGTGAAAATATATTTGAGGCTCTTATGGTCCGTATATATTTCACAGCGATTTCCCAAAAGAAAGTGCCTCCACCCCTTGAGTGCATGTATGACTGCTGCTAGCTCCAAGTCATCTGTTGGGTAATTTTCCTCATGTTTTCGCAGCTGCCTGGAGGCATACGCGACAACTTTGCCATCCTGCATTAGTACACATCCGAGGCCTTTTCGGGACGCGTCACAATATACTTCAAAACTCTTGTGTATGTCTGGCACGGTTAATACTGGTGCGGTTGTTAACTTCTTCTTGAGTTCTTGGAAGCTTTTCTCGCACGCTTCCGTCCATACAAATTTCTTGTCTTTCTTGAGCAACTGTGTTATTGGTTTTGCCACAGTGGAGAATCCTTCAATAAATCTTCTGTAATATCCGGCCATTCCCAGGAAACTTCGCACATCTGTAACGTTGGCGGGTGGCTTCCAGTCAAGTATGGCTTTGACTTTTTCCGGGTCTACGGCCACGCCTTCTTGGTTCAATATATGGCCTAGGAAACCAACCTGCCTTAGCCAAAATTCACACTTGCTAAACTTGGCGTACAACTGATGTTTCCTTAATTCTCCCAAAACAATTCTGAGATGCTCAGCATGCTCTTCCGGTGTCCTCGAGTATACCAGAATATCGTCGATGAACACCACAACAAATTTGTCCATGAATTTCATGAACACTTTGTTCATGAGGTGGACGAAATATGCGGGGGCGTTTGTTAGACCAAAAGGCATCACTGTGAATTCATATAGTCCGTATTTGGAGGTGAATGCTGTTTTAGGGATATCCTCTGTCCGTACTTTCAATTGATGATATCCCGATCTCAAATCAATTTTTGAGAACACCTTGGCTTGTGCGAGCTGGTCAAACAAATCATTTATCCGTGGCATCGGATATTTGTTTTTGATGGTGACCATATTGAGGGCTCGATAGTCTATACACAGTCTCAGTGTCCCATCCTTTTTCTTGGCGAATAAAACTGGCGAACCCCATGGTGAGGAGCTGGCTCGAATAAATCCTTTGTCCAATAATTCCTTTATCTGCTTCTTCAACTCCACCAATTCTAAGGGTGCCATTCTATAAGGTTTCTTATAGATGGGAGCGGTGCCAGGTGCTAGTTCGATGCTGAATTCTATCTCTCGGTCTAGTGGCATGCCTGGCAGTTCTTCAGGGAACACATCAGGAAATTCGCATACCACTGGAACTTTTCTCAGTTCTGAAATGTCCACTTTGTTCAGTTTTGGTTGCCGTGACCGTGGCCTTTCTTGAGCTGTAACCTTAATTTTCTTGCCATGATGGTGAGTGAGAATCACGGTCCGATTGAAACAGTCAATGAATCCTTTGTTGGTGGTCAACCAGTCCATCCCTAAAATGACATCCAGTCCTTTATTTTCCAACACGATGAGATTTGCTTGGAACTGTAGTCCTTCGAACTCAATGATTACTCCTTGGCAGTAGCTCTGAGCGATTTGCTTATTTCCGGGGGACTTGATGATCATAGATTTTTCCAAGGGAAGTATCGGAAAACCATGTTGCAAAACAAAACTCTTCGAAATGAACGAATGGGAAGCTCCAGAATCAAACAAAACCGTGGCAGGTACTGTGTTGACAGGGAACGTACCGAGCACGATGTCTGGGGCATTCTGCGCTTCTTCCCTAGTCACATGGTTCAGGTGACCCTTCCTGTGGTTGTTGTTGGGATTGAAATTGTTGCGCTTGGGGGCTGGATTGTTTCCACCATTGTTTGGCTTGGGGGCCGAGTTCCTCGGCTTTGGGCATTGTTTAGCATAGTGCCCTTCTTCACCACAAGCATAGCAGGTGACCCCTGGACGGTACGTGAACTCCTTGTCCCTGGCATGAAACTGTCTGGCGGGCCTTAGATCAGTAGTCGTGGATTTCCTTGCTTCTGTCCTTGGAACCTCAGTCTTGCTTCGGTTGTTGCGAGCAAGAGCCGTCTTGTCCCTCTTTCGCTTACGGATATCTTCCAGACTACGGCGCTCATTCTCCAAGGTAATGGCCTTGTCAACCAGAGTTTTAAAATCCTGGAAAGTGTGTACAACCAGTTGGCATTTCAGTGCCGGTGCCAGGCCGTCCAGGAATTTTTCCATCTTCTTGCTCTCTATCATATGTTCGTCGTAGGCATAACGAGATAGCTGGGTAAACTGACCGTTGTATTCTGTCACTGACATGCCTCTTTGCTTGAGGTCGTCAAATTCTCTCTTCTTGATTTTTATGATGCTCCTGGGGATATGTGCCCCACGAAAGCCTTCCTTGAACTCTTCCCAGGTGATGTTGTGTTCACTGGGATGCATGTGTAGGAAGTTTTCCCACCATGCTGCAGCTGCTCCAGTAAGGTAGTGTGGTGCATAAAGCACCTTCTCATGATCTGAACACTGAGAAATAATCAGCTTCCTTTCGATGTCACGAAGCCAATCATCGGCTTCCAGCGGCTTATCAGTGTGAGAAAACGTTGAAGGGCGAGTCTTCTGTAACTCAGATAACTTGGAATGAGGTTGATAGGGTTCACGGTGGTTTCCCATATTGATGACGTGATTCATCATCTCTTGGTGCTGTTGCTGGCTTTGTTCGAAGAGACGGCATACTTGAGACAAGGCTGCTTCGCTGTCTTGTTGACTAGAATGTCCCTGAGTGAGGTTGTTGCTAGTCTGTGTCCCATAAACTTCTTCTGGCTGATTGGGCATGGAGCGAGTCCACGGGCGAGACATTTTTCTAGTCTGGGTAGTATTTTGCAAAACCCATGAGAAGAACTGTGTAGCACAAGGAAAATCTTGCAAAGGCAACAATTTAAAAGACCTCAACGTTTTTAAGAAAACATAAACGATTTTGCACGGAGAAGAACTGCTTAGCATATATCTTACATGGGAAAAGCAAACACATGATACAGCACTCAGGATGTGCGTACACAATCCTGACATGTTATTTAGACTAGCGTACTCCTCCGAAAAGCAGCGAACACACTAATAAACTAGCGTACAGATAAAACACATCATACAAGCAGACATAACGCGCGGCTACTCGGCGCTCTCAGTCGGAGATGGTGACGATGTCCTTCCCCTTGCCGAGGGCAAGACTCAGCGGTCCAGGAGATTCAACCTCCACCTCCTCTCTAGCAGGCTCCTGGCGCGTAACGCTGCGCTGCGGTGATGGCGCGGGGGCGACTGGCGGTAGTGCGGGAGTGGTAGGCGGTGCAGCTCTGACTGGAATAGGAGCGATGACTCTGTCGAACTCCTCAGTGGTAGGCAGACGGCGAGCAGTGGCCAAAACGGCCGGTGCATAAGATGCTGAGGACGAAACGAATGTCAGAGGCGATGCTGTGTGAAGAAGCTCCTTCCTGCTGGCAGGACCGCTCCGGACTAAGTCCATGCGGGCAGCCACAAGATCGTCCACGAGGTTGTCAAAAGACTCCTCCAGAGCCTTGAGATACTCCACAACCATCTCGATGGCTTCATCTCGTTCTCCCCGATGGCAGGCGAATGCATAGTGACTGGTATATGGCACGTGGTATGGGAGGTAGCGGTAGCGGCGAGTCTTCATCATAGGAAGGATGTCCCGAAGACGAGCTATCGCCTCACGGGCAGCTATCTTCATGGCATGCCTCTCCGTAGGCATGGCCCTTCCCACAAAACGGAAGTGGCGAGCTGCAGAACGTCCTTCCTTGAATTGCACCACAGCTTGGTGCATAGACACGTCGTCGCTGAGCTTGTGCTGGTAAAGCGTGAACTCCGGGCGAGTCGCTGGCCCGATCACGAGCTTGGTGATGGAGACGAGGAGTTTGACAAACCCCTCGGGCACGTTCGTGAACACTCGAGTCTCGCAGCTGCTGCCAGCCATCTACAAAAGTAGGCAAAAATTCTGAGTAGTCATGTTATAAATTTATGATGACTAACAGAAAATAGCTACAATTGCAAAATGCTGAAAAAGCACAAAAGACGCTAATAACCGATTAGCGATCGCACCTAGTGGCTTCCTACAGTCAGCCTGGCTCTGATACCAAGCTTGTCACGACCGGTTTTTCAATAAAATATTTATTGAGAGACCAATCCCTTTTACGGACCAGTAAAGAAGAATTCCTTCTCACTGGTAGACAATATCTTGGTCACAGAAGAAAAATACCAGGAGTACTGAATATAATACAAGGTTGAGCGGGGACTGCTCAACAATTTATTACATGAATGCCGATAAAACATAACGGCGGATAGGGTGGCATAACTACTAACTCACGATAACAACGATGGTTGAAATATCACCGCGAAGTGGGTGATATGACTCCTGAAAACTACAGCTCTTCGAGCATCGGAGTGAGGCTCGAGGAGACTTATTGCGGGTGGCGGAAGCGTATATAATACAAGTGACCAATATCCGGGATCGCACAGGACTGACTGGGACTCCTCTAGGCGTCGGACGCACTATCAAATTGTTCATCCAAGAGATCGCCTTCGTCAACATCTGGCCAAATCAACAAGCCAGGTGAGTACTATGAAAGTACTCGCAAGACAGTTCGGACATAAGATATAACAAATGTAAACATGAAGCGTAAGGATGGAATAACAAGTGCGTTCAGACATAGAGACAATAATGCATGGGAAAATAACAGAGAAGTCGGGCGGTAGTCCTCCCGAAATCCCAAAGTAAATACTGGGTGCCAAACGAGGGTCTGAATGACTCCTCGAGAGGAAACTGCAAGAATAGTAATACTGGTGCCAAACGAGGGTCTGAATGACTCCTCGAGAGGAAACTGCAAGGATAATAATGCCACAGTCGGGCGTCGGGGCGACACCACATAAAGGGCTTATAACAGAAAATGAAGGCAGTGCGTGCCACAGTCGGACGTCTGAGCGACATCACATACAGGGCTTATATGGAAAGTAAGAGACAAACATGCCACAGTCGGACGTCTGAGCGACATCACATAAAGGGCTTATTTTCGTAACTTAGTAGCTCATGAATTTTTAAATCATATCACGAGAATAATCAGACATGAGATAAACAACAGGGTTAGTCCATCCACAGGAGTAGCGTTCCGCCAAGTCTACTACTCAAGCTTACTTACCGGAACGAAGGATATACCACGAGGTTACGACATAGACATGGATACGCTGATCACGATACTTGACTATGGATACGATGACTCGGAAGGATTTGACTCTGCAGAGTTTGTACTTTAACCACAGCCAACGGATTTCAGTAGTCACGGGGACTAGTTCCGTTTACGGTGTTTTGGAAGAAACACGTCTAACCAGTACACACCCATTCAACATTCCGAAGCCAGGGATCACCCTCGGCAACGTTCAAGAAAAACCTTGAGACGGGGAGGCTACAACCTCGCGTAGCATGGGATCAAATTTCTATACGTGCGCTTTAAGGGGTGCCCCCCTCTCGGTCCCAACCGGAAACACCCATGCCCCCTGACCGGATGACTGGCTTTAATCCAGGGCCATGGAACCATCATCCCGGCCCCTCTGTTTGGGGTGTACACGAAAAGAGGTTACCAACTTACTAAACCGCATTCTGGCAGAAAACATGTGGTAGCACGGAAGGTGGAAGAACGATAACGTGACTCCTTCCACGTTAACATCGGAATTTGTCGGATGACGCAAGGCTGGTATGCTACAACAGTACCACCTTGCTACCCTTCATGACCACATGATTAGACCATCTCTCACCAGAGATCATCACAACTTTGGAACATGCGGGTAGTTGCTTCACAAGCAATGAGGTACTCACCGATACTCATATGCCACGCACAACCTCTCACGCAAACATGCGAAAACACCTATCATATCAAAGGTTCAAACATGCTTGCTTGGTTCGGAGAAATCGGAGTCTAGCTCAGCGACGCTCGCGGCTCCGTCACCTCTTCCGGAACCTACGGCATAACGAAAACGGGCACTAACATGAAAACCAACGCGTGCATAAAAACTTCTCCAAATTTTTTCCAAATAAATACTATAAAAAACTAGACAAAAATACAAGACTGAAAAAAAAGAATCACTCAAAACTCACTTTTTATTAAAAAGTTATAAAGGTTTCTGTCCAGGGACTCATCTGTAATGAAACAGAAAAGTTCCAGGGGTTTAACTGAGAAAACAGAAAACGCTTCGGAAAGAAACGCGCCAGCTCAAAAGGAAGACGTATTTGCCCGAAGGCTCCAACAGAAAACGTTTCGAGGGAGAGGAGAATAGAGGCTGACAGGGGGGGGTCCACATGTCAGGTTTAAAAAGCTCGCCGGCGCCCGAAGACTGCGGTGGTCGCCGGCGTCGAACCATGGCGAGATAGGGAGATCGGAGTGTACCAAGAGCTTCAGCGTGTCCTTCCGCGTCGGTGGGTGGTGGTCTCGACCGTCGGAGAGCACCACGTCGACGGCGACACTTTCTCCGGCGGACGGCGGCTCGGGCGATGGTGGAGAACTCCGGTGGGTGCTGCAAACCTCGAATTGAAGCACAGGTCAGAAAGAGGGATGCACTAGAGAGCTACTGGTAAGAGATGGGAGGCAAAGGTGCACGCACGGGAGTGAATCGAGCTGGATCCCGTGGCGGGTCGCGGCGGCCGGAGCTGGGGAAGAAAGCTCCCTCGGGGCTCTTCCAGTGGCTTGGCGCGGTCTAGGTGGAGTGCAGAGATGGTGTGGGTTCGAGTTGAAGCTCGGGGCCTCTATTTATAGGCAGATCGAGGGGGTGGCCGTAACCGGGGTTGCTCCGGCGAGCGATTACGGCGAGGCAGTGGTTGAGCAGGGGGTTTGAGTGGCTAGGCAGCATCAGTGAGGTGTACTGGTGCCGTTCCCCCGCTAATCCTGGTCGGTCTTGGCGTAATGGGGCTGGTCCACGGTGGGGTGGCCGCACCGGCTCGACGCCGGCAGAGAGCGTGCTCCACGCCCAGCGGTTCACGACGAGAGTGGCAGCGCGTTCTGGGGAGTGGGCGGCCACGCGGCGATCTCCGGTGGCTTGGGCGGCGCTGGGTGGCGCCTTCTGCGCTGCGCCTCTCTCTGGCGGCCGCAAAGCCGCCGCTTGCGTCGGTCACGGGGCGGCGCACCTCCTCCAGCTCGTCGCCGATGCCCGCAAGCGTCCAGGCGTTCGTGTGGTGCAGGGACAAGGGGGAGGGGACGGGGAGCAAGGTGCCAACGCGGTTACTGGCGAGATCGAGGAGATGTTCTGAAGAAAACGACAGCAGCTTCTGAACTGCACTCTGAATTTACTGAACTTGACATTGACAATGCCCTGCAGGTGTTCGACAGAATGATTTGGCAAGCAGAAAAATTTTCCTGGAGCTGGGACTTGGTGAGGTGACCTCTCAATGCACCCAGAGGCTGCCTGATTTTTCCCAGAATTTATGGAGAAGGATTTGAATGAATTTCACCAAATTTGACAAATCTGGTCCAAACTTGCAGCAAGTATAGTTTGAAAAATTTGAACTGAAGACCAGTGGATCTTCATGGATCTTGGTTGAGGGTTCAAAGGACTAGGAAGGGAAAAAGGTTTGGGGCAAAAATCAAAACAGAAAAGGTAGCTCCTTTGTAAATCTCCAAGGGCTAGAATAGGAGACAGAAATTGTTTTGATATGCTTTAAATGGAAAAATAATCATATGGGGAGGTTCAACTTGCTGGATTTGAAGTAAGTCATGATCCAAAGGTGAGGAGAGGGTTAAGGGAGGGAATTTACCCTTGGGCCATGGCAAGAGGAATTTTTTAAAGTGGCAAAGGATCTTTCCAAAAGCTCTAGGGCCTTTTTCAAAAGAAATTTTAAAAAGGCATTTTTCCAAGAGAAAAACATTTTGGTTTGAGTCCAAAATAAAGAGGAAAACCCTCAAGACCAAAATCAAGTTTTGAGTGAAACCAAAAATGAAGTACTAGTCACAAAAGAAAATATGTTGAGAGGGAAAGTTCTTTTAGAAGAAAAATTCAAATCACTTCCCTCAAAACAAGAAAAAGTTTTGAAAAAGCCAAATAAAATTTTGGGTGTCACACCTGGACAATAGAGCAGGACACACTCGATCAATCTACGGATCGCGAGGACTCTTCCCGACTCGGGATGACGGCTACCAATTCGAACATGACAAACCTATTCACGCCCGGGCCGATAAGCGCAGACGGACTTCATCAGAGGTGCACCGTGATGCGGCCCAATATAGAGGCGCCGCGCCCCCCTCTGCTTCACAGAAGAAGTACTGGATCACAAATTCCCCGAGGGGTTCAAGCCCGTCAATATCGAATCATACGACGGAACAACCGAGCCCACAGTATGGATCGAGGATTTTATTCTACACATTCACATGGCCCGAGGAGACGACCTCCACGCCATCAAATACCTCCCACTAAAACTAAAAGGGCCAGCTAGACACTGGTTAAATAGCCTGCCCGAAAATTCCATCAGCAGATGGGAGGACTTGGAAGAAGCTTTTCTTGACAACTTCCAAGGTACTTATGTCCAGCCACCAGACGCTGATGACTTAAGTCATATAGTTCAACAACCTAGAGAATCAGCCAGAAAATTCTGGACTAGGTTCCTAACCAAAAAGAACTAGATCGTTGACTGTCCGGATGCCGAAGCCCTAGCGGCCATCAAACACAGCATCCGCGATGAATGGCTTGCCTGCCACCTCGGCCAAGAAAAGCCGAAGTCTACGGCAGCCCTCACGGCACTCATGACCCGCTTTTGCGTGGGTGAGGATAGTTGGCTGGCTCATAATACAAACACAGCGAATGAGGCAAGCCCCTCCGAGGCCAAAAACAGCATCGGCAAGCTCCGGCGGAATAAACACTAATGCCGAAGTAATGGCAATAACATCCATGACACGAGAGGTCATGCCGGATTCAGTGGCTCCAAGTCCGGCCAGCGGAAGAAGCATTATAAAAGGAACAGCGAGGGACCATCCAGCTTGGACCGCATACTCGATTGACCGTGCCAGATACATGGCACCCAGACAAACAAGCCAATCATACCAACAGAGATTGCTGGGTTTTCAAGACAGCCAGCAAGTCAAATGCCGAGAGCAAGGAAATGGGATCGCAAAGTGAGGATGACGACGAAGAGCCCCGGCAGCCGAACACGGGAGGACAGAAAAAGTTTCCCCCTCGAGTCAACGCGGTAAATATGCTATATGCTACACACACCCCCAAAAGGGAGCACAGACGCGCACTCAGGGACGTCCACATGGTAGAGCCAGCCGTCCCAAAATTCAATCCATGGTCTTCATTCCCGACAAACTTTGATCGTCGAGATCATCCAACTAGTATCCGTCATGGCGGTTCGGCCGCACTAGTCCTCGACCAAATCATCGACAGATTTCACCTCACACGAGTCCTAATGGATGGGGGTAGCAGCCTCAATCTGCTCTATCAGGATACAGTGCGGAAGATGGGCATTAATCCCTCACGAACAAACCCACAAAGACTACCTTTAAAGGAGTCATACCAGGTGTAGAGGCCTGTTGTATGGGCTCAATCATGCTGGAGGTGGTCTTCGGTTCTCCGGACAACTTCCGAAGTGAAGAGTTAATCTTCGATATCGTCCCCTTCGCAGTGGCTACCACGCGCTGCTCGGATGAACCACGTTTGCTAGATTCAACGCAGTGCCACACTACGCTTATCTCAAGCTCAAGATGCCCGGTCCACGCGGCGTCATAACAGTCAATGGCAACACTGAACGCTCCCTCCAAACAGAGGAGCATACAGCCTCCCTAGCAGCAGAGGTACAGAGCCGCCTTCTCAAGTAGAACCATAATCCGGCTGCCGAGCCCCTAAACACAGTTAAGAAGGTCTGGATTACGCTGCAACAGGACAGCTCGGCTCGTCAAGAGCTCGATTAGCAATCCGGACTCCGCCCCAGCCCCCTTCATGCAGTGGCATTCGTACCACGCGTACATAACTACGCATTGAAAACCCCATGGGTGCTAACAGAGGCATATCTAGCTCGCGATCCATAGTGCGGCTCAACCGACCCTAGGAATCGCACACCTTTACTTTTCCTTTTCATTTCGGGTTTTTTCTTTTCGAGGTCTATTCGGACGACCCGCGGGCAGAACACACCAAGGAGGCAAGGAGCTCCGGCGTACAAGGGAACCCCAAGGTGGTCTCTGCTAAACGATTGTTGTACCTGTTTTACATACCTGCACGCAGCTCGCCCTTGGTCTTGGCACAATAAATAGCCTCGCTTGCTTATCGCATTACTTGTACAAATACGCCTCGACGTATTAATAACACCACAATGGTAAATGAATGGTAGCGTCAGCTTATTATTTAATTATCTCTGTCTCCCTACCTTTGTATTTATTATTCATTGCACACGTACACTCTGGTACGTATTACCGCGCCAAGGGCTTCATCACGCCCCGAGTTACGGCAACAAAAGTCCGAACACTTTTACAGTACAGTTTGGCACCCCGAACTTATTGCATTATATGCATCAGCTCCGAATCATGTCTTTGGTCAATAGTTGGGTTGCCTGGCTCCTGTGCTTACTAGCTTACATTCCGCTATATCGGCTAGGGTAGTAAAGGGAGAACTACTGTGATTGTGTCCCGGTTCTTCCGGACGAGCACCTTAGTAGAGAAAGCTGAAAACTGTCTGTCATGATGCGGTGAGAGCTGGTCAGCTGTTCGAGAGGTCTCAAATCCTTAGAGATTTTTTCCGCTTTACGCGAGGAATTGGTGTTTCACCGATTAGGCGTGTATGGCGCCCCTAGTTTGGCCTTCCGAACACCAGGGGCTTCACCGAAATTTTCATTGTCAAACTCCTATGGCTAAGTGAGGGTGATAAAGGCCGTACAGTCTGATTGCCTTGTTCGTTGCGCTAAACACCTCCTTTAAGGACCAAAACATGGAGAAAATAGTGTATAGATTTATCCCGAACACCCCCGTACTAACTACGTGGGGGCGGAAGCCGACGACTGGTCAACCCTCAGATTTAAAAAACGGCCGCACTGGAGGTAAAATTTTAAAAATCACAAGCATTATATTACATAACATCATTGTTTCATCCTAGAGGACAAGATAATACGAATGTTTTCATGGGAAAATAACATCCTTCGCACATTGCTCCGCCACCAGGCGGGACCCCTCCAGGACACTATCAAAATATAGCTCGGGTCCACGATGCTCCTTGCCCTCAGGCGGCCCCTCAGTCACCAGCTTCTTGGCATCTAGCTTCGCCCAATGCGTCTTGATGTGGGCAAATGCCATCCGTGCACCTTCAATGCAGACCGATCGCTTCACGGCTTCGAGCCGTGGGCAGGCACTCACGAGCCGCTTCACAAGTCCGAAGTAGCTGCTGGGTATGGGCTCGGCAGGCCACAGCCGGACTATCAGGTCCTTCATGGCTAGCTCGGCCGACCTGTGCAGCTCGACCAGCTGTTTCAGCTGGTCGCTAAAGGGCACCGGATGTTCTGGTCCAAAATATTGAGACCAGCACAGCTTCTCCATAGACATCCCCTCTTCGGCTCGATAAAACTCGGCAGCATCTGATATGCTGCGTGGCAGATTCGTAAACGCCCCTGGAAAACCCAAATTTGGGTCAGTAAAGGGAATGTTTCCTTTGCCTACTGGCTTTGCATAGCGAAAGACTTACCCATCGTAATCTTCTTGGCCGCCTGAATTTCTTGGAGGGCGCCCTGGGCTTCGGCTTGGGCATCCTATGCGCTCTGACAGGCCTTCGCAAGTTCAGACTATTGCGTCTTAAAATCACGCTCCAAGGACTCGAGTTTCTCGATGTCGTCCTGGAGCTCTTGCTGGGCCTTGCTAACCAGGGCCTCCTGCTTCTCGCGCGCGGCGTGTTCCTTGGCTGCTTTGTCCTCGCCCTCGGCTAACGCCTTCTTGAGGGCCGCCACCTCGGTCGTGGCCCCTAACAAAGTTCA
The DNA here is from genome assembly GCF_018294505.1 of Triticum aestivum. Lineage (NCBI taxonomy): Eukaryota > Viridiplantae > Streptophyta > Magnoliopsida > Poales > Poaceae > Triticum > Triticum aestivum. The sequence continues at coordinate 233,446,746 of NC_057799.1, forward strand.
TGACACTTTAGTCAGCTTGAACAATTTATTCTTCAATATACACACAGGTTACTGCATACCTTCGCTATCCTCCAGTTGCTTCTTCACGAGGCCGAGCTCTTCCTCGGCCCGCTCCAGTTTCCGCTTCAGTCCAGAGACCTCCGCGGTTTGAGCGGTAGCAACCCGCAACGAGGCCTACTTTGTCGCATAGACACTTTTTTTAGACTCCCGCGATAATTATTTTTGATCCTCTGTTCGGTTTTTTCTTGAGGGACACCGAACAGAGCATCAGGGGCTACTGTCTACGCTGTGATATTCCTCTTACAATTACATTACTCACCTCAAAGCCTGCTAGAAGGCTAGTGCAGGCCTCGGTCAATCCGTTTTTGGCGGACTGAACCCTTTCAATCATCGTACCCATATGGGCACGGTGCTCATCCACAATGGAGGCGCCTTGCAGCGCCTCCAGTAGACGATCTGGCGCCTCCGGTTGGACAGAGGTCACCGGTAGCTCAACCCCTCCTTTTGGGAAGGGCCGTTTTCCGGACTCCGGAGCCATATAGGTCTCCGGAATAGAATCCGGCTGAGGGTCGAGTAGAACTCGGCCCGCACAGTCCGTCTCCGTAGGGGCTTTTTCCCCATATATCCGGTGGCCCGGGAGTCATCCTGGGGCGCCACCCTGATAATCTCCGGAGCCTTCCCCCGGCCCGAGGAGGCCCTTTGGACGCCTCCTCGTCATCACCCTTGGCCAAAGGGGAGTAGGCTAGCGGCGGTGACATACTTAACCTCTCCTTTGGGTCCAGCGTACCTTCTGATGAAGATTGCAGAGAACTGTCCCGAGCCGGACTGCAATAACATGATTCAAACATATCAAATATCACAAGGCAGAAAGGACGGACGTTCGGGCAAGCATAAAGATTTTTTATGCTTACGATGCGGCCCGAGGCTTGGCCCGGGAAGGTCGCTCCGGACTGCTATTGACATCCCACGCGGAGTTATCCGCGGGGAAGGCTTTCCCCTCTTGGGTGCCACAGCCTCCAGATTCGTGGAGGCCGTTCTCTTCTTTCTCCCCACCTCGGGTAGGGAGTCATCTTCCTCTTCCTCCTCCTCGTCATCGTCCTCAGCGGACGAAGAGCGAGTCTCGTCTTCCGACATCACGTCCAGGGTGCCTTTTCGGCGAAGGCCCTTCCGGGCCCCTTTTGCAGCTTCCTTGGCCATCTTCTCCGGCACCTCATATGGTGCTGGGAACAACATTTTCGTCAGTAATGGAAATTCGGGGTCTTCGGGCAGCGGAGCTGGACAGTTAATCCCCCCTGCTACCTCGATCCAGGCCTGAAAACCTGGATAGGAAGGCTTAGGATTTTTCCTCAAAATATGTTAGTAAAGGGTATGCCTTGAAAACATGAAACAACTTACCGAATTAGCCTGGCATTTTAAGCTGAGCCCGCGATCCTCGATCGTGGGCGGTGGCGTCTCGCCGTCCTTGAAGAGCACTTTCCAGATGTCTTCGTGCATCATGCCGAAGAGCTGTAGTAGCGTCTGGTGCTTGTCCGGATCATACTCCCATAGATAGCAAGTCCGGCGTTGGCATGGAAGAACCCGACGAATGAGCATGACCTGGATCACGTTGACGAGCTTGATTTTCCTGTCTATCATGTTCTGGACGCACGTCCGGAGCCTAGTCAGCTCGCTCAAGGGACCCTAGGTTAGGCCCCTCTCTTGCCAAGAGGTGAGCCACATCGGGATTCCAGATCAGAATTCGGGGGCCGCCGCCCAGTTAGGGTCACGCGGCTCGGTGATGTAGAGCCACCCCGATTGCCACCCCTTCACCGCTTTCGCAAAAGACCATTCGGGCCAGGTAACATTGGGCATCTTGCCCACCATGGCGCCTCCGCAGTCTGCCTGTTGGCCGCTCACCACTTTCGGCTTCACGTTAAAGGTCTTCAGCCATAGGCCAAAATGAGGTGGGATGCGGAGGAAGGCCTCGCACACGACAATGAATGCCGTGATGTTGAGAATGAAATTGGGGGCTAAGTCATGAAAGTCTAGCCCATAGTAAAACATCAGTCCGCGGACGAATGGGTGGAAAGGGAATCCCAGCCCGCAGACAAAGTGTGTGAGAAACACAACCCTCTCGTGGGGCTCTGGAGTGGGGACGATTTGCTCTTTGGTCGGGAGTCGGTGAGCAATCTCCTTGGCCAGATATCCGTCCTCCCGGAGCTCCTTGATGTCCTTCTTCTTAACAGAGGAGGCCATCGACTTGCCTCTAGCTCTGGATCCGGACATGTTTGGAGTGATTTCTCGAGCGAGGAAAAGCTAAAGCTTGGGTGCTGGAGCTCAAGGAGGGAAGAACTGAAGGAGAGAAAGGGTGTGGATGAAGGAAGGCAATCCTTATCCCCTTATAAAGGCTGCGAATATCAAGCGTCTCCCCACTCGCCTTAAACTCACCTATTCCCAAGGGCCGAGCAAACGGCACGGTTGGATTGCCCACGCCCGCATTGATGAGAATCCAACAATAAGGGGACACGATCTTTGCTTTGACAAGACGTGCCAATGACAACCGCGTCTCGAAACGTGCAGCGACAGACGAAAAACGGTTCGAAATTATGACCGGACAGATGTGATGTCATGTTGTAAAAAGCTGTCAGCGGATTGGACTTGTGCGAGTGTTATATTCTCTCTGCAGGTGTGTGTGGTGCGTGTTACAGGTCCGGATACTATTGTCGCATCCGAAGATTATCTTGGAGTTCACATAAAAGGGAACCCGCCTTGCAATGCCCAAGACAATCTGCACGCAAGACTCCTCGTCATTGTAGCCAGGTTCAGGGGCTACTGAGGGAGTCCTGGACTAAGGGGTCCTCGGGCATCTGGCCTGTTATCTATGGGCCGGACTGGTGGCTGTGAAGACATGAAGGCCGAAGACTGTACCCGTGTCCCGATTGAGCTCTCCTTGGCGTGGAAGGCAAGCCTGGCGACCGGCTATGAAGATTCTTTCCTATGTAACCGACTCTATGTAACCCTAGATCCCTCCGGTGTCTATATAAACTGGAGGGCGTTGTCCGGATGGGATATACTCATTACCATATTCATACAGGCTAGACTTCTAGGGTTTAGCCATTACGATCTCATGGTAGATCAACTCTTGTAACACTCATATTCATCAAGATTAATCAGGCAGGAAGTAGGGTATTACCTCCATAGAGAGGGCCCGAACCAGGGTAAACATCGTGTCCCCTGTCTCCTATTACCATCGATCCTAGACACACAGTTCGGGACCCCCTACCCGAGATCCGCCGGTTTTGACACCGACAGGACCCCCTACCCGGGATCCGCCAGTTTTGACACGGACATTGATGCTTTCATTGAGAGTTCCACTGTGTCGTCCCCAAAAGGTTCGATGGCCCCTTCAATCATTAACAATGACGTTGTCCAAGGAGAAACCTTCCTCCCCGGACAGATCTTCGTGTTCGGCGGCTTCGCACTGCGGACCAACTCATTTGGCCGCCTGGAGTAGATCGATAGCTACGCCCCTGGCCATCAAGTCAGATGTGGGAGCTTAAATTACGTTGCGGACAGGAGATTTGATCTTTGCCGGATTCGAGACCGCGGCGGCCGCTCCCGGTCACCTTGACGAACATGACCTAAATCTATCGTCAGACCGCATCCAGGAGATAGCTCCTATGACCACTCCGGCCATAGATGCAGAGCACACTGCGGCATCCAAGGATTGGAGGTTCAACCCCACCACGGAGGCCACAGATTCTCTGACGTCGGAGCCGCACATGGGCTTAACCTCACGCAATACTCGTGTCACCGGAACTCCGGCCTCTTCTCCGGGTATAAGTTCTGAACCATGTGAGTCCGCGGATACTGAACTTGATTGCTTATCGATCTTCGAGTTCAGCGCCGCAGGCATCTTCCAGCACTCGCCCTTGGGCGATGTGCTGAACTCATTAAAGAACTTGTCCTTGGCGGGGGACTCACAGCCGAACTATGTACAGTTCGAACTAGGGGCTGATGATGGGGCATTTTGCTTCCCACCCGCCACCCACTCCATAGCTACTGTCGAGGACTTAACCGACATGCTTGATTACGGCTCCGAAGACATCGTCAGTACGGACGACGATGCTGACGGGGAGCAGGGCCAAAACCTGCCACTCATTGGGCGATGGATGGCCACTTCTTCCTACGACATATACATGGTGGATACGCCTAAAGAAACTAACAACGATGACAAAGAGGATCCAGTTGAAGACAAACTTCCTGAGACAAAGCCTATTCGCCGGCGTCAGTGGCGCCTCTCTAAGTCACATCATACAAAATACAACAACACCGGCACCGGAGAAAACAATACCCCGGAGAATGCCGAAGACAATGAAGACCCTGTTGGAACAACCTCCGAACAGGATGAACAGGCCATACACGAAGACTCGGAGGACAGTAACTATCATCCGCTCTCCGAGGAAGAGGAAAGCCTCGGCAACGAGGATTTTATCGTGCCTGAGGAACCTCTCGAGCAGGAGCGCTTCAAACGCCGGCTAATGGCAACTGCAAGAAGCCTGAAAAAGAAGCAGCTGCAGCTTATAGAGGACCAAGATCTGCTCAAGGACAGATGGACCGAAGTCCTGGCCGCCGAAGAATACGGCGTTGGTGGCCCAGCCAAAAGCTACCCGAAGCGTAGATTGCTACCTCGGTTTGATGGCGAGGCGCTGGAGTCCGTACCATCATCGCACAATGCGGCAGGCCGACCAGAACTTGGTCCGGATAAAGTGACAACTCAAACCAAACACCAGACCGCCCCACCTCGCTGTAAAGGCAAGAATAAAGCAGCTCGGGGTTGTACATAAAACCTTCGACAGGACTTGGAAAGTAGAGCAGGACACGCAAGATCGGTCTACGGATCGCGAGGATGTGCTGCAACACACGACGACGGCTACCTATTCGGATGTGACAAACTTAGCCACGCCCGGGAAGAAAACCGCAGATGGACTCCATCGGAGGTACGCCGTAGTGTGGCCCAGCATAGAGGCACCACACACCCTCTTTGCTTCACAGAAGAAGTAATGGAGCATGAATTCCCAGACGGGTTCAAACCCATGAATATCGAATCATACGACGGAACAACGGATCCCGCGGTATGGATCGAAGACTTCCTCCTCCATATCCACATGGCCCGCAGAGATGACCTTCATGCCATCAAATACCTACCACTCAAACTCAAAGGACCAGCTCGGTACTGGCTAAATAGTCTGCCGGAAATTCTATTGGCAGCTGGGAAGAATTGGAAGACGCCTTCCGCGACAACTTCCAAGGAACATATGTCCGGCCACCGGATGCCGATGACTTAAGTCACATTGTCCAACAGCCCGGAGAGTCAACCAGGAACCTCTGGACTAGGTTCTTAGTTAAAAAGAACCAAATCGTCGACTGTCCGGACGCAGAAGCCCTTGCGGCCTTGAAACACAGCGTCCATGATGAATGGCTGGCATGCCACCTCGGTCAAGAAGGACCTAAATCCATGATAGCCCTTACCGCTCTAATGACACGCTTTTGTGCGGGAGAAGATAGCTGGCTCGCTCGTAGAGGCAACAGCGCCGGTGACTCTGGCACTTCCGGAATCCGAGACGGCAATGGCAAGCCACGACAAAGCAAACACAACAGTCGCAATGATAGTGAAAGATCACGCGACACAGCGGTCAACTCCGAATTTAGCAATCCCAAATCCGTTCAGGAGAAAAAGCCATTCAAGGCGTACCGAGACAGACCATCCAACCTAGACAGGATATTGGACCAACCCTGCCAGATTCATGGACACCCCGATAAACCAGCTAATCATACCAACAGAAGCTGTTGGGTCTTCAAGCATGCCGGCAAGCTCAACGCCGAACACAAGGGGAGGAGGCCGTCAGGCGATAGAGACGACGGAGAGGTTCACCGACCAAATACCGGACGTCGGGACCAATTCCCCCCCCCCCGAGGATCGACCAATCCCGGAGCAGAAATAGCAGTTCGGCTTCCGCCGCCCACCTCATATACCTGCAAAATTTGTACCGTGCATACATCACTACGCACTCAAGATACCATGGGCATTGGCGGAAGCACAATACGGACAAGCCTGCAAGCATTCCAGTAACATTTTTTATCTACTTTCTTTTTATTTCTTTCTTCATTATCTCTTAAAACTAGGTGACCCAAAGGACAAGCATCTAAACCGACTCCATCAGAGTTCGGATCCGTACAGTCACCTAAGGGGCTACCTCCGTCAAGGATTCCCCTCGCCGTGGACCGGCGACACAGACGTGCGACGGGAGGTCCAAAATAACTTTTTGTAGACCGCACTCTTTATTTCGAGCCTGTAATATGCCTTTTTCCTCCGCCTTCGACCCCGGGCATGTCAAATAGCTAGGGTTGTGGTCTTTATATATGTAAAGTAATCATTGGCATATCACTCAGGTCCCAGTAAACATTATCCGAATTAATCATTCGTGTCTTTTCGCCAATGAATATGGCTCCTGTGGTTGTTTCACAGATATACCTCGGCATAACCTGACAGGGGCTCGGTATGGGACCAAATGAGTCGCCAACAAAGTCCGAACAGCTTTGCAGCGTACTTCGGCGTCGCGAGTTTGGCCTTATGTGCATCAGCTCCGAATCATGTCTTGGCTCAATGGTTGGGTTGCCCGGCTACCGTGCTTGCTACCTTACGTTTTGCTCTATCGGCTAGGGTAGTAAAGGGAGAACTACTACGATTGTGCTTCCGGTTCATCTGGTCAAGCACCTTAGTAGAGAAAGCCGAAAACCGACTGTCATGATGCTGCGAGAGCTGGTCAACCACTCGATGACTTACCGGAATCTGTCGCGATTCCCTCCGTGTCACACGAAGGACCTTTTTTTCAGGTCATATATGTAACGCACCATAGTGGAATAAGCCGTACGCATGCCAGGGGCTATATCGTAGCCCCCCCGATAAAACTCCTATGGCTAAGTGAATGTGTTAACGCCCTATAGTTTGATTTCCTGGTTCGCCACATTATCACCACCTTCACGGACCAAGACGTTGGGTCAAGAGTGATCAAATGCTTTTCCGAACACCCCCATACGCCCTACGAGGGGGCTAAAGCCCACGACTGGAAAACTTTTAGATTATATTAAAACGGCCGCACAGGAGGAACACAAGCATTCGAGCAAACTATAAAATAGATTAACTATAAAATTGTCTTTTACAATTCTCATACACCTCACTCGAACATTATGTCTTTCGAGCATTGACCCTCTATCAAGTGGGCGGCCTCTAGGACATCTTCAAAATAATGCTCCGGTTCATAACGGTCCTTGCCCTTGCGTGGACTCTTCGCCGCAACATCGATGGCCTTCATCCTCCCCCAGAATGTCTTGACACGGGCAAAGGCCATCCGTGCACCCTCAATGCACGCAGACCGCTTCACAGCATCGATACGTGGCACCGCATCAACGAGCCGCTGTACCAAGCCAAAGTAGCTATTTGGAACAGGCTCAGTCGGCCATAGTAGGATTATGACGTTCTTCATAGCAGCGCCGGATATCCTATGAAGCTCGGCCCATTGAGACATCTGTTCATTCAGCAGTAGAGGGCGCTTCGACGCACCAAATTGTGACCAGAAAAGCTTCTCCGTTGCATACCCCTCTCGCGCTTGATAAAACTGTGCCGCATCAGAAGAACTCTTTGGCAAGTCTAAAAACTCGTCCGGAGAACTCCACATTTGGTTAAGTTGAGCATACTTCGGATCACCGAACTTAGCCTATAGCAAAAAGGGCTTACCGGCCGCAATCTCCCCAGCTTGCCAGATCTCCTCATGGGCTGCTCTGGATTCAGACCGCGCTTCTCTCGCCTCTCGTAAGGCCTTGTCAAGTTCAGCCGTTTTGGCTTCATTTTCCTTCTCAAGAAGTTCACAGCGGCTAGCAGCATTTTCTTATTTCAGCGCCATCATGGATATCTTCTCCTCGCCTTGGCGCCGAGCAGCTTGTTCGGCTTTTAACTCGGCCGATGCCTTCTCGGCAGCATCATTACTAAACCGGGCCTGCTCCTTCGCCCGGGCCAGCTCCGCCCGAAGAATTTCTATGGTGGCAGCACCATCTGCAGTATATAACCTTCAGCGTCCCGCTTATATCACAAAAATGTATGTGAAGGGACTGCCTCAAATACATACCTTGCGACTCGTCCAGGCACATATTGATTAACGCAATGTCATCCCCTACCACATCAAGCTTCCGCTGCAGCTCGGCAATATCCGTAGTATGGGAAGTAGCCATGGGGGAAACAGCCTGTGTTTCAGTTAATCAGATTAGTCCTTGAGTATTTCTTCTTGATCCTCCGTTCGCCTCTCATGGGGAGCCAACCCGAGTCTCAGGGGCTACTACCTATACACAGGTGCATATTTGCAAATAAAATATAGTTGAAAACATAACATTACAAACCTCGAAGCCTCTTAGCAGGCTCATGAAGGCTTCATTCAATCCGCTCTTCGCGGACAGAATCTTCTCAACCACCATACCCATCAAGTTACGCTGTTCCCCTGAGACAGATGCTTTTCGTAGCATATCCCTCAAGATATCCGGCGCCGCCGGGTCTCCAGAAGCCGCTGTAGGAGCACGACCATCCTTTGAAGGAACCCGTGCACCCGTCTCCAGAATCATCGTTGGCTGAAAACTGGAAGGTCCGGGGCCTTCATTATTGGCTCCCGAATCCCGAACGATTGGAGGTCCACCTTCGGGTACTGCCTCCTTCATCCCCTGCACCGCTTGTTGATCAAGAATAACCCTCCGGGGTGACACTTCGGAGTCGTCCGCCTTATTGGGCGAGGAGGTCGGGGGAGGCGTCTTGCTTTCCATCATCTCTGGGAGGAGATCTCCCGAAGAAGAGGAGTGCCCAGAAAAACTCTATGCCGGACTGTAAAAATACACAGGCACGTTACGTATCTCTTCGGTAACAGGAGAGAAGCGGGACGCTATCAAAGTACCCCGGATTCACTTACGGTTTGGTTAAGGGCTTGTCCTCATGACGGAGATGTTCACTGGCATCGCCTTCCAATCCTGAGCCGCTCGACGGTGGCATCTTGCCTCTCTTAGGAGACCGCCCCTCCCAACCTTCGGAGGTGGTCCTTTTCCTCCTGAATGGAGAAGGGATATTGGCTTCTCTTTCGCATTCGTCTTCGGGCAAGGAAATGTCAATTTCTCTGGACTTAGTATCTAATTTACCTCCGGAACGAAGGTCACCCCGGGTCTTCTCACTCTCCACCTTGCCCTCCCTAGCCGGCGCCTGGTATGGTGCCGGTGCCAGCATCCTTGTTAACACGGGGTCCGCTGAGTCTTTCGGAAGAGGGGCCGGACACCTAATCCGCTCCACTTTTGTTACCCAGCCCTGGAAAAAGATGGTTTGCTCAGTGTCTTACCACAGAATATCTGATTATGAGGTGTTCGGCGGAGGAGTACTTACCGGGGTGTCCGGATGGTTACAGTCTAGGCCAGTATCTTCGGTGATGTCCGGCCATTGTTTTCGTCTCCCAAAGAATAATTCCCACATTCCTTCGTGCGTAGTGCTGAAGAAGTGCTGAAGAGTCCGTGGCCCTTCTGGGTTAAACTCTTACAGACGGAGAGGCTGTCGCTGGCTCGGCAGGGTCCGGCAGACTACTATTACCTCAATAACGTTGGCAATATTGATGTCCTTTTCAATGAGGCTTCGGATGCGACTTTGAAGAGTCCGCACCTCGTCAACTAATCCCTAGTCCAGCCCCTTATTAATCCACGATGCAAGCTAAATTGGGGGGCTGGATCGAAACGCAGGCGCAGCTGCCCGCTTGGAACCACGGGGCTCGGTGATATAGAACCACTCCTGCTGCCATAAGTCAGAAGATTCTTTGAAAGATCCTTTTAGCCAGACAGCGTTGGTAAGCTTGCTGACTGAGGCACCACCACATTCCGCCTGCTCCCCCTCTATCATTTGCGGTTTCACAGTAAAGGTCTTGAGCCACAAGCCAAAGTGTGGAGGAGTTCGGAGGAAGGCTTCGCACGTGACGATAAACGCCGGGATGAGAAGAACAAAGTTCGGGGCGAGATCGTGAAAATCTAACCCGTAATAGAACATGAGCCCCCGGACGAAGGGATTGAGGGCGAACCCTAACCCTTGGAGGAAGTCGGAAAAAAACACGACCCTCTCACCGGATCTAGGGTAGGGATAACCTGCCCCTCCGCGGGAAGCCGATGGAGGATTTCTGCGGTCAGATATCTTGCCACCCGAAGCTTTGCGATATCCTCCTCTGTAACAGAAGAAGCCACCCACCGACCTTGACGGCTGGATCCGGGCATGACTGGGGCTTACGGAGGGTCAAACCTGGGTGTTGGAACTCGAGGTAGTAAGAGTCGAGGAAGGAGCAAGCGTGGAGAGGAAAGGCGGTCTATGCCCCTTTATAAAGGCCGAGAATATCGAACGCCTTCTCCGGGCCTTAAAATTTGCCTATTCCCAAGGAGTTGTACCCTAAGGATGGTTGGGTTACCCACACCCATGTCGATAAAAGAATCCCTTAATAAGGGGACATGATCTCTGCTTGGATAAGACGTGTCAATGACAACCATGTTTCGGAACGTGGGGCCGCAGGCGAAACAACGGTTCAAACCGGGCAGGCGTGATGTCACGTTGTAAAAAGTTGTCAGCGGATTGGACCCGTGGAATATTATATTATCTCTGCGGTTGTGTGCGGTGTGTGTTACAGGTCCGGATACAATCATCACATCCGGAGACAATCTTGGAGTTCGGAAGCAAGGGAACCCGCCTTGCAATGCCGACGACAAATCTGCACGCCGGACTCCTCGTCATTGAAGCCAGGTTCCGGGGCTACTGAGGGAGTCCTGGAATAAGGGGTCCTTGGGCGTCCGGGCTGTTAGCCATAGGCCGGACTGATGGGCTGTGAAGATACGAAGACCGAAGACTGCACCCGTGTCCGGATGGGACTCTCCTTGGCGTGGAAGGCAAGCTTGGCGACCAAATATGTAGATTCTTTTTCTTTTGTAACCGACCTTGTGTAACACTAGATCCTCCCGGTGCCTATATAAACCGGAGGACTTAGTCCGGAAAGGACAGATACTCATTACCATAGTCATACAGGCTAGACTTCTAGGGTTTAGCCATTACAATCTCGTGGTAGATCAACTCTTGTAATACTCATATCCATCAAGATCAATCAAGCAGGAAGTAGGGTATTACCTCCATAGAGAGGGCCTGAACCTGGTTAAACATCGTGTCCCATGTCTCCTGTTACCATCGACCTTAGACGCACAGTTCGGGACCCCCTACCCGAGATCCGCCGGTTTTGAAGCCGACAGAGGGCGATAGCCGTCGGACGCCAGCGACGCGGCTGCTGAGGAACCGATGTTGTCCAGGGCTCCCTAAGTGACGACCCCTGGGGATCGGGTGAGCTTCCCTGAGGAGGCGGCTGGAAGGCTGATGCAGTCTGATGCTCCCGAGGTGGAAGCCCCCGAGGCCTGGGCGAGCCGTCACGAGCCAGAGGCTGAGAAGGTGATGCAGCCTGGCGCTCCCGAGGTCGTCTCCTCAGGGGCCACACCAGCCGCCCTGGCACCGGTGATCGCACCCGGGGCTTCAGCCAGCTCCGCTTGAACTTTGAGGCGCTCCGCAAGAGGAAGTGGTCTCCAAGCTGCAGTGGTACACCTCCTGGCCTCTGAAGCAGATGAAGTACATTGCCATAGACGAGTGAATGCCTTATCCTTGTAATTTCCTGAGTGATGCACCTCCTTCTGACCGCAACTCTTTAGGGTTTGTTCGGCTAGTGCGGCGAAATCTCCCGAGAAGCGACCTCCACCCAATCCGGGACCTCTGCTGGCCCTGAGCGCCCCTGCCAAACTGTTGCGTGTGGCGCGAGGCCTATTGGGAAGTGGACGCGCTGACCAGGTGTCTTGACCCTGCGCTCTTGTCCTCACTCCTTCACGGTCCTGCCTGGGGTGCTGGAGGCGTGCCGAGGGCCCCTCCACTCGTCATCGCCCGCGGCTGGGCGACCTCAGCCTTGGCCTCGTCCTCGAGCAACGAGGCCCCGCCCCGTAGGGCCTCTGATGAGGCCCGGGAGGCGGCGGGGAAGGCACCGTTCTCCAGGCCCCCGCTAGGAGCCGGTGAGCAACCTTAAGCTTCGCCAACGGTTCTTGGCGCAGAGGACGAACCCGGGCGCGTGTTTGAGCTTGCGCACGGGCACGGCACTGTTCGCCGCGAGCTCTTCCGAGAGGTGAAGGGCGCGTTGAGCCGACTCGGGGAAGAGCTTGTCGATGTTGACGCCCGACTTGAGACGGAGGGCTTCCGGCTTGCGGGCGAGTGGCATCAATTGAAGATGTCCATCAACCTTGGGCGTCTTCAGTGCGAGCACGCCAGTGTGAAGGCCGAGTCGTCCCTTGTGGCCTCGCGCAAGGCCAGCGCCTGTGCCTTGGAGGAGGCCAGGGAGGCTGATCGCCACCGTGAGATCGCCGAGGAGCACGAACGAGAGCTCCAGCACCCGAACACCATCCTCGAGCAGCAGGTCGAAGCGTGCAAGGCTGTCTTGGTGTTGATGAGGGTAGCGCCTTCTGAAGAGAATGAGATCTTGAAGCGCGAGGAAGCGCTGATGCTGGAGGCCTCGAAGCGCAGCCTCGAGCTTGAACGGTTGGAGACGAGGGAGTGCTAGGTGGCCCAGGCTGAAGACGCCGTCAGCGCACGCGAAGCCGAGGTCAGGGAAGAGGTTGACCGCAGGGCGGCAAAGGCTCATGCAGATCTTGCCAAAGAGTACGACCTAAAGTCGAATCTCTTGGAGGCCGAAGCTGAGGGCAGGACCACAGCCCTCAGGTCAAGGCTGCATGAGACGGAGAAGCGTGACAGGGCCACCGCGGAGGCTCTGGCCTCTGCCCAGGCCGACCTGTCCTCCACCCGTGCTGATGTGCTCTCACTACAGCAGCATATTCATGACGCCACGTCCCTCGCGCAGCAGAAAAGGGAGGAGGCGTGTCGTCGGCGGACGATGCGGCGCGAGCACGCCCCCCATGCTCCAGGACCTCAGGGTGAGGGCAAACCGAGCACTGGGCGCCATCTGCGAAGAGCACGTCCCTCATCCCCGCGTGGAAGATTATGCCAGCCATCTCCGATTCTTCACCGAAGTTGTGATGCGCTTGGAGGACCAGGCGCGAGGGCCCATGAGCTTGTTGAGGGAAAGAGCCGAGGCCTCCTCGGGCGCGCGTTCTCCCACGTCTTCAGTCATCTCCAGAACCTCGACCCTCACTTCGACTTCGACGCCGCCATCGCCCCAGTGCCCGGGGCCATTTGGGAAAACCTGGCGCGCTGGGTGGACAATAACATGGACGCGCTGGTCAGGGCTTTCGCCACCGAGGACGACGCGGTGGTGGTCGCGGCGGATGAAGACGGTGCTATTGCTGACGGTGAAGACGATGCCAGCGGCAGCGCCAGCAACGCGTATGAGAGTTGTCGGATGTGGGGTTCCAGGAAACCCTTAAGGTTCGAACACTGGGGTGCGTGCGAAGTCTTTCCCTCCTACCGATCTACGCCCTTTCTCGCTAAGATATCTCGGACGAACTCGACGAACTCGCAACATAGAAAGACACGAGATTTATACTGGTTTGGGCCACCGTTGTGGTGTAATAACCTACTCCAGTGTGGTGGTGGTGGATTGCCTCTTGGGCTGATGATGAACAGTACAGAGGGAAGAACAACCTCCTAAGGTTGAGGTGTTCTTGTGCTTGGCTAACTTGGGTGGGTGAGAGTGATCTAAATCAGTTGCCCCTTCGGTGGTGGCTAGCTCTACTTATATAGGCCCTGGTCCTCTTCCCAAATATTGAGCGGGAAGGGAGCCAACAACGGCGGGCAAATTTGAAGGGGGACAGCTAGTACAAGCTATCCTGACAAAAGTGGTCTTCGCCTGCGAAAGGCTCTGGTGGTGACGCTGTCTTGGGCTCCACGATGACCTCCGTCTTGCCGTCCTCCTGGTCTTGGTCTCGTTGCACCGATATAGCAACCTTTCCCTGATGCCTCGGTACTCCTCGCCTGCGCTGGCCTCCTTAGCACCAAGGAGGAAACAAGAACCCTGCTCGCGCTGGCGCCCGCCTAGCGCCAATCGTCATGGCTCACGTCACAAGAGCCTCATGAGGTTTGCCCCGCCTTGATATCTTCGCTCCTCGTGAGCCTGCCTGACTGGGCCACTCCAGAGGAGGTCTTGCGTCGTCCACCTCGCGAGGCTTGGCCCCTCGCGAGGGTCTTGGATGCCTTGTTGACGAAGATGGGTCGTACGGCCTGCTGGCCTAGCCACGCCGTGGGCCGCAGTCAGGCAAGTCTGGGGACCCCCATTCCCAGAACACCGGCAGTAGCCCCCGGGCCCAAGGTGCGCTCGGGCTTGGCTTCGCGGCGAAGCCAAGGGTCAAGTACGGAGCACCGCGGGCCCTAAAAGCCTGTGGCCTCGGTTGACGCGTGGCGGTTTATTGGACGTGGGCGTCTCCGCTTCCCCACGCTGCCTCGGCAACTGCACGAGTTGACAAGTCCCTGCGACATGCAAGGAAAACCATCATTACCTGCGATCATGGGAGACGCCGGTTGGCCTTCTCTTGCTATAAATGGGGAGGGGCAGAGCCCCGTCGCCCATCTCTTCCTCGCTCGCTTGCTTCTTCCTCCTCGCTCCACTGCTAACATCAATGGCGCCTATTAGAAGGTTCTCTGCTGAAGAAAAGGGGAATGCCCCCGGGATGACCCGGGGCCACTTCCTCCGAAAAAGAGGTCGGTCCACCGCCGTGATGAAGCGGCGATGCAGGTGGTGACGAGGCCTTGGTGCGAGCGGCCTCCTCCGGGGTATCTGCTACCCTTGTACGCCCGAGCCGAGGACTCAGGAGGACGGAGCGACGAGCAGCGTCGCCCATGCCGCGCCCGAGGTCGCCGCGCCACAGCGACGCACGCCGTCGCCCCCAGAATCCACGCCGCGGACCCCTCGCGCGTGCTGGTGCTGTGGGCGCCGATGCCTCCAAACTCCTGGATCCGCTTCTCGCGGTTCTTCTCCGATGTGATGCCGCCGAGGGGGCCTCTCGAGCTCTGGTTGCAGCACGCCGACTGCAGCGCTCCAGCGACCGGAGCAGAGATCGAAGCGGTCCCCACCGGTAAGATCTTCATGACTCGTGGTTGGGGTGAGGTTGCGCGGGTCTGCCGTCCGAGGGGCGCCCTCGCGATCCACTTTGAGTATGACGGCGCCTCCACGCTCTTCTTCAAGGTCTTCGATGCTGAGGGCCGCCGCCTGGAGTGCCGCTCAAGAGAGGAGCGCCAAGCTGACGCGCTTTCCGCCCGCGGCCACTCCAGCAGCAGCAGCCCTTGGGAGTCCAGCAGCTCTCCTGAGCTCTATGAGACTCCAGAGACGAGTGATGACAGCTACGTGCCCCCGAGCTCTCGCCGCGCTCGGAGCAGAGCTGCGGCGTCCGGCCGCCGCCGCCGCTGATATGGATGGGGTTGGCGCCGGCCTCCCGTGGCCCACTGTTGATGATGGCGTCTGCCACGGGAGGGTGTAGATAGGAACCCCCTTAGTTTTAGCTTTTGTTCCCTGCGAAGAATCATGAAGTGCCCCGTGGGGGCATGTAAGGGTCTGTAATGTCTTTTTTGCTTATCTTCCTTGTTATGAAAAATTGGTGAACGCGTGTCCCGTTAAGGCTCGGTCCCCCCTTTCTTTCCTCGCGATAGCTTGTTGCTCTACGCCGACAGGTCCCAGTCCCCAGGCAGGCTACAACCATCGCTGGTATGCCAGGTCGCGTGCCGTGGTCAAGGCCAGGAGGTGTGCGGCCCGAGGTCCAGTAAGAGCCCCTGAGGCCCGATGCTCATGAGGTCCCCCTTAGCACTCAAGCGGCCATGGTAAGGGAAGAAAGGGAGTTGACGTGGCCGCAATGGGGTTGCGGCAAGGCGTGAGTGACCATTAGGCCCAAGCATTTAGCCGATCCGAGGGCGGGACTTATCTTGTTGACTTCGTGGCGATTCCTGACGTTGTGCTAGGGCTGCGCGCCAACTTGTGCGTCATAGCTAGGCCGGCCCATATGAGTTTCCCTCCCCCCATGCTCTCCTTAGTGCTCTGCGTCCTCCGGTCCCAGCCCTCGAGCAAGCTCAGCCGCTGCTGTTATGCCAGGTCACGATGCCGTGGTCAAGGCCAGGGGGTGAGGGCTGGAGAGCCAGTAAGAGCTCCTGAGTCGCGATGCTCAGGAGCCCCCTTTTAACGCGCAAGCGAATTGTACGAGAGAAAAGGAGACTCGCGGTACCGCCTGCTATCCTCCCCACGGGGTCCCTGTGAACAGGCACAAGAAGGACATGGTTTGCCGTTACAGCTGCCAGCCTGCCGCTGGTTGCTCTGGATGAAGCAAAGGCACTGAGGGCCTGGTGAGGTGACGTGCGCGGGGCGTGCCGCGAGCTAGAGCTCGACCGCTCAGATTTGTCGATGTGGCAGGGACGGACCCATGCACCAGCGCCGTTCCTATGGGAAGGCCCCGCGGGAGGCGATGGTCGAGCAGGCGATAGCCGTAGGCAGGTTAAGCAAGGAAAGGCAAATCAGCTTGGGTAAATACAGGAAGATACATGCCACTGGGTCCGGCCCGAGCGGCTTGGGGATGATGCAGCCCGAGGGGCGCCCCCAGCAAGGTAAGCCAAAGACATAAGCAAAAGGGATACATGCCGCAGGGACGGACCCACGCGGCCTGGGAATAATGCAGCCCGAGGGGCGCTCCCAGCTAAACGAGCTTGGAAGATGTCACCTGGTTCTGTAGACGAAGTAGAGTTGGTGTAGCTGAAGACGAAGTAGACTCGGGAGGCTCTGGGGTCTCGGGAGGTTCCCTGAAGACCATCTCCATTTCCTCCAGGACGGCGTGGTACCTGGCCTCCGGAGCCGCTAGGACACGCTACATGTTGCGCTGATAGGCTGACGCCACGCTCGGCAAGCCGAAGGCATGCGAACGTAGCTGTGTGGCGGGCCCTCGCAGCGGCCCACACGCGAAGGCCAGAAGCGCTCCTGAGATGCGGCCCTGTTGAGTCATGGGACGTCGATGCAGACACGCAGCCCAGCATCCTCGCCAGGATGGGGGGCCGCGCCTCGTGAGCGGCGGTCGCCGTGCATGGTTCTTGCGTCTTGCAGCTCCTGAGTCATCTTGGTGATGAACTCCTGAGTGGTGGGCACTCCTTGCCCCGTGCTCTCCTGAGGGACACATGCCGCGAAGCACGCCTCCAAGTGGTGCCCAAGTGCCTCCCTCGTGAGGTTGGCAAGGTCATAGGCCCTCCAAAAGAGAGCCCCCAAGCCCTGCCCGAGGAGGGCGCTGGGCGCCCCTTCCTATGCGATGGAGGGAGGCGCCCCTGGGACGGACGCTGATCCTGATGAGGCTCCTGCCGCGACGCCATCCTCCTGAGGTCCTGCGCGGCGCAGCTGCTTCTTCTTGGGGATGGCCTCCGAAGGGCCCTCACTTCTGTTGTCGGGGTCGTCGATTGCTGCAGCTTGGCAGGCACGCTCGAGGGAGCACACCGCATCTCTCTCTTCACATGGGACCGTGATGATTCCGCCGCTTCCCGGCATCTTGAGGACGTTGTAGCCGTGATGGGTGACTACCATGAACTTGTCCAGGGCCGGATACCCGAGGATGGCATTGTACGGCAGGCAGATGTGCGTGACGTCGAAGTCGATGAGCTCGGTGCGGTAGTTCTTTGCACTACGAAGGTGACAGGCAGGCGGACCTGCCCTATCGGTGTGGTGGAACCGTCGGTCACTCCTGAGAAAGGTTTGGTAGGCTGGAGTTGCTCATATGGCACATGGAGGTTGTCGAACATGTCGACGGATAGGACGTTGTGCCCTGCGCCGCCGTCGATGAGGGTCTTGGTAACCTGCACATTGCTGATGACTGGGGAGCACAACATCGGGAGGGCGCCGGCGGTGGCCGCGCACTTGAGCTGATCTGCCGAGTTGAAAGTGACGGCGCATTGGGAACACTTGAGCGGGCGCATGGCCTCGAGCTTGGGGAGCAACGCGTTCACCTCGCGAGCGAACTGTTTGAAGATGCGCTGAGAGGCTGGGGCCTGGGCGCCGCCCAAGATGCAGGCGATTGCTCGCGGCTCCTTGAAGCCCCCAGCCCCCTTGTCTTGATGGTGGTCATCGTTCCTTCTTGGTGGCGGCAGTGGGGGAAGACCGGCGTTGCTTTTGGGGCAATCCTCACGAGGCTGGTCCCTCCAGGCCTCCTCGTGAGGATGGTCCTGCCAGCGGTCCTCACGAGGCCTATCGCGCCATTCCTGGCGCGGGCCACGGTCGTCCCAGCGTCCGCCTCCATGTCCTCCTCCATGGTCGTAGCTCCGGTCACTACGCTCGGGGCGTCGACTGAAGCGTCCTTCTCGTATGGCTCTGAGCTCTTGACAGTCGCTGGTGTTGTGGGTGTTCAGGTTGTGGAAGGCGCAGAACGGTCGGCTGTTCTTGGATGACTCGGGCTGATCTCTGCCCCGCTTGGTGTCGGGCTCCGCTGCTAGCACTACTGCTTCCTTGCTCTTGCGCACTTGGTCGAGGAGGGAGAGGCGCCCCTCCTCAGCTCTTGCGCACTTGGTCGAGGAGGGAGAGGCGCCCCTCCTCAGCTCTTGCGCACTTGGTCGCCAGGTTGAACAGCTCCTGAGATGTGCAGAGCTCCTCGTGGATAGTGAGCTCTTCCTTCATCTTGACGTCACGGACGCCGTCGGAGAACGCGGAGATGATGGCCTCATCCGTGACCTTGGGGATCTTGAGGCAGGTGTCGCTGTCAAAACTGGCGGATCTCGGGTAGGGGGACCCGAACTGTGCGTCTAAGGCGGATGGTAACAGGAGGCGGAGGACACAATGTTTACCCAGGTTCGGGCCCTCTCTATGGAGGTAATACCCTACTTCCTGCTTGATTGATCTTGATGATATGAGTATTACAAGAGTTGATCTACCACGAGATCGTAGAGGCTAAACCCTAGAAGCTAGCCTATGGTATGATTGTTGTTGTCCTATGGACTAAACCCTCCGGTTTATATAGACACCGGAGGGGGCTAGGGTAACATAGAGTCGGTTACAAGGGAGGAGATCTAGATATCCGTATTGCCAAGCTTGCCTTCCACGCCAAGGAGAGTCCTATCCGGACACGGGACGAAGTCTTCAATCTTGTATCTTCATAGTCCAATAGTCCGGCCAAAGGATATAATTCGGCTGTCCGAGGACCCCCTAATCCAGGACTCCCTCAGTAGCCCCTGAACCAGGCTTCAATGACGATGAGTCCGGCGCGCAGATTCTCTTCGGCATTGCAAGGCGGGTTCTCCTCCGAATACTCCATAGAAGATTTTGAACACAAGGATAGTGTCCGGCTCTGCAAAAAAAATTCCACATACCACCGTAGTGAGAATAATATTTCCACAAATCTAATCTGCTGACGCATTTTGCAGCATGACATCACACCATGGCCCGGTCATTATTCGAACCGTTTTTCACAACCAGCTAGTGCACATATTGCGAGGCGGTTTCCTTGGCACGTCTTGTCGAAGCAGAGATCATGTCCCCTTATCACGGAATTCTCATCAATACGGGTATGGGTAACCCAACCGCGCCATCAATTACGGCGCTTGGGGAATAAGCGAGTTTACCAGGTAGGTGGGGAGGTGCATAACTTCTTCCGCCCTTATAAAGGGACAAGGATTCACCCTTTTCACCCACGCCTTCTTCCTCCTTGCTCATGCATTCTTGCGCCCTCGAGCTCCAGCGCCCAAGTTCGCGTTTTTCTCCTCAAACCACTCCAAGCATGTCCGGAGCGGGAGGCAAGTGGATGGTCTCCTCCGTTACGGAGGAGAACATCACAAAGCTGCGGGGAGCCGGATATCTGGCTATGGATATCGCGCACCGGCTGCCAGATGCGGGGCAGATCATCCCTACTCCAGAACCCCATGAGAGGGTGGTTTTCCTTACCCACTTCGTCTGCGGACTGGGATTTCCCCTCCACCCGTTTGTCCACGGGCTCATGTTCTACTACGGTTTGGACTTTCATGATCTGGCCCCCAATTTCATCCTGAACATCTCGGCATTTATCGTCGTGTGCGAGGCCTTCCTCCGCATCAAGCCCCACTTCGGCATGTGGCTGAAGACCTTCAATGTTAAACCGAAGGTGGTGGTCGGCCAGCAAGTGGAGTGTGGAGGCGCCATGGTGGGCAAAATGCCCAACGTCACCTGGCTCGAAGGCTCCTATGTGGAGACCATAAAGGGGTGGCAATCGGGGTGGTTCTACATCACCGAGCCGCGTGACACCAACTGGGTGGCGGCCCCCAAATTTCGATCCGGAATCCCCATGCGGCTCACCTCCTGGAAAGAGAAGGGCCTGTCTTGGGGTTCCCCGGTAGAGCTGACCGGACTCCAGACATGCATCAAAAAGATGATGAGCAAGATAATCAAGCTCGTCAACGTGGTCCAAGTCATGCTCTTCCGCCGGATCCTCCCGTGTGAAAGACGGGCATTCAATTTGTGGGAGTTCGACCCGGCTGAGCACCAGACGGTGCGAGAGCTCTTCGACATGACGCAAAAGGACGTCTGGAAGGTGCTGTTCAAGGGCGCCGAGGTACCTCCTCCCCTTACCGAGGACCGCGGACTCAGCGCAAAGCGCCCTGCTAATCCGGGAAGTCTTTTATATCTTATAAGATGTTCATTTCCCCAGTATAACCATGCGCGGGATCTAAGCCTCCACGCCATTTAATAGGACTGAGTAGCGACAGCGGAGCGGATCGATTGTCCGGCTCCCCTGCCTGAAGATCCAGCAGATTCTCTCCTAACGGAGATGCTGGTTCCGGCACCTTATGAGGTGCCGGAGAAGAAGGCCAAGAAGAAGGCCACGGGGACCAGGAAGGGTCTCCGGCGCAAGGTTATATCGGACTCATCGTCTGAAAGAACCGAGGCGCACTCCTCCCACAAAAACGGGGAGGAAGAAGAGGAAAGTTCTCTCGCCCCCCCCCCCAGCCGGGGGAGACAAGAAAAGGAAGGCCGCCCCAGCCGGGTCCAAGAAGGGAAGGACCCTCGTTTCGGACAACTCCACAACCGCCACCTACAGCGACGACGAGTGGCTGCCCAGGGATAAGCCCCTGGGCAAGTCTTAAGTATCCGGATACCATAGTAATTCTGGTATGTTTCATTTTGTTGCTTCTTATCATGCCGAACATGATCACACAGCCCCTCCAAAGCTCATATCGGCGTATCCTCTTCGGAGGAGTATTTGGGCGAGTCGGAGATGAACAGTGATTCGCTCCCCACCGCCTCCTCCCGCCGCCCCACGGACAACGCCGAGGTGTTGTCTCAAAGGGAACAGAACCAAGGGAGGACAGTTCCGGAGGCGCCCCAAGGCGACATTCTAGGTGCTGGGCGTAAGAGGGGCAAGACTCCCCTGGGCCCCAACGCCGGGGGGCAACAAGTCTAACCCCAAGAAAATACGGCGCCGGAACCTCCAGTGGTTCCGGATTCTGTCCGGCAGCCCCTCGCTAAGGGGGGCAAGCCGTCTATGCCGACGGCCTTTGTTCATCCAGAGGCATCGGACAACTTGCTGGAAGTGCTTCGTGGCGCTTCCATTGACGAAGAGCACCGCACCATTATGAGTGTGGTGGTCAAGAAGGTTCAGTCCGCCAAGAGCGGACTGACTGAAGCCTGTGTCAGCCTCCTAACAGGATTTAGGTAAGTAACCAGATTATAAGAGAATGTTACCGCATAGACAGTAGCCCTTGATGCTCTGTTTGGCGTTCGCGAAGAAAAGCCGAATAGAGGATCAAATAATAACCGCAGGAGTCTAATCGAAATATGTCTATGTGCATATGCAGGCTTCACCGCTAGCCGTTGCCGCACGTACTGCGGAGGTCGCCGCACTGAAGCGGGACCTTGAGCGGTCCAAGGAAGAGCTCGGCCTTGCCAAGAGGCAGCTCGAAGAGAACAAAGGTAAGTGATACCCCGTCTGTATATTATAAAAAATTTGGTTTTAGAATAGTAGGATCGTCATGAATTTTGCTAGGGGCCACGACCGAAGTGGCGTCCCTGCAGAAGGTGCTATCCGAGGCTGAAGACAAAGCGGCCAAGGAGCGCATCGAGCAAGAAAAGCAAGAAGCCCGAGTAGCCGAGGTGCAGCAAGTGCTCCAAGATCTCGCCAAAAAACACGAGTCCTTGGAGCTTGACTCTAAGACACAAGGGTCTGAGCTTGCGAAGCCCCTCGAAAGCGCACAACATGCCAAGGCCGAAGCCCAAAAGGCCCTCCAGGAGATTGAGGCGGTTAAGAAGATAGCAGCGGGTAAGGCATTCATTATGCAAAGCAAGCATGTGAAGGAAACTTTCTTTTTACTTACCCGAGTTCGGAGCTCTCCAGGAGCGTTCGCAGATCTACCCCGCGGTGTGTCAGATGCCGCGGAGTTCTACCGGGCGGAGGAGGGGAGCTCGATGGAGAAGTCGTTCTGGTCTCAGTATACTGGAACCGCACACCCCATGCCCTTGAGCGACCAGCTGAAGCAACTGGTCGAGTGCCACAAGGCGGCCGAACAGGCCATGAAGGGTCTTATAGTCCGGATGTGGCCTGGCGATCCCCTGCCTGATAGCTACTTCGGCCTGGTGAGGTGGCTTGTGAATGCCTGCCCACGGCTTGAAGTCATAAAGTGGCCCATCTGCATCGAGGGTGCGCGCAGGGCTTTTGCCCGGGCGAAGGTGCACTGGGCGAAGCTGGACGCCGAGAAGCTGGTGAAGGAGGGGCCGCCGGAAGGCAAGGAGCATCGCCACCGCGAAATGTATTATAACAGTGTCCTGAAGGGTTCTCGCCTTGTGGTGGAGGAATGTGCTAAGGATGTAATATTCGAATGAATGTACTCATGTGATCCTGTAATATGAAACGAGTTCATGTGCGCGATGCATCGCTTGTTAATTTAAAATATTACCTTCTATGCGGCCGTTTATGAAATCTGAGAGTTGGCCAGTCGTCGGCTTCTGCCCCCATGTAACTAGTACTGGGGTGGTCGGGATAAACCTGAGCACTCTTTATCCCAATTTTGGGTCCTTCAAAGGAGGTGTTCAGTACAGCGAACCAGGCAATCAGACTATAAAGCTTTATCACTCTCACTTAGCCATAGAAGTCTACAATTTTAAATTTTAGCGAAGCCCCAAGTATTCGGAAGGCCAAATTTGGGGCGCTATATACGCCTAAGTCGGGCAAGGCCGACTCCTCGCCCGAAGCGGAAAAAGTCTTTAAGGACTTGAGACCTCTCGAACAGCGACCAGCTCTCGCCTTATCATGACAGTCAGTTTTTGGCTTTCTCTACTGAGGTGCTCGTCTGGAAGAACCGGGACACAATCACAATAGTTCTCCCAGCGCTACCTTAGCCGATATTGCGAAACATAAGGTACCAAAACATGGGAGCCGGGCAAACCCAACTATTGACCCAAGACATGATTCGGAGCTGATGCATATAATGCTATAAGTTCGGGTGCCGCACTGTCGAAAGTGGTCGGACTTCTCACGCCGTATTATGGGGTATACTGAAGCCCTTGGCGCACTGGTCGTACCAGAATGTACAGGTGCAATTTTTCGTAAATAAGCATACAAGGAAAAAAGGGTAATGCAATAATAGACTGTCGGGACCCCGATTCTAAGTCACACCGATCTAGCCTGTAACACCTCATATCACTTTGCGGCCTCACGCATGGTACACCCACGGGTGTCGCCTTACCATGGCCCGGGACCGTTTGCGCCTTTTGGCTCACGTATATGACAACGTCGCTAGCATCCATATGACAGAGAACTCGGGCCGACATGGCTAGTCGTGAACCCAAAGCGGCACTAACGTATGGGGACAGGCATACATGAATCAACATCGAACGTGTCGGTCAGCAGCGTGTGAATCCGGGCTGTAGCACTGGGCTAACAGGACTCCGGATGTCACCGCGCGACATTTCCCCGAAGGGACAGACACAGGAACTATGTGAAACACATGCCGGCCAGTCAAGTGTCCAGAGCAGTAGTGCTGGGCTAGCAGGACTCCGGTGAACCGGGCTGTAGCGGACTACTATGGCTCAAGGAGGCACTAGACTACATTTCCCCATAAGAGAGGCTGCCAAGGATAAACAACTAGATTGTCGGATCCCACACATAGCAATACACATTACACGTACGCATAACATGCAAGTATGTGCTGTACAACATGGCATCACAACATAACGCGAACTCATATAGATAAAAGGCCCAGAAGAGCCACATAGCATTAAGTACAAACAGGGGTCACATGACCCATCATTCAGAGCATACAAGCAATGGAAGCATTACATGTCTGAGTACAGACAACTACAAAAGAAAAAGGCTGAGAAGCCTGACTATCTACAAGACCCTCCCAAGGGTGCAAGATCGTAGCTGAGGTACAAGCTACTCGTCGAAGTCCAAGCGGAGCTACTAGTAAGACTGAAGTCTCCGCTGCAAAAACATAAGTAAAGCAACATGAGTACGAAGGTACTCAGCAAGTCTTACATTAGATCCTATCTTACATGCATTTGTATCAAGAAGGTAGTGTGGGGTTTAGTTGCAGCAAGCCAGCTTTGAGTCAGTGGCTATCCTGTTCTACGACTACGAGAAACTTCTTTGAGGTAAGAAGGCGCACACGAGTCCACTAATCACCACCTCAATACACCACTATGGATTCACTCCCGTCGCACTACGAGAAGCCATCCATAGCACTCACACTTGTCTTGAGCATTTTAGAGTATCCACTTCAGGTTGTCTATGTACCACGTAAGCATCCAAGAAGTCCATAACCGAGGACACGGCTATTCGAATAGATCATGATAACCCTGCAGGGGTGTACTGCGTCACACACGCTCTCGCCACTTTCAAGCGGAAGCCTGGCGAGGGTGTCGGCCACGACCTGACTAATCACACAAGACTCTAATCCAGGTTTATCGCCTATTCGGGTTCCATCCGCAAGGAGATCCCGCCGGGGTGTCGCTCACGGCCCCAAACGATGTGCGCAGGGTTCCCAAGCCCACCTCGCCGGATGGATCTACGCTTGGTACACCGTGCCACTTGTGCCTAGTCTGTCCCAAGCCCACCTGGCCGGGTGCCACTTGGTAGACTACTAACACTACCTACAAACACCAGAACTAATTGCAACTCCTGGACAGAGATCAAGTTGGTTAATAAGTCGAGAGGGGCACTTAAGCATTCCAATGTGTGGTAGTAGCTAGTCATTGGACGACATACACAGAACTCAGTACTTAAGGACGGTTCCAGTGAGACAACCCACCATGTACTCCTACATGGCCTCTCACCGCTACCTTTACCAAATCGTGTTCACACGCTTAACCCTCAGCACCAGAACATACCGTAACACTCCAACTCATTCCCAATGAATCAGACCTGACACAACTCTAAGCAATAGCAGGCAAGGCATGGTAGGAACACAACATGGCTAAAACAACTCCTACACATGCTAGTGGGTTTCAACTATTTACTGTGGCAATGACAGGTCATGCAGAGGAATGGGTTCAACTACCTCAGCATAAAGTAGCAGTCGAATCATTGTTGTCCTAATGCAGTAAAAGAGAGCAGGAGCGAGAGAGTAGGATTGTATCGGAATGAACAAAGGGGGTTTGCTTGCCTGGTAGATCAACAGCGTGGCACTGCTCCTCAGACAGGTACTCTGGAACACTCTCCGGAGCAGGACCTATCGAGAGGGAACGGTGTCGACAGTCAAAACACAATCATATGCAACAATATGATGCATGAATATGGCATGAATATGTGATGTATTTTGAGCCAATGCATTTAGCATTCAACTTGGAGGAGATCCATTTGAACCAAAGGTTCAAATGCAACTCTAATTTAAGTCCTTATATATGCCATTTATATGTTTTCACTTATACAGTAGGTATAAGTTGGTTTGTCATGCATGAAACTAGTACAGATGGATAGATTGCATTTTTCTGATAATTTTCCATATATAAATTATTTAAATCTGAGCTACGGTTGAATTTCTATGAATTTTAGAAGTTTTGAACATTTTCTGGAATTTCCTGATTTATTTTAAATCCAGAAAGTCCATTACTGCGTCAGCATGACGTCATCGCTGCGTCAGCAGGTCAACGGGCTGGCCAGGTCAAATCTGACCGGCGGAGCCCACTGGTCAGTGAGACAGGGGTTAGTTTAAGCATAAAATAAAAGATTAGGGGCACCGGGGCCCACTGTCAGCGTCAGTGGGGGTAGATTAGAGGGTGATTAGCCTTAAGCTAATCACCTGACAGGTCGGGCCCACATGGCAGGCCGGAGAGGTCGTCGCCGGCAACCTCTGGACGCGGTGGCGTCCGCGATATAGGCCACGGGGGCGGCAACTGAGGGCACCGGGGCGTAGCCCGGGCTCGTCCGCATCCAGGGGAGGTGACAGAAGGTTGCGGGATGGCCGGAGCTCGCCGGAGCGGAGCTCGGGCGGCGGCCGGAGTACGGCCAAGGGCGGGCGCAGCGCTGCGGTGCACGGGGAGGCAACCCGAGGGGCTCTGCTGCACCCTCGTGGCACCAGGAGCACGGTGAGGTGCTCGGGGCGAGCTGTGGTGGCCCTTGCCACGACGGTGACATGGTCGGCGGCGAGGCCCTCGTGGGCACGTCGGCTAGCACGGCTACGGCGTGAATTCGAGCGCGGGAACAGAGGGGAAACGGAGGGGAGCTCACGGAGGTTCGGCGGGCGTGCTCAGCGGCTCGGGGGAAGCTCTGGAGTCGACGGAGCGGCGATGGGGATCCACGGCGGCCGGAGGCGAAGAAGGCGACGGCGACGGCTCCACGGGACGCTCCGGCTTGCGTGGCTCGGCGGAGAGCTTCAGAGCGAGGAGGCGGAGCTCTTGCGCGTGTCGGAGAGACGAGGGGGAGACGGTGGCTGCGGCAATGGCGAGTGGCGGCGACGGCAGCGTTCGGGCGCGGTGAGAGAGAGCAAGGGAGAAAGCGAGTGGAAAAACGAGGAGGTCGACCGGACCGGGACGGCACCCGCGACGTCGCTCAGCGTGTCGCGCTGGCAGGGGAGAGGGCAGGCAGGCTGGTGGCGTGGCGGCACGGCGGTGCACGCGCGTTGGCCACACGCCTGTCCGACTGGCGCGAGGACAACGACGACTGGCACTGGGCCAGTGGGCCGGCTGGGCTACTGGGCCAGGCCAGGCCTCGGGTGAGCACAGGTAAGCTTTTCCCTTTTTTTTTCTTTTCTATTTTTCTGACATTTGTTCTGATTTAGTAGAATACTAAATCATTTTATTTTCTTATGCTAATTTTTGCAGGGGCTAGTGGTATTATTCCAGAACTCCTCAACAAATGGCATAATTTTTGGACAATATTTTATATATATAACAATATATATCCAGAGCAAATAATTACTGCATTAATTCCAAATGCCCAAAATAAATATTTATGATCTCCTAAAAATATTGGTTTGAATTTTATCTCTGTCCAATAATTTCAGAGAGCAACATGAACATTTTCTTGGAACCTTTTGGAGCAATTTTTATCTGGGTCATTTCCAGAAATGATTCTGAGGGTTTCACAGATCCCCATTTCAAATTAAAATGAAATTTAAACATGATGCACACATGACTAGCTAGTCTAGGTCATACCAGAACTAGGGACATGACATAGACTAACTCTATGCACTGTTATTAAATAATACGTCGAAACGTATGGGTACAAGTAGTGCAATATGAAAAATAGGACTATTTGAAATGTCCTAGCCAAGGGCATGTTGCATATGGGTATTTAAAACGGGTACTTCGATCGTTATCAGAGACCACCTGGGGATTCCCTTGTACGTCTTAGGTTCTTGCCTCCTTGGTTTTTCCTTCCCGTAATGTGTCCAGCAATCAGACTGCCGAAAAGGGCCTTCCAGAGAGTAAGGTCCTGAAAGAGAGAAAATGATAAAGATATACAGCCCCTGGGGCGGTTGAGCCACATTGTGGGTCATGCCCTGGTCGTGCCCCCGCCTATGCCCATGGTATTTTTAGTGCGTAATTATGTACGCATGGCACATATTTCATCGCTTGACTGGGACTAGGACGGGGGCTGAATTGCTAGGCGAGCTCTGAACGTGCCAGGCGATCCTGTTGCAGGTTACTCCGGACTCGCTTGAAGGTGTCCGGGGGCTTTATCACTGAATTGACGGTTTGCCTTAAAACGCTGCTTTGTGCTTCTGCTGTGAGGGCCGCAGTGTGCTCCTCCGTGCGGAGCGAGCATTCTGTGTTTCCATTGACTATTATAACCCCACGAGGTCCTGGCATTTTGAGCTTGAGGTATGCTAATGCGGTACTGCATTGAATCTGGCAAATGCGGTTCACCCAAGCAGTGCGTGATAGCCACTGCGAAGCGGGACGATATCGAAGATTAACTCCTCACTTCGGAAGTTGTCCGGAGATCCGAAGACCACTTCTAGTGTGATTGAGCCCGTGCAATGCGCCTCTACACCTGGGATGACACCTTTAAAGGTGGTTTTAGTGGGTTTGATCCTCGAGGGGTCTATACCCATTTTGCGCACTGTATCCTGATAGAGCAGGTTCAGGCTGCTGCCGCCGTCCATAAGGACTCGAGTGAGGTGAAATCCATCGATGATGGGGTCAAGGACCAATGCGGCAGATCCGCCATGACGGATACTAGTGGGGTGGTCCGTGCGATCGAAGGTGATCGGACAAGAGGACCATGGGTTGAACTTTGGGGCGACTCGCTCCATCGCATAGACGTCCCTTAGTGCACGCTTCCGTTCCCTCTTGGGAATGTGGGTTGCGTATATCATGTTCACCGTTTTCACTTGTGGAGGGAACCTCTTCTGTCCTCATGTGTTCGGCGGCCGAGGCTCCTCCTCGTCGTCGCTCTGCAGCCCCTTGTCCTTGTTTTTGGCGTTCAACTTGCCGGCCTGCTTGAACACCCAGCATTCTCTGTTGGTGTGATTGGCTGGCTTATTGGGGGTGCCGTGAATTTGACACAAGCGATCGAGTATGCGGTCCAAACTGGACGGGCCCGGATTACTTCTTTTGAACGGCTTTTTCCGCTGACCGGATTTCGAGTCACTGAATCCGGCATTGACTTCCGAGTCATCGGCGTTGTCGCCGTTGTTGCGGCGCTTGTGTCTATTACGACGTGGTCTGCCGTTAGTATCGTTGGTATCTGAAGTGCCAGGTTTTCTTGATATGTTGTTGTTGCGAGCCAGCCAGCTATCCTCGCCCGCGCAAAAGCGGGTCATGAGTGTCGTGAGAGCTGCCATGGACTTTGGCTTCTCCTGGCCGAGGTGCCGGGCGAGCCACTCGTCACGGATGTTATGCTTGAATGATGCTAAGGCCTCTGCATCCGCACAGTCGACAATTTGGTTTTTCGTAGTTAGGAACCTGGTCCAGAATTTCCTGGCCGATTCCCCTGGCTGCTGAATTATATGGCTCAAGTCATCAGCATCCGGTGGTCGCACATAAGTGCCCTGGAAGTTGTCGAGGAATGCATCTTCCAAATCCTCCCAACTGCTAATGGAGTCTGCTGGCAAGCTATTCAGCCAATGCCGAGCTGGTCCTTTGAGTTTTAGTGGGAGGTACTTGATGGCATGTAGATCATCACCGCGAGCCATGTGGATGTGGATGGGGAAATCCTCGATCCATACCGTGGGATCTGTTGTACCGTCATATGATTCAATGTTTACGGGTTTAAAACCCTCTATGAATTCGTGATCCATTACTTCATCAATGAAGCATAGGGGGTGTGCTTCGCCTCTATGTCGGGCTATATCTAGACGTAGTTCATACGAGTCTTGTCTGCTGTGTTCGGCCCGGCCGGATTTGCTTTTAGTGTATCCAGCGTGACGGTCATCGTCCCGCGTTGGGGCGCGCCCCCGTGATCCGTAGATCGATCTTGCATGTTTTGTTTTGTTTTCCTATACGTTTTGTAGGTCCCGCGTGTTGCCCCGGGCCTTGGTATTTTTGTTTGAATTGCGGCGGGGTGCGGGCTGGACTTTGGGCCGATATGCCTCTCTGTCTCGGCCACGAGGTGGCCGATCAGCCGCATCATACGCTGGTGATGTAGGTTTCAATGCTTCTTCCTCGAGTTGGGGTAGCAACCTGCGCTTTGGGTAACTCTTGGTTGGGCGCTCGAGTTCATATTCCTCGGCTGCCAGGACCTCAGTGCATCTATCCGCTAGCACATCTTGATCAGCTCGAAGCTATTGTTGCTTTTTCTTCAGGCTGTTTTCTGTGGCGATAAGCCAGCGCTTGAAGCGCTCCTGCTCGACGGGATCCTCAGGCACGATAAATTCTTCGTCGCCGAGGCTCACCTCGTCTTCGGAGAGAGGCATGTAATTGTCATCCTCTGATTCTCCATCTGCTGCCTGTTCCGGAGGGCTAGCTTGTTCATCCTCCCGCTCGAGGTCTGGCTGGAGGTGATTGTCGTCGTCTTCGGCACTATCCGGAGCGTTATTGTCTCTTGTGCCGGTATCGCTGCTTTTGCTATGGCGAGACTTAGAGCGGCGCCGCTGACGTCGGTTCTTGGATTGCTTCTTGGAGGGATTATCCTCCATTGTCTTGTCGCCATCCCCTTCTTTGGGGGTGTCCACCATGTATATGTCATACGATGAGGTGACGGTCCAGCGTCCTGTGGGCGGTGATTCTTGTTCGTCTCCTGCATCGTCGTCCATACCGTCGATGTCTTCAGAGCCGAAGTCGAGCATGTCGGTTAAATCGTCGGCAGTGGCTACTAAGTGGGTGGTGGGTGGGGAGCGAATTTCTTTGTCGTCCGCATCCCATTCTAGCCGGAGATAGTTCGGCCAAGGGTCTCCTGACAGGGAGAGAGAACACAACGAGTTTAGCACGTCGCCAAGGGGCGAGTGCTGAAAGATATCCGCGGAGGTAAACTCCATGATCGGTGCCCAATTAGATTCGATAGGCACGGACGCAGGCGGCTCGGAGTCCATGGCGGGGGACGAATCCAACGGTTCGGCAACACGGGTCTTGGAGGAGGTGAAGTCAGTATTCGGCTCTATCGCCGCTGAGTGTGCGGCCTCCGTGGCGGGGTCCATCCACCCATCCTCAGATGGTGCAATTTTTTCCGGATTGAGGGCCGGAGTAGTTGCAGGTGTGATCTCCCGAACACTATCCGACGGCAGATATAAATCATGCTCGTCATGATTGTGCGGCGCACCTGACATGGGCTCGAATCCGTCGAAGATCAAGTCTCCCCGGATGTCGGCAGTATAGTTCAAGTTTCCAAACCTGACCTGATGGCCAGGGGCGTAGCTCTCGATCTGCTCCAGATGGCCAAGCGAGTTGGCCAGCAGTACGAAGCCGCCGAATACGAAGATTTGTCCGGGGAGGAAAACCTCACCCTGGATCGCATCGTTGCTGATGATCGAAGGAGCCATCAAGCCTTATGGTGACGGCACAGTGGAACTCTCAATGAAAGCACCAATGTCGGTGTCAAAACCGGCGGATCTCGGGTAAGGGGTCCCGAACTGTGCGTCTAAGGCGGATGGTAACAGGAGGCGGGGGACACAATATTTACCCAGGTTCGGGCCCTCTCGATGGAGGTAATACCCTACTTCCTGCTTGATTGATCTTGATGATATGAGTATTACAAGAGTTGATCTACCACGAGATCGTAGAGGCTAAACCCTAGAAGCTAGCCTATGGTATGATTGTTGTTGTCCTACGGACTAAACCCTCCGCTTTATATAGACACCGGAGGGGGCTAGGGTTACACAGAGTTGGTTACAAGGGAGGAGATCTACATATCCATATTGCCAAGCTTGCCTTCCACGCGAAGGAGAGTCCTATCCGGACATGGGACGAAGTCTTCAATCTTGTATCTTCATAGTCCAACAGTCCGGCCAAAGGATATAGTCCGGTTGTCTGAGGACCCCCTAATCCAGGACTCCCTCAGCGGGTGTTGTTGAAGCGCTGGATGTACTTCTAGAGGGTCGCTCCCGGTTGTTGCTTGATGCGGCGCAGGTCACCCGCGGCCGGCGGGCGGTCGCGAGTGCCCTAGAAGTTGGCGACGAAGCGGTCGCGCATCTCATACCAGGAGGAGATCGAGCCGTGCTGCAGGTTCAGGAGCCATGAGCGGGCCCCATCCTTGAGAGCCATGGGAAACCAGTTTGCCATGACTTTCTTATCGCCGTTGGCCTCTTCGATGCTCAGCTCATAGAGCTGCAGGAACTCCACGGGGTCGGCGGTGCCGTCGCAGCGAGGAGGTAGATCCGGCTTGAACTTGCCTGGCCAGGCGACGCTACACAGCTCGGGGGTGAAGGCGGTGCAGCCAGCCGTGGTTGCTGGGGCCCGCTTCGGAGGTGGACCTTGGTCTTGATGAGGTCCACGCGGTGCCGCCGCGGGCGGTGCGCGGTCTTGATGAGGCGGCGCGGGAAGCGCGGGTGCAGATTCTCGCGGCCATGGGATTTCTTGGCAGCTTCTCTCTTCGCGCGCGAGCACCGGGCATGGCGGATCACGCCGCGGGGCCACACGCCTTGATGCCAAGGCACCGTCTTGGGGCAGAGGTGGTGGAGGCGCGCCATAAGCCCCATCGCCCGTGGCCGGCTGAGGGTGAGGCAGAGAGAGGGACGGCGCCGGGGAGCCCCCTGCGGCTCGGACGAGCTCGGCGACGCGGTCGAGCCACTCCTCGTAGAGGTCATCGACTGGGCGGTAGCGCAGGAGTTCGTTTGCGGCAAGGAGCGCGGCGCGCGCCTCCATGGGAGCGCGGCGTGCGTGAGATGAAGAACCGGCCGGGGCCACCGATGGAGTGGTGGTACGGCCGTCCTGCCGTACCGAAGGATGCAGCGAAGACGCCTGCTGCTCGTTCCCCATCGGGCCGGTGGCAGCGTTGGCGGCGGGAGACGGAGAACGACGAGGTGGCCCACCGACGGGAGCCGTCTGAGCAACGCGGGCGGTGAGGGCAGCCCGACGCTCAGCTCGAGCACGGCGAGCGTCCTCCATGGAGACGACGGAGCGACGAACTAATGGAAGGGAAGCTACGGCGCACCCCTACCTAGCGCCAAATGTCGGATGTGGGGTTCCGGCAAACCCTTAATATCTCGCGGACGAACTCAACAAACTCGCAACACAGAAAGACACGAGATTTATACTGGTTCTGCCCACCATTGTGGTGTAATACCCTACTCCAGTGTGGTGGTGGTGGATTGCCTCTTGGGCTGATGATGAACAGTACAGAGGGAAGAACATCCTCCTGAGGTTGAGGTGTTCTTGTGCTTGGCTAACTTGTGTGGGTGAGAGTGATCTGAATCAATTGCCCCTTCGGTGGTGGCTAGCTCTACTTATATAGGCCCTGGTCCTCTTCCCAAATATTGAGTGGGAAGGGAGCCAACAACGGCGGGAAAATTTGAAGGGGGACAGCTAGCACAAGCTATCCTGACAAAAGTGGTCTTCGCCTGCGAAAGGCTCTGGTGGTGACGCTGTCTTGGGCTCCACGATGACCTCCGTCTTGCCGTCCTCCTGGTCTTGGTCTCATTGCACCGATATAGCAACCTTTGCCTGATGCCTTGGAACTCCTCGCCTGCGCTGGCCTCCTTAGCACCAAAGAGGAAACAAGGACACTGCGCGCGCTGGCGCCCGCCTGGCGCCGATCGTCATGGCTCACGTCACGAGACCCTCGTGAGGTTTGCCCCGCCTTGATATCTCCGCTCCTCGTGAGCCTGCCTGACTAGGCAACTCCAAAGGAGGTCTTGCATCGTCCACCTCGCGAGGCTTGGCCCCTCGCGAGGGTCTTGGATGCCTTGTTGTTGAAGATAGGCCATACGGCCTGCAGGCTTAGCCACGCCGTGGGCCGCAGGCAGGCAAGTCTGGGGACCCCCGTTCCCAGAATGCCGACAAGAGCGACCAAGACGACGTTGCGAGCGGCATGTCCAATTGAGCCCGCGCTCCCTCGCTTGAACCTGCATGCAAAGACTTGGACACGGCCTTGCAAGGCGTAAGAGCATTTTGGAGGGGGAGCCCCTCGTGTATGTAAATTACTGTTATATTTTTAAGCTGGACTTGAAACGCGCTTCTGCAGCTTACGAGCCCCTTAGTAGGCTTGCTGCTGTAATTCACCTTGACCCAGAGGGCCTTGAGCTAGTTTTGTGGTTGCCGATGTGCTTTGCTCCTGAGGGGGGGCCCTCCGGGGGCTCGCGAGGTTTTAGATTTCCCGAGGATCCTGCTAGTATGCCTGAGAGGGCCTCGCGAGGAGCGAATGCTAGACCATGGCAGGGTGTGCCTGCGGTGGTCCTGCGGCGATTGCGCTCTTGGTCCTGGGGGGGGATTTTGCCGCCGCCCAGGCTTGCCCGAGCACAGTCGACGTGCGCATGCCACGCCCAGCTCCCCGCTCGCGAGGGGCTCGCAAGGGGAGGGGTAGCAGGCGCAAGTCTCGAACTAAAGCACGCAACCAAAACGCAAGAAATCCAATCGAACAAGGAAGACTCCCCCCACACTTGACAACATAAATAAGATTACAAGTTCAGCTCAAAAAGGCGGCGATTCGAGCTACAGAAAAAGGGATGAAAGCAAATGGCCACGTCTGGCACCTAGCTAGTCTTCTTGTCTTCCCACCAGCACGGAGCTAAGTGCTTTCACCGGCTGTGAGCATAGTCATTGGGGGAAAGTGTCGACGGCCAGCGCGGAGCATGGTGCTTCCACTAGGATGTGGGAGGGAGCACCCGAGGCCCGAGGGTGGCACTCTGGAGACTCCGGGGCATGTACAGTCCCGCTCATTATTACGTGAGAGTGTCACGAGCGGAGACCTTCACAGGCGCTAGCCTTACTTCATATCGCCCGCTGAGGGCACCGCCCTGCGCCACCCCCGACCACCATTGGGGCGTCTGGAAACCAGGACGGGACCAAGGGGCAAGGAGGACGCTAGCGGCACCCTCGGTGACCACGGGCCCTCTGCTAGGGGGGGAAGGCTCTCCGGCGCTTCCCCCGGCAGAGGACCTACCTCGTGCAGCGCCTTGCTCCGTGCGACGCGGGGGAGGGCCTGGCTTCGGGCCTCTCCCGCGTAGCCCCCAAAGCACTACTCCCGCCGGGGGCAGGGCCACGTGCCCTAGGGTCTCCAACTGCTTCTCCGGCCTAGTTCTCCTGCAGTTCAGGGTTTGCGTAAGCTTGCTCCTGAGATTTTGGCTGTACCCCGCCGTCGTCGTCACTGAAGTTGTTGGCGAAGCCTCTGGGCGACTCGTGGAAGGCCCGTGCCTCGGGCGTTCCACCCGCCCATCCTAGCTCGGGGAACGGTTCGGGGTCTTCACCTGGCAGGTACTCCAAGTTTACCATGCGGGGCGTAGGTGTCCGTGGTCGCCCCGGAACCGTTACCCAGGTGGCCCGCACCTTGAGCAGCCAGTCGTGGCATTTGGCCCTGGTAGTCACTGGGTGGCATCCCAACGCGTCCTCGTGGCGGACTGCCAGCACTTGTCCTTCCCGGTGGTGGTGCGGTCGAGGCAGGACACCCTGCGCCCAGCCCTGCGTTGGTGTCGTCGGGTCCCCCTGATGCCTCAGGGGGCGCGAGAGCTCGCCGGGGTATCGCGCACGCTTCCGCCACAACCTGAGGCGTAGTCAAGGAGCAGAAAGGTGGCGTACCTCTGCAGGCAGCATCTAGCAGCTTTGCAACGCGCTCCAGCAGTGCGTCGCGGCCGCTCTCCGCCAACCTGCAACGCAGCAACTCTCGCGCCACGATGAGCGTGGCTCGCATGTTCGCCTGCTCCCGTTGGGTGTGCGGTGCTGTTGCCGCGGCGTAGCCTATAGATCACGCGGTGGTGCGCGTGCGCCACGGCGCGAGGGCGGAGGGCGCCGGTCCGCGCCGCCCGTGCCCAGGGGTGTTGAGCGGTGCGCGGGCCGCCTGGAGTGCGGAGTTGAGGTCTTCTTCGGTGGTCGGCGGCGCCCGGGCAGGCCAGGCAGCCTAGTGGTCGTCGTGGGTCCTCGGATCGTCAGACATCGTGTCGGTGCACAAAAGGAGGGGTCCTATTTTGTACCCCTTTACTTGTGTGCGGGCAGTTGGAACCGCGCCTGTGGCCACACTTAGCGGGGCAGAGGAAGGAAGCAAAGCCACAAGACAACCAGAGCAACGCCAAGCCAGAAACACAAAGAGCAGAAGGGCGAGCTGGACTCCCCCGGCAAGGCCCTTGCCGGGGCGGCCTCCACAGCCCCGGCAAGAACCTTGCCGAGGCAACTTGCCCAACGCCAGCAGGGCTGCCACCCTTGAGCCTGAGAGTTCCGACGCCCACAACCACATTGGAACCAAAGCTCGAGAGGCGCCTCCGTGGTGGCATGCAGATCTTTGTGAAGACCAAGAACATGCAAGACTAGATGAGGATCAGAAGACGAAGATCCTTTGTGAGATCCTTGCGAAGGGTACCCACGAGACCCTCGGCAAGACCCTTGCCGGGGACGCCCACGGCGCCGCGGCCAGACCCTTGCCGGGGACGCCCACCACGCCGCGGCAAGACCCTTGCCGGGGACGGCCACCACACTGCAGCCAGGCCCACATCTGCCAAGACTCCACTGATGTTCCCATGCTGCTGCCAGCCCACCAACTAGGTGAGCACCTGCGTGGCCACGTGCGGCCTCTAGGCCAACTCAGCAAGCACCTGCGTGGTGGCATGCAGATCTTTGTGAAGACTCTGCCACCACACCAACTCTGCAGCCATCCAGCATGGCGCTACACGCCTCGTCAGCTCGAACGCGCGTCGAAGCCAAGCGAGGCAGCAACAGCTGGGACGAGATTCCTTGCCGTCCCCGATAAAGCAAGAAGGGCACGTCGACAGCGTAGTAAATGCGTTTGTCCTACGGTGCCAGGAGATAGACTCGACTAATATACAACTTTCCACCTCGTGTGTGCCGCTGTGGCAGCCCCTTTTGACTATAAAAGGAGGCCCGCGGCATACTGAGGAAGGATTCGATCTTTTTGGACCCTGCATGCTTTGTAGCTAGTCCAAGAACACCAGATAAACATAAACCAGTAGGAGTAGGGTATTACGCATCACTTGCGGCCCGAACCTGGATAATCCCCCTGCGTTGATCTCTCAATCCTGCTCTTTCCACAGCCCCGCGCCCACCAGCCATAGCAAAAGGGATTCCTCATGATCCCGTAGGTGTCGTTTCCCCCGACATCTTTGGCGCGCCAGGTAGGGGGCGCAAGTTGTGAAAATCCGGTTTGAAGGTTAGCACACCGACTTCATCATCACCATGGCCCCCAAGAAAAAGGGGATCACATCGATCGGCTTGTCCGGGGCCGGCCCGTCCGCGCCAACACGAGCAGGCGGTCGGGTGGCAATGGATGGGGCCGCAGACGTGGCCCGCGAGCATCAAAGACATTCTGGCGATCGGAGCCAGGCGAGCAGCATCGTCCGAGTCCGAGACGACGAGCCACGCGCAGCTGGGTCCGGGGGCGGGGCCATGCTACCCACGGGCGGCGCGGTAGCCTCTAGGGCACCCCAGCTAGCGCCCGCGCTGCGCCCTTCCCAGGCCACGCGTGATGAGCAACACCGCGATGCCGGAGCCCTCGGGCACCGCCGCGGAAAGAGACCTGTGCGCCACTCACAGGACGAACTAGGCCGGCGTGCGCGCTCAGACGTCGGTGCAGGCGGTGTGCGACCGCGAGACCGCGATAGAGCCCCTTCTAACCCGGTTAGAAGTGGAGCGCATCACGGTCCATGAAGATCTCGCCACCGCCTACGCCAGCAGAAGCGTTGGCGCGCGTGCAGCTGCTCCTCGACTTCCCCCTGCTGCGAAGAAGCTCGACAAGTGGAGAGCCACTTTCCAAAGCCTTGTCAGCTTCGCCAACAAAGACGAGCCGCTCCCAACGGGACCCTCGCACCGGCGTCCTGACGAGCCGGTGCATGCCGGCGGTGGGGGGACCAGAGACGCTGTGACCACGGTGCCCCCCCCCCCCGGCCGCGACAACAGCCACCGGCCCATCGACTCGACGTCGGTGACAATGTTTCCACAGTGTCGTCTGACCCGCGAACCCGCCGCGACCAACGTCAAGTCCTTCGAGAACGGGCCCAGGAAGACGCTCGAACTACCATCGAATGACGACGGGAGACGCGCCATTAGTCAGATCAGCGTGCGGGGCCTACTATGGACCAGCCAGTGCCGGGGGGCCCCGGCGACCTGCGTTACGAGGTGGGTTGTCCAGCCTTTACCCGAGAGCTGCGGCAGTTCCAGTGGCCCTCCCACTGCACGTTCAAGCCCGATGTTGGCGAGAAGTACAACGGCAAGACCCACCTGTCGGAGTTCCTCGGCATCTACACCATCGCGATGCAAGCTACTGGAGCTCGCGATGACAAGGTGCTTGCCAATTACTTCCCGTTGGCACTCAAACCCAACGTCATGTCATGGTTGATGCACATGCCAGCGGATTCCATTTCTTCTTGGTCCGATTTGTGTCAGGAGTTTGTTAGTGCCTTCACTGGAGGCCACCAAGCTCATGGCCAGGCAAGCGATTTGCACATCATCCCCGAGAAAGAAGGTGAAAACCTACGCAAGTGCATACAGAGATTCAGCCGGGTGCAGTACAACATCCCAGATGTTCATCCCGCCGCCGTTATCAAGGCATTCCATCAAAATGTGCGCAACCGCAAGATGCATGAAGAGTTGGCAATGAACAAGGTCAAGAATGTGGACGGACTTTATGTTCTGGCCGATAGATGTGCTCGAGCTGAAGAGCGGAGAAAGTACCCTGGTGAGGACGCCGGTGCGGAAACCGACTCCACAGACGAAGACACCGCCGCCCCGACAAAGAAGGGTGGGCACCGCAACAGAAGCGCAAGGGAAAGACTATGCTTGCCGTTGAGGGACCCGGCGAACTCGGCGCCGCCAAAAAGGCCAAGGCTGACGACCCAGGCAAGGAGGTTGCTGGGTGTGCCGCCTTCTTGGCCTTGGCGGCCACTGGCAAGCCAGGAGGCTCCAACCAGCAGTACTACAAGATCCACCGCACCAAGGGCCATGACCTCCAGAACTGCCGACATGTTGAGCTGCTTGTAGAAAAGCAGAAGGCTGAATATGAAAGGCGAGACAAGAAAAAGGGTCAGGATGGTGCTGAGGGATCCGGCAAGAAGTGTGGCGGCCAAGGGGGTCGCCGCGGCAAAGTAAGCAACAAGAGAGGCCCGCTCGGGGCCACGACAAGAAAGAGGAAGATGATGATCGCGACGAGGATGACGAGTCCGGCGAGCACGAGTTCCAAATGGCTACAGAGGCCATGTGCATCGACGGTGGCGCCTCGTTGCATACCTCACACCACCAGCTGAAGCAGTGGGCACGTGAGGTCACTGCGGCAGAGCCGTCGTTCGATGCCCAGAAGCCCCTGAAGTGGTCCCGCACATCCATCGTTTTTTACACCGAGGATCACCCTGATCGCACAATTGCGGTCGGGGTGTTTGGCATTGTTGGTTTCACCAACAATACGCAACCTCAAGGTGACCAAAGTGCTGGTTGACGGTGGGGCCGGTCTGAATTTGATCTCGCCCGCTGTGATCAAGAAGTTGCGGATTCCTGATGGAGATCTCGAGGAGACGGGCACGTTCCAAGGGGTCAACCCAGGAAGGAGTCAGCCGAAAGGTAAAATCATGCTGCCCATTACGTTCGAGGGCGAGCTGAACTATAGGACGGAGAAGATCGTTTTTGATGTTACCGGGATCCCCCTGCCGTACAACGGGATCCTTGGCCGCCCAGCGCTGGCCAAGTTCATGGCGGCATCACACTACGCCTACAACACATTGAAGATGTCGCGGCCACTGACCATCATCACCGTCCCCTCTGACAAGAAAGATGCGCTCATCTGCGCCGACCAACTCTACCGAGAGGCAGTTGCAGCAGCAACCGCCAGGGCACTTGCTCCTGCTGCTGAAGCCCCGGGAAGGAAGAAGGACGGCATGACCTCTTGCACCCTCTCTGGCAAGCGCACCTCTTAGAAGTGTTGTCCTCCCGTTAAGGACGTGCCAGAGAGCTCCACCAGCAAGATCAAGAAGCCCAAGGCTGCATGTAACACCCACGATGCGGCTATATCTCCCACGTGTCGAGGCACGACTTAGAGGCATAACCGCATTGTGGTTTTGTCGCAAGAAGGGTCATCTTCACACAATCCCATGTAATGAACAAGAATGGGATAAAGAGTTGGCTTACAATCGCCACTTCACACAATACATAAATAAATTCATACATCATTCAGAGTACACACATAGGTCCGACTACGGAACCAAACGAAAAGAAGACAACCCCAAATGCTAGATCCCCGATCGTCCCAACTGGGCTTCACTACTGATCAACAGGAAAACGAAACATAGTAACGACCACGTTCCTCGTCGAACTCCCACTTGAGCACGGTTGCATCACCTGCACTGGTATCATCGGCACCTGCAACTGTTTGGAAGTATCTGGTGAGTCACGAGGACTCAGCAATCTCACACCCGCGAGATGAAGACTATTTAAGCTTATGGGTAGGAAAGGGTAGTGAGGTGGAGCTGCAGCAAGCACTAAGAATATATGGTGGCTAACATACGCAAATAAGAGCGGGAAGAGGAGCAACGGAACGGTCATCAACTTGTAATGATCAAGAAGTGATCCTGAACTCCTACTTACGTCAAACATAACCCAAAAGCCGTGTTCACTTCTCAGACTCCGCCGAAAAGAGACCATCACGGCGACACACACGGTCGATGTATTTTAATTAAGTCAAGTGTCAAATTCTCTACAACCGGACATTAACAAATTCCCATCTGCCACATAACCGCGGGCACGGCTCTCGAAAGTTTATACCCTGCAGGGGTGTCCCAACTTAGCCCATTATAAGCTCTCGCGGTCAACGAAGGATATTCCTTCTCCCAGGAAGACCCGATCAGACTCGGAATCCCGGTTACAAGACATTTCGACAATGGTAAAACAAGACCAGCAAAGCCGCCCGATGTGCCGAGGAGCTGCACATATCTCGTTCTCAGGGCACACCGGATTGTCCAAGCTTCCGATAGGCGAGCCCAGAGTTGCCCCTGGTGGCCACCAGCGGCTGACAGGTTGGACCAACACTCAGAGGAGCACTGGCCCGGGGGTTTAAAATAAAGATGACCCTTGAGTCTGCAGAACCCAAGGGAAAAAGGCTTAGGTAGGTAAATGGTAAAACCAAGGTTGGGCCTTGCTAGAGGAGTTTTATTCAAAGCGAACTGTCAAGGGGGTCCCATAAATCACCCAACCGCGTAAGGAACGCAAAATCAAGGAACATAACACAGGTATGACGGAAACTAGGGCGGCAAGAGTGGAACAAAACACCAGGCATAAGGCCGAGACTTCCACCCTTTACCAAGCGTATAGATGCAGTAATTAAGATAAGAGATATTGTGATATCCCAACATAAACATGTTCCAACATGGAACAAACTTCATCTTCACCTGCAACTAGCAACACTATAAGAGGGGCTGAGCAAAAGCGGTAACATAGCCAAACAACGGTTTGCTAGGAAGGGTGAAAAGGTTAGAGGCTGACATGGCAATAAGGGCGGCATGATATAGCAAGTGGTAGGTAGTGCAGCATAGCAATAGAGCGAACAACTAGCAAGCAAAGATAGAAGTGATTTCGAGGGTATGGTCATCTTGCCTGAGATCCCGCAAGGAAGAAGAACGAGTCCATGAAGAAGACAACCGGATGTAGTCGAACGAATCCTCACAAGTTCGGAACGGAACCGAAGCTAACGAGAGAAGCAAACCGGAAAGACACAAAAAACATAGTAAACAATCATCACATAAACATGGCATGATGCACAATCAAGTATGATGCATGTGCGATGTAATGAGGCATGGCATGGCAAAGTGCAACAAACAACACTACAAATTAAGTGGAGCTCAATATGCAACGAGTTGCATATTGACGAAACACCACATGACTTATTTAGTTCTCTCCCATTTATGTACTCAACAATATTAAATGTTGATTCACATGGCAAGAGGTTAAGCATAAGTAAACTAACTATTTAGGCAAGTTTAAATGAGGCCGGAACAACAAACAACAATTCCGGAAAAACCTCATGTACATATTTTAGATTTGGTACTGTTCTGCCCTAAACACAATTTTAATGTTGTTAAACAGCAAAATAAAGTGCACCATGTTAAACTAGGCATTATTCTACCCCATTTACATATAAAGTTTATTAAATTCGGATCTACGGTTAATTAGTTATGAAATAAATCATTTTAACATGGCATTTGAGCAAAATTAAACACACAGCATTTTAAACATTTTAAACAAGGATGTAAGCAGCATATTATGAAACTAGATGAAATTCTGAGCATTTTTCATATATAATGTTTTTACAAATGATGCATGGTTATTAAGTTATTATATGCATGACAAAGAGGGTTTTTCTGCAAAACAGTAAATCCTGGGAAAGTAGTTAAAATCGCGGAACCTAAAAAAACCTATGCGGGCCGAATCTGGCTAGCCCAACAGGAGCACAGGGGAGGACTGGGGCTGCTCACCCATGGGCCAAGGCCCGGTCGGTGGAGAGGGAGGCCTGCAAGGGCACACTGGACCGCGGTGCGGGAGGTTGGGCCAGGAGGCCCGGATGAGGCCGCATCCCACGCAGCAGGACGACGCGTCCACAGCCCGGCGAGTGGGCGGTCAACGCGGGCTTAACCCGATGGCTGGCGCTGGTCTCGCTCGATGCAGAGGAAGGAGACAGGGGGACTT
This sequence comes from Triticum aestivum, assembly GCF_018294505.1. Lineage (NCBI taxonomy): Eukaryota > Viridiplantae > Streptophyta > Magnoliopsida > Poales > Poaceae > Triticum > Triticum aestivum. The sequence continues at coordinate 233,489,423 of NC_057799.1, forward strand.
GGCGCTGGCGTCTCCCGGCGATGGCCGGCAGCGAGCGGAGCTTGGCAAGGCGGCGACCGAGGCGACGAACTGGAGGAGGTGCTCGGGCGGCTCGGCGGCTTGGTGAGGGGAGAGGTCAACGCGGGCGTGCCTCTCCTTGTTCGATGCAGGGTGAAACAGAAGGGCGGAACGGGCATCCCGCTTGCTCTTTCGCTCGAACCGAATGAAGGCAGAGGCGTGGCTCTCGCCGGGAAGAAGCAGGACGGCGGGGACCCGAGGGCGCAGTGCGTCCAGGTCCGCGGCGGAGCAGGCGGCGTGGTGCGGATCCGGGTGCAGAAGTGGCCGATGCGGCTGACGAACTCCATGGCGGGCTAGTTCCTACAGGCCGACGACGGCACGGGCATTAGAGAGAGAACCAGGGGAAACAGGGTGAGGAGGAGGAGAGGCACGGCCTTGGGACCTGACGGTTCAGGGAATTGGCGTGGCGGAGGGAGGCAGACACGGCATGGAGGAGCTCCTCTCCCGTTGGGCTCGTGTGCGCGAAACGAAGCAGAGGAGGCGGCACCATGGAGCTTGGCGAGCTCCTGCTCGTTCCTGTGAAGGAGAGAGAGATGGCCACCGTGAGAGAGAGAGGGGGAAATCACAGGAGGGAGAGGAGAGGTCGCGGGGCTGTCGGGGCACTCATCTCCGACGATGTTCCGGTCGCCGGTGTCGACCGGCCGACGAGGCGGGGTCGAGGGTAATGGCGAGCTGCGGGAGGAGCTCGGGCAAAGGCAGGGGATCGAACCCCTCTCGATCTAGATCGAGGAGGGAGCGGGAGGCGTGGCTGCGGCTTGCGGTGGAGATTGAGCAGAGGCAGAGGCTGGTGGATTCGATCGGGGGGAAGAGGCTGGTGATTGGCTCGCTGGCGATCCCGAGGGGAAAACGAAGAGGAGACAAGGCGGAGGTTTTTGCGGCGGCGGGGAGGAAATAATTGATGGGACGGCTAGTCTAGGGTTTGGCCTGTTATAAATAGCACATGGGTCTTTGGTTAGGGGCTAATTTGGTCCATCCGATCGCAATCGGACGATCGAGAATAAATAGGTAGGGAGGGTCCAACAAAGAAAATGGTGATGTTTTATAGATGTTAGGAGATGATCTGAATGCAACAGTGATGACTGAGCGGGTCGGGTTCGGGACAGGTTTCGAACGCGCGCGAGAAGGGGTTTTGTGCATTGTGCAGAGAGGCTGAGACGGTCGGACAACAAAAGAACGGTTGGTCTCGAAGGGACAACGAAGGCAACAGGGAGAAGCGGGAACTACGAACGAACCACGAGTTTAAGAAAACATGCAGATGCAATGCGTATGATGTGATGATGAATGCAACAAACAAATAAATACACGCGACGATAACGAAAAAAAAGGAAGGCATCTGGAGCGTCGGTCTCGGGGCGTTACACTGCACCACCAGAAACCAAGAAGGTGTCCGTCAAGGAGGACGGCACGGGCGGGGCTTTCACTATAAGCTCCACCCTCGACGGCAAATAGGAAAGCGCGCTCGTCGCCTTCCTGCGGGCGAATGTCGATGTATTTGCATGGCAAGCATCTGACATCCTCAGCATTCCCAGGGAGGTGATTGAGCACCATCTTGCTGTCTGTCCTCACGTGCGGCCCATCAAGCAGAAGGTCCAGAAGCAAGCTTTGGAGCGACAAGAGTTCATCATTGAAGAAATCAGGAAGTTGGAGGCGGCGGGCCTGGTAAGAGTAGTACTCCACCCCACGTGGTTGGCCAATCCGGTGGTGGTGCGTAAGGCAAATGGGAAGTGGAGGATGTGTATTTACTACACAGAAATCAATAAAGCCTGTCCAAAGAATCCTTTCCCCTGCCACGCATCGACCAGATTGAAGACTCCACTGCCGGGTGTGACCTGCTATCATTCCACGATGCCATCTCAGGTTACCACCAGATCTTCATGATGAAGGAAGACGAAGAGAAGACCGCGTTCCTCAGCCCATGTGGTACGTAGTGTTTTGCATGAATGCCTTTCGGGTTGAAGAGCGTTGGTTCAACAATTTCCCGAGCAGTCCAGATTGGTTTTGAGCCCTAGCTACATAGAAATATGGAAGCTTATATGGATGACATAGTGGTCAAAACCAAGGACAGGGCCACGCTCATGCAAAATTTAGAAGAAAACATTCGCCAATCTGCGCAAGATCAACCTCAAGCTCAACCCGGAGAAGTGCGTGTTCGGTGTCCCCTCCGGCAAACTTCTCGGGTTCTTTGTGTCTCAACGCGGAATCGAAGCAAATCACGACAAGATCAAGGCGATTTAGCAGATTGAGGCGCTCAAACGGGTCAAAGACGTCCGTATGCTCGCCGGCTGCATTGCTGCCCTGAGTAAGTTCATCTCCAAATCGTCTGAGCGCGCCCTCTCCTTTTTGAAAAAAGGCGGGTCCAGTAAAATAGACTCCGGAGGCAGAGCCAGCGCTGCAAGATTTGAAGAGGTACCTCCCCCCCACGCCAATACTAGTCGCGCCTAGACCGCGGGAGCCGTTGCTGCTGTACTTAGCAGCAACGAATCAAGTGGTCAGTGTTGCACTGGTGGCGCAGAGGGAACTTGAGGGAGAAGCAGCAGTTGCAGCAGAGCCGTCGGATGGCGAGCCAGGGGCCTTCCCGGCAGAGCCTGACGCCGGCAAACCAGAACCCCCGGCAAGTCCCAATCTCGGCGAGGCAGAGTCTGAGCGGATGGGCGAAGTGGGACAGAAGAAGAAGATGGTGCAGCACCCAGTGTATTTTGTCAGTTCCCTCTTGCAGGGGGATAGGTCAAGATATTCTGAATGCAGAAGCTGCTTTTCGCCCGCCTCATGGCCTTGAGAAAGCTGCGCCATTATTTCCAAGCGCACGAGATCACCGCCGTCACCCGCCTCCCTTTGCAACGGATTTTGCACAACCCAGATGCGACAGGGAGGATTGTGGAGTGGGCATTGGAGTTGTCGAGCTTTGGCCTCAGGTTTGAAAGTACTTCAACGATCAAGAGCCGAGCTTTGGCAGAGTTCATAGCAGAGTGGACCGCAACGCCCGATGAGGAGATTCAAGAGACCACCCTTCCCGGCAAGGAGACGAGCAGTGAGTGGATTATGTACTTTGACGGAGCTTTCTCACTCCAAGGTGCTGGTGCTGGCGTGCTACTCGTCGCACCCACCGGAGAGCACCTCAAGTACGTAATCTAAATACACTTCCCCTGGGAAAAATCAACATACAATATGGTGGAGTACGAGGGGTTTCCTGCCGGTCTCAGTATCACGACAGACCTCGGAATCAAGAAGCTCCTCATCATAGGTGATTCGCAGCTCGTTGTCAAGCAAGTTAACAAAGATTACCAAAGCCCGTTGATGGAGGCCTACGTGAGTGAAGTGAGGAAGTTGGAAGAACGTTTCGACGGCCTACATGCAGAACATGTTCCCCGAGCGTAGAACAACATTGCCGACGACCTGTCGAAACGCGCTACCCTCAAGTTGCCTGTGGAACCGGGTACATTTGTACTTCAGGTAATACAACCATCCATAGAGCCATCAGCAGGGCTGAACAAGCGAAGGAAGACAAGCCCCGACAAGTACCTTCCCGCCGAGCTCCCAGGAGCCGCCGGCAAGGAGGTTGCCGGGTACCCCAAGCTTGTCGAGGGGCAACTACCTTCGACGGGGCCCCATGCCCTGACCGTAGAGGCAGCTGCCCCTGCCCTTTGGTCCTTGCCATCGAGCCCCAGGCTCCGGCATGGGCGCAGCCCACCGTCCGTTTCCTCCAAACAGGAGAGCTCCCCGAGGAGCAGGAAGAAGCAGAGAAAGTAGCCCGTCGGTCCAACATGTACCAGTTTGTGGATGATACCCTGTATAGAAGGAGGCCAAATGGAGTCAGACTAAAGTGCATTCCTCAAAGGGACGGACTAGAGTTGTTGGCAGAGAAACATGGAGGTATGTGTGGCTCCCACATAGGGTCAAGGGCCCTTGCCGACAAGGTTTCTTCTAGCTCACAACCCTCCAGGATGCAGCTGCGCTAGTAACCAAGTGTGAAGCGTGTCAGTTCCATTCAAAGAAGCTTCATCAACCAGCTCAAGCCCTTCAAACAACCCCTCTCTCCTGGCCATTCTCGGCCTGGGGGCTCGACATACTGGGCCCCTTCCCCTGTGCTGTCGGGGGCTTTGATTACTTGTACGTCGCAATCGACAAGTTCACAAAGTGGCCCTAAGTGGAGGCATTGAGGAAGGTGACAGCACAGTCACCCGTCAAGTTCTTCAAGGGGCTAGTTTGCCGATTTGGTGTGCTGAACAGGGTCATCGCCGACGACCTGTCGAAACGCGCTACCCTCAAGTTGCCTGTGGAACCGGGTACATTTGTACTTCAGTTAATACAACCATCCATAGAGCCATCAGCAGGGCTGAACAAGCGAAGGAAGACAAGCCCCGACAAGTACCTTCCCGCCGAGCTCCCAGGAGCCGCCGGCAAGGAGGTTGCCGGGTACCCCAAGCTTGTCGAGGGGCAACTACCTTTGACGGGGCCCCATGCCCTGACCGTAGAGGCAGCTGCCCCTGCCCTTTGGTCCTTGCCATCGAGCCCCAGGCTCCGGCATGGGCGCAGCCCACCGTCCGTTTCCTCCAAACAGGAGAGCTCCCCGAGGAGCAGGAAGAAGCAGAGAAAGTAGCCCGTCGGTCCAACATGTACCAGTTTGTGGATGATACCCTGTATAGAAGGAGGCCAAATGGAGTCAGACTAAAGTGCATTCCTCAAAGGGACGGACTAGAGTTGTTGGCAGAGAAACATGGAGGTATGTGTGGCTCCCACATAGGGTCAAGGGCCCTTGCCGACAAGGTTTCTTCTGGCTCACAACCCTCCAGGATGCAGCTGCGCTAGTAACCAAGTGTGAAGCGTGTCAGTTCCATTCAAAGAAGCTTCATCAACCAGCTCAAGCCCTTCAAACAACCCCTCTCTCCTGGCCATTCTCGGCCTGGGGGCTCGACATACTGGGCCCCTTCCCCTGTGCTGTCGGGGGCTTTGATTACTTGTACGTCGCAATCGACAAGTTCACAAAGTGGCCCGAAGTGGAGGCATTGAGGAAGGTGACAGCACAGTCACCCGTCAAGTTCTTCAAGGGGCTAGTTTGCCGATTTGGTGTGCTGAACAGGGTCATCGCCGACAACGGCACGCAGTTCACAAGCCGCACCTTCATGCAATACATCCAGGACCTCGGTAGCAAGGTCTATTTCGCTTCAGTGGCACACCCACGGAGCAACGGCCAGGCAGAGAGGGCAAATGCTGAAGTACTGCGAGGCCTGAGGACAAAGACTTTTCACAGGCTGCACAAGTGTGGAAGGCACTGGATTGATGAGTTGCCGACGGTTATTTGGTCAATCAGAACGACGCCAAATCGAGCCACCGGCCAGACACCCTTTGCCCTGGTATACGGGGCAGAAGCAGTTCTCCCCACGGAACTCACATACGGCTCAGCTCGAGTGCTAACTTATGACGAGCTTGAGCAAGAGCAGTTGCGGCAAGATGACGCGACACTCCTTGAGGAAGATCGTCTTCGGGCGGCTGTGCGAGCTGCATGCTACCAGCAAGCCTGGCGCCGCTACCATAGCCGCAAGGTTCATGCCCGAAGTCTTAAGGAAGGCGACCTTGTTCTTCGGCGCGTTCAGTCGGCCCAGAATTCCAACAAGTTGACGCCGAAGTGGGAAGGCCCTTATCGGGTAATACGAGTCACCAGGCGTGGCGCAGTCCGCCTGGAGACCGAAGATGGTATCCCAGTGATCAAATCCTGGAACATCGAACATCTTCGTAAGTTTTACCCATGAGGTGCGGTTGCGGGGCCTCCCGGCAAACCACCTTTTGTACAAGCCTTGCCGACAAGGCATGTTACCCTTTGTACAGAGTCAGGCGCAGACCCCGAGCATAAATAAATGAAGCGCTGGAGCCCTAAGTTTTAGCATGCATGCTAGGTTAAGTCTCTCTTTGGTAGGGTTGATAGTGCCCGGCGGCAACTAACCCCTAGCATAGAGGTCGGGTGTGTGTCTTTCCGTCCTTTCCAGTCTTTTCTTTGGTTCGCAGGCTGCACAGCCGTTTCTGCTAAGCCATTTAAGGGAAGGGAGATGGATCGACATCCCCGACCCCGGCTAGCCATTGCCGGGGGCTGCAGATTCAAGCACCCGACCACGGCAAGCCAAGGTTGCCGGGGGCTGCAGATTCAGGTAAGTCCTTTATCCCCTGTTATGCATTTCTGTATGAAATTGGGACGGATGAAGCCTCGTTTATTCCTGGGCGACCGTGCTCCCCCTTTCCTGTGCCCAAGAACTATTCCCTGGGCCGGAACTTGGTTGTAGTCGCGGTGACGAGGAAGCAAACGGAGGGCCTAACCCTACTTCGCCCCTGCCTCCGCCAAGAGCGTGAGCATGGTCGTGAATGAAGTGGGGGAACGGCAAGGCCTGTTGTCGGGCGACAATGTTTATCTTAAAAATAACAAGGATTCATTCCTTGGCATGGGCCCCGCTCACGCACAAAGAACCCGGCAAGCACCCTTTTTCATTAATACGTTCCAAACAGGTACAGTTCGTATGGAATGTAAACATGAGCAAGGGGATTACAAGGTTTAAATCTAACAAGTGCACGCAGGCTTAAAAACTAAAAAAGATAAGTGCCCCGTGATCCCCGTTCTTGCCCGTTTCCTCCCAGGTGCGGCAGGTGAAGGCAAAAAAGAGGCGACGGGGAACGCGTCGATGGAGAGCTTGACGAGGAAGACCCTCGGCAGGGCACGTGGCCGAGGGACGAGGGCGACGTGGTCAGCCGGAGTTGGAGTCGGCGTCCTCCCGCTTGACACCCTCGTCATCGTTGTCGCTGTCCTCCTCGTCACTCCCGCTTGAGGAGGAGTCTTCATCATCGGAGGAGCTCTCCACACAACACCTTCGGCGAGTTCCCAAGTGCTCAAAGACCTTGACGGAGAGCGGGCCGTTCTCCATTAATTTGAAGTGGAGAACGAGCCCCTCCGACAGGCTGTGGGCACGAGCAAAGGTCTTCCATCCGTGACGAAGATATAAGACATGAGGGGCGGGGAAGTCGACGTCGACCCGCATACTGCCATTACCGCAACCCCTCATATGCAGCCTCAGAGCCTGTGGCGGGTCGAGCTCCATATCCTGAGCGAATGGAGTAGGGAGATGGAGACGACGGCGCACTGGCCGATGCAGCCTGATGATGAACTCGCGGGGCTGGTCTCCAACGTGGCCCTACATTGGGGGAGGGGCCGCTGGCAGAGGCGAGGCCGGTGCGCCACCCAGTCCTCCTCTTCCCTGAGCACCACGGCGGCCTCGGCCTCGCCCCCTCCCCCTTCCTCTCATAGCCGGCTCCGCCGCCAAGAACTCTTGGGAAGGAGGGGCGCGCTGTCGAGCAGAGACCCTCGTTGCCGCCATCGGAGTGCCGGTGCACCCTCTCGCCATAGCAGAAGGAAGGAAGGAGCCAAGGTGGAAGGAGATGAATGATGAAAGATTGAGGGGTGCCATCCCCCTCCCCTTCTTATAAAGGGGCGGTGTCGGGGCTCGGCCGCCCCACTTAACCAATCCGGCCGCCAAGGGCGCAGGGAATCGAGACCGACCCGCTGCTCCAACCAGCGATGACCCGGTTTCCCGCCTCGTCATTTAAGGCCCGTGCCCCCCGCGTCCACCGCCTACCATCTTCGAGGCATGGGGGACACGTGGCAAGCAAGCCGAAATTGAGGAGACAAGTGAGGCAACTGTTTTCCACCCCTTGATTGTGGGGCACGGGCGCCTTGAAGGCCACGACTCGAGTCCACTTAGTAAATGAGCCACGCCCCTGCGTTTTCCTCTTTTATGGGGAAGGCGCGAGCCGCCTTACCATGATGTGATGCATGCGTGCTGCGACCGCCCCACGCATGACCCCCATGTCGTGCATTCAACGCGGGTCGTCAGGAAGCGCAACTGGAGAGGGAGTTACTGCGCTAAAACTCAGCCCCGCATCCCCGCGCACTGTTTTGGGCCTAGCCCAACAACGCGTCGCGCTTATGTGTGGCCCAGGCCCGGGGGCTCCTGTCGGTGCACAAAAGGAGGGGTCCTATTTTGTACCCCTTTACTTGTGCGCGGGCAGTTGGAGCCGCGCCTGCGGCCACACTTAGCGGGGTAGAGGAAGGAAGCAAAGCCACAAGACAACTAGAGCAATGCCAAGCCAGAAACACAAAGAGCAGAAGGGCGAGGTGGACTCCCCCGGCAAGGCCCTTGCCGGGGCGGCCTCCACAGCCCCGGCAAGAACCTTGCCGGGGCAACTTGCCCAATGCCAGCAGGGCTTCCCCCCTTGAGCCTGAGAGTTCCGACGCCCTCAACCACATTGGAACCAAAGCTCGGGAGGCGCCTCCTTGGTGGCATGCAGATCTTTGTGAAGACCAAGAACATGCAAGACTAGATGAGGATCAGAAGATGAAGATCCTCGGCGAGATCCTTGCAAAGGGTACCCACGAGACCCCCAGCAAGACCCTTGCCGGGGATGCCCATGGCGCCGCGGCGAGACCCTTGCCGGGAACGCCCACGACGTCGCGGCAAGACCCTTGCCCGGGCCCCGGCAAGACCCTTGCCGAAGACATCGGTGGGGCCGCAGCCAGCCCACATCTCCTAAGACTCCACCGCCGTTCCCATGCAGCTGCCGACCCACCAACTAGGCAAGCACCTGTGTGGCGACGTGCGACCTCTAGGCCAACTCAGCAAGCGCCTGCGTGGTAGCATGCAGATCTTCGTGAAGACTCTGCCACCGCAACAACTCAGCAGCGAGCCAGCGAGCATGGCGCTACACGCATCGTCAGCTCGGACGCGCGTCGAAGCCAGGCGAGGCGGCGACAGCTGGGACGAGCTTCCTTGCCGTCCTCTATAAAGCAAGAACGGCACGTCGGCAGCGCATTAAGTGCGTTTGTCCTACGTTGCCAGGAGATAGACTCGACTACTGTACAACTTTCCACCTCCTGTGTGCCACTGTGGCAGCCCCTTTTGACTATAAAAGGAGGCCCGCAACATACTGAGGAAGGATTCAGCTAGTCCAAGAACACCAGATAAACATAAACCAGCAGGAGTAGGGTATTACGCATCACTTGCGTCCCGAACATGGATAATCCCCCGGCGTTGATCTCTCAATCCCGCTCTTTCCACAGCCCCGCACCCGCCAACCGTAGCAAAAGGGATTCCTCATGATCCCGTAGGTGTCATTTCCCCAGACACATCGGAACCACGGGGCGATGGAAGGTCGATCAGTGGGGGAGAAAACTTTGACGCACCCCTATCTGGCGCGCCAAATGTCGGATTCTAGGTTCCGGCAAACCCTTATGAGGTTCGAACTCTGGGGTGCGCACGAAGGACTCTCTCTCCCTAGTTGGCTCACTCAATGATCTCACGGCCTAGCTCGATGAACCCAAAGAACACGAAACACAGAGGTTTATACTGGTTCGGGCCACCGTCGTGGTGTAATACCCTACTCCAGTGTGGTGTGGTGGATTGCCTCGCGGGCTAAGGATGAACTAGTACAATGGATGAACAGCCTCCGGAGGAGAGGTGTTCTTGAGCTCAATGAGATGGTGTGTGTGAGGGTGATTCCAATGATCTGTCCCCCACTATGGTGGTGGCTAGTCCTATTTATAGTGGCACTGGTCCTCTTCCCAAATGTAGGTGGGAAGGGATCCCACAACGGCCAATTTTGAAGGGAGACAACTCGTATAAGCTATCCTGACAAAAGGTGGTCTTCGCCTGCCAACGCCTCTGGTGGTGACGCTGATGTGGGCTCCGTGGTGACCTCCGTCCTGCCGTCCCGCTGGTCTTGGTCTTGTCGCACCGATATGGAAACCTTTGCCTGATGCCTCGGGACTCCTCGCCTGCGCCTGCCTCTTTAGCACCAAAGAGGAAACTGGCACACTGCACCCGCTGGCGACCGCCTGGCTTTGGTCGTCATGGCTCACGTCATGTGAACCTCACCAGATGCCCCTTGCATAGATATCTCCGCTCCTAAGGAGCCAGCCTAGGGAGGCCACCCCAGGGAGGTCTTGGTGTCGCCCGCCTCACGAGGCTTGGCCCCTCGCGAGGGTCTTGAGTTGTTGTTGTCGAAGTTGGGCCGTACCAGGCCGTTGGTGGAGCCACGCCGTGGGCCGCAGGCAGGAAAGTTTGGGTACCCCCGTTCCCAGGACGCCGACACATGCCTCATGGGCAAGATGACTAAAACTCCGTTCTCCGGAACAATGGAGCGTGCCAATGACTTACTGGAAGTAATACATACCGATGTATGTGGTCCGGTGAGTGTTGAGGCATGCCGCAGGTATCATGATTTTCTGACCTTCACAAATGATTTGAGCAGATTTTGGTATATCTACTTAATGAAACACAACTCTGAAACATTTGAAAAGTTCAAAGAATTTCAAAGTGAAGTGGGGAATCATCGTAACAAGAAAATAAAGTTCCTATGATCTGATAGCGGAGGTGAATATTTGAGTTACGAGTTTGGCCTTCATTTAGAACATTGTGTAATAGTTTCACAACTCACGCCACCTAGAACACCACAGTGTAATGGTGTGTCCGAACATCATAACCATACTTTATTAAGATATGGTGCGATCTATGATGTCTCTTATCGATTGACCACTATCATTTTGGGCTTATGCATTAGAGACAGCGCATTCACGTTAAATAGAGCACCGTCTAAATCTGTTGAGACGACACCATATGAACTATGGTTTGGCAAGAAAACTAAGCTGCCATTTCTTAAAGATTGGGGTTGCGACACTTATGTCAAAAGTATTCAACTTGATAAGCTCGAACCTAAATTGAAAAAATGTGTCTTCATAGGATACCCTAAGGAAGCAATTGGGTACACATTCTACCACAGATCCGAAGGCAAGATCCTTGTTGCCAAGAATGGAAAATTTCTAGAGAAGGAGTTTCTCTCGAAAGAAGTGAGTGGGAGGAAATTTGAACTTGATTTAAGTAATTGTACCTTCTCTCTAATTGAAAAGTAGCTCATCACAAAAAAAACATTTCCATGATGCCTACGCCACCTAGAGAGGAAGCTAATGATGATGATCATGAAACTTCAGATCAAGTTACTACTGAACCTCCTAGGTCAACTAGAGCACGATCCACACCAGAGTAGTATGGTAATCCTATTCTGGAAGTCATGTTACTAGGCCATGATCAACCTACAAACTATGAAGAAGCTATGATGAGCCCAGATTTTGATAAATGGCTTGAGGCCATGAAATCTGAGATAGAATCCATGTATGAGAACAAAGTGTAGAAGTGGACTTGCCCGATGATTGGTGAGCCATATAGAATAAATGAACCTTCAAGAAGAAGACTAACACTGATGGTAATGTTACTGTCTGAAAAGCTCGACTTGTCGCAAAAGGTTTTCGACAAGTTCAAGGAGTTGACTATGATGAGACCTTCTCACCCATAGCGATGTTTAAGTCTGTCCGAATCATGTTAGCAATTGACGCATTTTATGATTATGAAATCTGGCAAATGGATGTCAAAAACTGCATTCCTTAATGGATTTCTTAAAGAAGAGTTGTATATGATGCAACCAGAAGGTTTTGTCGATCTAAAGGTGCTCACAAAGTGTGCAAACTCCAGCGATCCATCTGTGGACTGGTGCAAGCATCTCGGAGTTGGAATATATGCTTTGATGAGGTAATCAAAGCATATGGTTTTATACAGACTTTCCGAGAAGCCTGTATTTACCAGAAAGTGAGTGGGACCTCTGTAGCATTTCTAATATTATATATGGATGACATATTGTTGACTGGAGATGATGTAGAATTTCTGGATAGCATAAAAGGATACATGAATAAGAGTTTTTCAATGAAAGAGCTCAGTGAAGCTGCTTATATATTGGGCATCAAGATCTATAGAGATAGATCAGGAAGCTTAATAGGACTTTCACAAAGCACATACCTTGATAAAGTTTTGAAGAAGTTCAAAATGGATCAGTCAAAGAAAGGGTTCTTGCCTGTGTTACAAGGTGTGAAGTTGAGTCAGACTCAATGCCCGACCACTTTAGAAGATAGAGAGAAAATGAAAGTCATTCCCTATCCCTCAGTCATAGGTTCTATCATGTATGATATGTGTCGCGGGAAACCACGGCCACCTATGGGACCAAGGGGCCCCTTGCTGGTTCGGTAGGGCGGCGATGCGTTGCACGAAGAGTAGACGAGCGTGGGGCAGCGCGGCAGGGATCACACAAGCAATTTACCCAGGTTTGGGCCGTCGTGAGGCATAAAACCCTACTCCTGCTTTAGTGGATTGATGGTGGAAAACGTGGTGGTGGAGCGTAGTACACCTGCCCGGCAGGGGTTGCCTCTAGGCAGCAACGACTATGCATGTATGTGGGTGTGAGTTATCCAACCTTCTAACCTATTCTACGGTTGCCATGGGCCTCCTTTTATACAACAAGAGGTCACCACAACAGCGAAGTAATCATTATGCACTGATATGATAGCAAGCAGTGCTATCATACCTAGCTCTGCGGGCTGACAGGGCGCATTAAATGCACCGCTTAGTGTCACATCAATGGTTGCCCGGCAAGGCCTGCTGCGCTATCTTGCCAGCTCCGCAACTGCTTGGTTGACACATCGCAGGACGGGTGTCATCTGTGGGTTTTTCCTGTAAGGAGAGGTAGCCATGTGGCGAATGACCGCCACTCAGTAACTTTGCGGCTTGACACTGTACCGATCGACGACGTGGGTCATGATGGAGTGGTTGGTGAGGTGGTTTCGCTTGCGCGAGCCCCGGCAGGCCCTGCCGGGTTGCTTCGGTTGTCTGCTTCTGGGGTGGCCTTTCCCCTTGCCAGGGTCGCCTGCTCAGCAAGGGCGGCCTTTCTCTTGGAGATAATCTGCTTCTCTGGCTTGATCTTGGTCTCTCCGATCTGCATGTTGGTCCTTCAAATCTCTTGGCTCCTTGAATTCTAACTTGGGATGGTGCTTCTATCTTGTTCTCGTGCATGTGCACAGTCTGGGCAATAGACCCAGGGTTTGTTGCACCGACAGAAGCCCGCGGGCCTGCCCCAAACATGCTGCCGAGCGTCGTCAGGGTAGGGCTAAATAGGTGCATAGGCAGGGTTGCTGAAGAGGCTGGTCTCTTGAAGTCTTCTTTGCTTCTTCATTAGCCTTGATTCCGGGCCAGTTTCCGGTTTTCCCGTGCGTTGTGTAAAGCCAATAGTGGTGGGGCCGCTCCAGAAATGGCCCATGAATGACTTTGACGCACGGGGTAGAAACTGCCAAGTCACTCTTCCCACCACGCCCTTATCCTTGGCCATGTATGCTGCATGCATCGCACGAGGTAGGGAATGGAGGCGCGTGGCGCGGGAGAGAATCAAGGTGAGGGCGCGGTCGTCTTGAAATGGTGGAGGAGGATGATGGCCGCTTGTTGATGGAGCAGCCCTCCTTCCCACCCACCTATAAAAGGAGGGGCAGAGGAGGGCAGAGTCATTAAATCTCACATTCTTCCTCCTCTGTCTTCTACTTGTGCTGGTCATGTTGGAGAAAAGGGCTTGGGCCGTGCCCCGGGCTCCATCTTGCAGCTTCCAGCGTGCTCGCCGCCGGGCCGCCCGTGGCCTTAACTTTACTGGGAGGGGATGCGAACGATACCATGTCACAGCTCGAGGTGGGAACGGTGTGTGGTAGTCAACTGCTCCCCATTCTTCTTCCCCTTGCGGTGCTGGGGAGGAGCTACGGAAGAGATTTGTCACTAATAGGGGCGAATCTGGCTCCTCCTAAGCGTCGTCTTCCTGTCATGCAGGAAGGCTCCTTGCTTTCTCACGCGTCCCCGGGACGGGCAGTCACTTCTAACACCAGGGCTCCTGGGGACGACCATGCTCTTTGTGGGAAGACTCAAAGAGCATGGCGTCCAGCGTGGCGGCCGTGCTGAGGTCTTCGGGTGGTAGTGATGTGGATAGCAGTGGCAACCCACGATGCATCAAGAATGGGGACGACCGTTCCGACAAGTAGTGTTTGCTGGTGACTCCGTGCCTCCCATCTGGTCCTCCGGCAGCGTCACCATCCATGCCTGCCCTCCGGTTTCTTCCTCCTTGCTGGGAAGCGGCGCCATCCTGATCCTAGGGAGGCGCCGAATCCCAGCTGTGCCCGCCTCTGGCCTCTTTGACCTCTTTCTGCAGGAGATGGACAGGGGCAAAGGCATTACGGGGAACTTATCTTTTTTCAATCTGAAACTTGTAGGCAATCGCCAAATTTTAATTCAAATAATGTAATCGCTCGAGTCCGTGTTGGTGTTCTATAATGCTTTTACTTGTATTTAGCATATGAATAAAAAAGATGAACCTTGTCGGGAACCCGTGCATGTGTATGTCCATGTAGAGGTGAGATGCCTCTATAATGTAAATAAACGAGTTTTCCCCGGCAGGCTATCCTATCGGCGCCCTCTTTGTCTGCCAAAGAGTTGCGTCTGTCGGGGAACAGACAGAGGGGTCGGGCCGCCGCCAACTTATTTTTCCCAAAGGCTACTACGACCACCCTGGCCGAAGCAATGTTCGAGCCATGGATGTGTAACGCCCACGATGCGGCTATATCTCCCACGTGTCGAGGCACGACTTAGAGGCATAACCGCATTGTGGTTTTGTCGCAAGAAGGGTCATCTTCACACAATCCCATGTAATGAACAAGAATGGGATAACGAGAGTTGGCTTACAATCGCCACTTCACACAATACATGAATATAATTCATACATCATCCAAAATCCACACATAGACCGACTACGGTCAAAACCAAATGAAAATAAGACAACCCCAAATGCTAGATCCCCGATCGTCCCAACTGGGCTCCACTACTGATCATCAGGAAAAGACACATAGTAACGACCACGTTCCTCGTCGAACTCCCACTTGAGGTCGATCCCATCATCTGCACTGTCATCGTCGGCACCTACAACTGTTTTGGTAGAATCTGTGAGTCACGAGGACTCAGCAATCTCACACGCACGAGATCAAGACTACCTAAGCTTATAGGAAAGGATGGTGTAAAGAGGTGGAGCTGCAGCAGGCACTAAGCATATATGGTGGCTAACATACGCAAATGAGAGCGAGAAGAGAAGCAACGGAACAGTCGTCAACTAGCAATGATCAAGAAGTGATCCTGAACTCCTACTTACGTCATTCATAACTCAAACCGTGTTCACTTCCCGGACTCCGCTGAGAAGAGACCATCACGGCTACACACACGGTTGATGTATTCTAATTAAGTCAAGTGACAAGTTCTCTACAACCGGACATTAACAAATTCCCATCTGCCTCATAACCGCGGGCACGGCTTTCGAAAGATAATACCCTGCAGGGGTGTCCCAACTTAGCCCATCATAAGCTCTCACGGTCAACGAAGGATAAATCTTCTCCCGTAAAGACCCAATCAGTCTCGGAATCCCGGATTACAAGACATTTCGACAATGGTAAAACAATACCAGCAAAGCCGCCCGAATGTGCCGACAAATCCCGATAGGAGCTGCACATATCTCGTTCTCAGGGCACACCGGATGAACACTACGTACAACTAAAACCAATCCTCGAGTTTCCCCAAGGTGGCGCTGCAAGTGGCTCTAGTTTGGACCAGCACTGAGGAACACTGGCCCGGGGGTTTAAATAAAGATGACCCTCGGGCTCGCGAAAACCCGGGGGAAAAGGCTTAGGTGGCAAATGGTAAAACCAAAGTTGGGCCTTGCTGGAGGAGTTTTATTCAAGGCGAACTGTCAAGGGGGTCCCATAAATCACCCAACCGCGTAAGGAACGCAAACTCAAGGAACATAATCCCGGTAGACGGAAACTAGGGCGGCAAGAGTGGAACAAAACACCAGGCATAAGGCCGGGCCTTCCACCCTTTACCAAATATATAGATGCATTAATTAAATAAGAGATATTGTGATATTCCAAAAATATCCATGTTCCAACATGGAACCAACTTCAACTTCACCTGCAACTAGCAACGCTATAAGAAGGGCTGAGCAAAAGCGGTAACTTAGCCAAACAACGGTTTGCTAGGAAAGGATGGTTAGAGGCTGTCATGGCAATATGGGAGGCATGATATAGCAAGTGGTAGGTAGCGCAACATGGCAATAGAACGAACAACTAGCAAAGCAAAGATAGAAGTGATTTCGAGGGTATGGTCATTTTGCCTGCCAGGTTCTTAGAGTTGTCGAAAGCTTGATCCTCATAAGCGTACTCGACAGGTTCCTCGTTCACAAACTCGTCTCCCGGCTCTACCCAAGACAAGAACACAAGCAATGGAACCACGATCAATCACGGGAAAAGCACAAGCAACATGATGCAATACATGAATGATATGCAAGATATGATATGCGTGCTCCGGAAGGAAAATGATGAACAAGACAATAACTTGGCAAACCAAGCATGCCACTGGAAAGATGAGATGATTTCGGTCGAAATCGATATAGATCACCGGAAACGGATGCACGGTTTGCAAATGGCAAGCAAAACAAGAATGACACGAATCTGCGATTAACAGCATCATAGCACTTAGAATGCAACAAGTAACAATGCTACAGCACTCCAACGTAGCAACAAAAGCATATGACAGTAATCTACAGGTGACGCTTGACAAAAGATGAACACTGAGCTACGGCTACATCACAACATAACAGGTTCAAACAAGCATGGCAAAAGTGAAAAAGATAACAGGTTCACAGACTTGGAGAAATTACTGGACATGGCAGAAACAGCATCAGGTAGCAATGTTCAGAGCACGAAATCAACATGCTAAAGGAACTTAACATGGCAAAACAAGGCATTTCAGTATTATACTAAATGCATATGACAAAAGTCCCTTACTGACCATAAGCCAAAAAGGACCAGAAGATACGATAGCAACCATGTAAACATAGCAAGTTTCGTTAACAGGTTCAGACTTGGCAGAAAACAGAGAATGACAGAAACAATAATATGAAGGCACCTTTGTGAGCTTGAAGCACTCACCACAAAGCAATGAATGACAAAACAAGCATACCTACAGCAAGATGGCATGTTTATAAAGCTATCCATGGCAAGAGAAATTACATAGCATGTATGAAACAACTACAACAACCTTGGCAAAATTGAATAACACGTAAACAATCTGCCACAAATATTTTATAGCAAAAGTAGAGCAAGATTGAGTCATGCTATGGGACTCCATAATTGCAAAAAAGGGCATGAATGGATCAATTAAAACAATATCTACAAAACATCCTTAATGATCATCTCCAAAAGGAGCATGTATCTCTCTGCAACCACATGGATACATAGCAACAAAATAACAGCAGACAGACTTGAAGAAATTACCAAGTCCCTGAAATCAGAAACATCACGAAGCCTAGTTTGCATGCTTGTGCTAGTCACCACAGAGATCACAACAATACATGGAATACACCTCTGTAAAGATAGCATGGCATACATCAAAACACATGTAGAGCTCATACTCATAAGATGCACAAATTAAATGCAACAAAAAAAACAAATCACCAAGTTCTGATAAGTAACAGCAGATAACAGCAACTAGCACTCTTGCACCAGAGATTTCGGCATCAAGATGGACTCAAATGAACATGGTGCAATGGAACAAAATGTAGAGCATCACGAGACGAACACTTTGATATATTACACGCACGAAACGGAGCTATATGCAGAGAGTTACGATGCAATGAACAGGGGCATATATCGTAAAAATCACAGGACTTGGAGATTTTCGGGGAGAAGGAGAAGTCAACCTCGTGGGCGGCCCGATCGGATCTGGCTCGAGGGATTTCGCCGGAGACCGCGGGGAAGACGGCGGCCGGCGACGGAGGGGAAAGAGGAGGCGGCGGAGGGAGGCGGCGCTCGGGGTCCACGGGCGGCGGAGGAGGGAGGCGCCGGCGGGAGGAGGCGCCGGAGCACGGGGCGGCAACCGCGGGCGGCGGCAGCGGCGGGCGAGCTCGCCGGCGCGCGGACGCCGGCGCGGCGGAGCGGCGGAGCTGGCGGCGCGCGGTGGAGGCGCGGGCGCGCGAGGAGGCGGGCGCGAGCGGGCGGCGGCGCGGGAGGAACGGGCCGGGAGGGGCCCAGCACGGGCTCTCCGGGCCGGCGGCGCGAAGAGGGCGGCGGCGACACATGGCGGCGGCGGATTGGGTGAGGGCGGCGGTGCAATTTCGTCTGGTGGGAGTGGACGCGTCCGGTGGCGGCGGGGTGTTTTGCTAGGGTTTCATCTGCGGATTATTTCGGGAGTTGAGGCATATATATATATATATATATATATATATATATATATATATATATATATATATATATATATATATATATTGAGCACGGTTTTCGCCCACACGATCGTGATCGAACAACCTAGAGCATGGAAGTGAGTTTGCTGGGTTTTGGGCTGTTTGGAGAGGGGGTTTTCTGCAACACACAAACGGACTTTGCGGTTGCTCGGTTAACCGTTGGAGTACCAAACGACCTCCAAATGGAACGAAACTTGACCGGTGGTCTCCCGGTGGTATACCAAGGCCACTTGACAAGCCTCGGTCCATTCCGAGAACGTTTGACACCCGCTCACAAGAGAAAACAAGAGGGGTGCGCCGGAGGAGGTGGGAGTGCCGTATTGCAAAACGGACAACGGGGAAAATGCTCGGATGCATAAGACGAACACGTATGCAAATGCAAAGCACATGATGACATGATATGAGATGCATGACATGAACAAAATGCAAAACGAAAGACAAAACCCGACCACGAAGGGAATATCATAACACATAGCCGAAAATGGCAAGAGTTGGAGTTACAAATATGGAAAGTTACATCCGGGGTGTTACAGGATGGGAGCTCCTAAGTCTAAAAAAAGTGGCGAGGCTTTCTCATGCTCAAGTTGTAGCTTATAGAACACTAATGGACAGGAGGTAGAACTTATCTGGTTGGCTTGCCGGGGATCGTCGTGTTGGGCAATCTTCTCAACTCCTTGTCGAGGCCAAGTTCATGCCAGTAACCTGCACCTTCATGCAGATGAGAATGAATGCAAGATGCGATCCTATCTATATGCATATGCAAATGCTCATGAAATTCTTATGCAGTGATCTTGGTGTGCTCATGCATGCATGCAATCTTAGTTGGGGGCCCCCTACAGCGCTGCTTTATTTTCTCTTGCACGGGGTCATCGCCCCGGCTTTGTACAAGGGATTACATATGCAGCTGAGGCAAGGCATGTACAAAAGGATGGCTGCCGGGTAGGGCCCGACAGCCGCGCCTTGCGGGTAGAACTTGCGGAGATGCTCAATATTCCATGAGTTTTGCAACTGAGTGCCATCTCCGGTCTCCAGACGGACTGCGTAGGTCTCGTGACTCGTACTACCCGGTAAGGGCCTTCCCACTTCGGTGACAACTTGTGTGTACCCTTGGCGGACTGAACGCGCCTAAGGACAAGGTCACCTTCCTCAAAACACTGGGCATGAACCATGCGGCTATGATAGTGACGCAGGGCCTGCTGGTAGCGTGCAGCACGCGTAGCAGCCCGAAGATGGTTCTCCTCATGTAGCACAGCGTCGTCACGCCGGTGCTAATCTTGCGCTAGTTCATCGTAGGCAAGCACTCGAGGCGACCCATAAATGAGTTATGTGGCGATAACTGCTTCTGCCCCGTAGACCAGGGAAAAGGGAATCTGCCCAGTAACTCGGTTTGGTGTCGTTCTGAGGGACCAGAGAACTACCAGCAGCTCCTCGTTCCACCGCCTGCCATGCTTCTGCAGCGTATCAAAAGTTCTCATCTTGAGTCGATGCAGCACTTCAGCGTTCGCCCTCTCAGCTTGTCCATTGCTCCGGGGGTGTGCCACAGAGGCGAATGAGATCTTGCATCCGAGGGTATGAACATATTGCATGAAGGCGCGGCTCGTGAACTGAGTGCCGTTGTCAGTGATGATCCTTGCCGAAACTCCAATATGACACAACAATTCTTTCAAGAACTTGATAGCTGACTAAGCAATGACCTTTCTCACGGCGGTCACTTTCGGCCACTTTGTAAACTTGTCGATGGCAACGAACAAGAATTCAAAGCCCCCGATTGCTCGGGGCAAGGGGCCGAGGATATCGAGCCCCCAGACCGAAAATAGCCATGAGAGAGGGATTGTTTGAAGAGCTTGGGCAGGCAGGTGTGTTCTCCTGGAATGGAACTGGCAGGCTTCACATGTCGTGACTTGCTCGACCGCATCTTGGAGGGCTGTGGGCCAATAGGATCCTTGCCGGAATGCTTTCCCAACAAATGCCCTTGATCCAATTTGCGAGCCGCACATTCCTTTGTGAATCTCAGCCAGCAGTTCATTTCCTTCTTCCCGGCAGACACACTTCAATTTCACACCGTTGGGCCGTCTTCTGTACAGAGTGTCATCGACAAACTGATACATACTGGCCCTCTGGGCTACTTTTTCAGCATCATCTTGGTCGCCGGGAAGCTCTCCGGTTTGGAGGAAGTGGACAATGTGCCTTGCCCAAGTTGAAGCCTGGGGCTCAGCAACAAGGAGTAGCGGCACCTCCACTGCTGCGGGAGCACCAGCCTCGTTCGCGGGGTTCATAGACCCGACTGGAGGGGGTGGTCCGGCAGGCTGTGAGGAGTTCTTTCCGGCAGGGAATCTGCCAGAGCAGAGGGCTCTGCCGGGAGAGGCTTACCTTAGTCCAACTTTCTCCTCTTTCAGGCCATTGTCGCGGGGGATACGGAGGGCTGAGTGAGATGGAGAACAAAAGTTTCTAGTTCCACAGGAAGCTTCTGTGCAGCACACTTTGACAGATGATCAACTATGCTGTTTTCCGCACGGGGTACGTGCTCTGTTTGTAATCCGTCAAAGTGCTCCTCCAACCTCCTCACTTCCTCGACGTATGCCTCCATCAATGGAATTTGGTAATCCTTTTTGACTTCTCTCACGACAAGCTGTTAAGCTCCTCTAATGATCAGCTTCTTGATTCCCAATTCTGCTGCAATCCTGAGCCCAGCAAGGAGTCCTTCATACTCAGCTGTATTGTTGGTTGCCTCTTCCCGAGCAAAATGCATTTGGAGGACGTACTTCAAGTGCTCCCCCGAGGGGGCAACAAGAAGCATGCCAGCTCCTACACGTTGTAGGGAAAAGGCACCATGTGACACCCAAAATTTTATTTGGCTTTTTCAAAACTTTTTCTTGTTTTGAGGGAAGTGATTTGAATTTTTCTTCTAAAAGAACTTTCCCTCTCAACATATTTTCTTTTGTGACTAGTACTTCATTTTTGGTTTCACTCAAAACTTGATTTTGGTCTTGGAGGTTTTCCTCTTTATTTTGGACTCAAACCAAAATGTTTTTCTCTTGGAAAAATGCCTTTTGAAAATTTCTTTGAAAAAGGCCCTAGAGCTTTTGGAAAGATCCTTTGCCACTGTCAAAAATTCCTCTTGCCATGGCCCAAGGGTAAATTCCCTCCCTTAAACCTCTCCTCACCTTTGGATCATGACTAACTTCAAATCCAGCAAGTTGAACCTCCCCATATGATTATTTTCCATTTAAATCTTATCAAAACAATTTCTGTCTCCTATTCTAGCCCTTGGAGATTTACAAAGGAGCTACCTTTTCTGTTTTGATTTTTGACCCCAAACCTTTTTCCCTTCCTAGTCCTTTGAACCCTCAACCAAGATCCATGAAGATCCACTGGTCTTCAGTTCAAATTTTTCAAACTATACTTGCTGCAAGTTTGGACCAGATTTGTCAAATTTGGTGAAATTCATTCAAATCCTTCTCCATAAATTCTGAGAAAAATCAGGCAGCCTCTGGGTGCATTGAGAGGTCACCTCACCAAGTCCCAGCTCCAGGAAAAATTTTCTGCTTGCCAAATCATTCTGTCGAACACCTGCAGGGCATTGTCAATGTCAAGTTCAGTAAATTCAGAGTGCAGTTCAAAAGCTGTTGTCGTTTTCTTCAGAACATCTCCTCGATCTCGCCAGTAACCGCGTTGGCACCTTGCTCCCCGTCCCCTCCCCCTTGTCCCTGCACCGCACGAACGCCTGGACGCTTGCGGGCGTCGGCGACGAGCTGGAGGAGGTGCGCCGCCCCGTGACCGACGCCAGCGGCGGCTTTGCGGCCGCCAGAGAGAGGCGCGGCGCAGACGGCGCCACCCAGCGCCGCCCAAGCCACCGGAGATCGCCGCGTGGCTGCCCACTCCCAGAACGCGCTGCCACTCTCGTCGTGAACCGCTGGGCGCGGAGCGCGCTCTCTGCCGCCGTCGAGCCCGTGCGGCCACCCCACCGTGGACCAGCGCCATTACGCCAAGACCGACCAGGATTAGCGGGGGAACGGCACCAGTACACCTCACTGATGCTGCCTGGCCACTCAAACCCCCTGCTCAACCACTGCCTAGCCGTAATCGCTCGCCGGAGCAACCCCGTTCACGGCCACCCCCTCGATCCGCCTATAAATAGAGGCCCCGAGCTTCAACTCGAACCCACACCATCTCTGCACTCCACCTAGACCGCGCCAAGCCACTGGAAGAGCCCCGAGGGAGCTTTCTTCCCCAGCTCCGGCCGCCGCGACCCGCCACGGGATCCAGCTCGATTCGCTCCCGTGCGTGCACCTCTGCCTCCCATCTCTTGCCAGTAGCTCTCTAGTGCATCCCTCTTTCTGACCCGCGCTTCAATTCGAGGTTTGCAGCACCCACCGGAGTTCTCCACCATAGCCCGAGCCGCCGTCCGCCGGAGAAAGTGTCGCCGTCGACGTGGTGCTCTCCGACGGTCGAGACCACCACCCACCGGCGCGGAAAGACACGCTGAAGCTCTTGGTACACTCCGATCTCCCTATCTCGCCGTGGTTCGACGCCGGCGACCACCGCAGTCTTCGGGCGCCGGCGAGCTTTTTAAACCTGACATGTGGACCCCCCTGTCAGCCTCTATTCTCCTCTCCCTTGAAACGTTTTCTGTTGGCGCCTTCGGGCTAATACGTCTTCCTTTTGAGCTGGCGCGTTTCTTTCCGAAGCGTTTTCTGTTTTCTCAATTAAACCCCTGGAACTTTTATGTTTAATTACAGATGAGTCCCTGGACAGAAACCTTTATAACTTTTTAATAAAAAGTGATTTTTGAGTGATTCTTTTTTTGTCAGTCTTGTATTTTTGTCTAGTTTTTTATAGTATTTATTTGGAAAAAATTTGGAGAAGTTTTTATGCACGCGTTGGTTTGCACGTTAGTGCCCGTTTTCGTTATGCCGTAGGTTCCGGAAGAGGTGACGGAGCCGCGAACTTCGCCGAGCTAGACTCCGACTTCTCCGAACCAGGCAAGCATGTTTGAACCTTTGATATGATAGGTGTTTTTGGATGTTTGCGTGAGAGGTTGTGCGTGGCATATGAGTATCGGTGAGTACCTCGTTGCTTGTGAAGCAACTACCCGCATGTTCCAAAGTTGCGATGATCTCTGGTGAGAGATGGCCTAATCATGTGGTGACATGAAGGGCAGCAAGGTGGTACTGTTGTAGCATACCAGCCTTGCGTCATCCGACAAATTCCGACATTAACGTGGACGGAGTCATGTTATCGTTCTTCCACCTTCCGTGCTACCACATGTTTTCTGCCAGAATGCGGTTTAGTAAGTTGGTAACCTCTTTCCGTGTACACACCAAACAGAGGGGCCGGGATGATGGTTCCATGGCCCTGGATTAAAGCCAGTCATCCGGTCTGGGGGCATGGGTGTTTTCGGTTGGGACCGAGAGGGGGGCACCCCTTAGAGCGCGCGTATAGAAATTTGATCCCATGCTACGCGAGGTTGTAGCCTCCCCGTCCCAAGGTTTTTCTTGAACGTTGCCGAGGGTGATCCCTGGCTTCGGAATGTTGAATGGGTGTGTACTGGTTAGACATGTTTCTTCCAAAACACCATAAACGGAACTAGTCCCCGTGACTACTGAAATCCGTTGGCTGTGGTTAAAGTACAAACTCTGCAGAGTCAAATCCTTCCGAGTCATCGTATCCATAGTCAAGTATCGTAATCAGCGTATCCACGTCTATGTCGTAACCTCGTGGTATATCCTTCGTTCCGGTAAGGAAGCTTGAGTAGTAGACTTGGCGGAACGTTACTCCTGTGGATGGACTAACCCTGTTGTTTATCTCATGTCTGATTATTCTCGTGATATGATTTAAAAATTCATGAGCTACTAAGTTACGAAAATAAGCCCTTTATGTGATGTCGCTCAGACGTCCGACTGTGGCATGTTTGTCTCTTACTTTCAATATAAGCCCTGTATGTGATGTCACTCAGACGTCCGACTGTGGCACGCACTGCCTTCATTTTCTGTTATAAGCCCTTTATGTGGTGTCGCCCCGACGCCCGACTGTGGCATTATTATCCTTGCAGTTTCCTCTCGAGGAGTCATTCAGACCCTCATTTGGCACCCAGTATTTACTTTGGGATTTCGGGAGGACTACCGCCCGACTTCTCTGTTATTTTCCCATGCATTATTGTCTCTATGTCTGAACGCACTTGTTATTCCATCCTTACGCTTCATGTTTACATTTGTTATATCTTATGTCCGAACTGTCTTGCGAGTACTTTCATAGTACTCACCTGGCTTGTTGATTTGGCCAGATGTTGACGAAGGCGATCTCTTGGATGAAGAATTTGATAGTGCGTCCGACGCCTAGAGGAGTCCCAATCAGTCCTGTGCGATCCCGGATATTGGTCACTTGTATTATATACGCTTCCGCCACCGGCAATAAGTCTCCTCGAGCCTCACTCCGACGCTCGAAGATCTGTAGTTTTCAGGAGTCATATCACCCACTTCGCGGTGATATTTCCACCATCGTTGTTATCGTGAGTTAGTATTTATGCCACCCTATCCGCCGTTATGTTTTATCGGCATTCATGTAATAAATTGTTGAGCAGTCCCCGCTCAACCTTGTATTATATTCAGTACTCCTGGTATTTTTCTTCTGTGACCAAGATATTGTCTACCAGTGAGAAGGAATTCTTCTTTACTGGTCCGTAAAAGGGATTGGTCTCTCAATAAATATTTTATTGAAAAACCGGTCGTGACACACCATCAAAATACATAATCCATTCTTAAGGTGATTCCTTGCTAGGGATAGTTGTCTCTGTCACTTCCTCATCTGGGGTTGGCGTCCATTCTGCAATAAACTCAACCAATGCCCTACTTTGAATAGTTGATGTGCTCTCAAACTTCAAACCAAAGCTGGACAACTCCAAAGTCCACTCCACTATTCTGTCAGTAGCCTCAGGGTTTCGGAGTATCCTTTGTAACGGAAAACGAGTAACATGTCACAGCCCTAGCTTACCCTTTGCTTGTCCTTGCATGATCATCATGTCATCATGTTAAATTTTCTCAGAAAGTTGAAATGGGGATGACAGAAACCCCCAGCACCACTTAAACCAACTAGGGTCACTAAATACTTTTCCAATGAACCTGAAATGCCCTTATAAAATGTTCATCATCTTTGCCTTGGTCTAGAACCTCTGTCAAAAATGGTTCACATTTTTTAGGACAACATTGGGTCACTGAAATAAATCATACTCTATTTGCGTTTGGGCATTTAAATGCTATATAATATTTTAAATGTT
Source organism: Triticum aestivum (assembly GCF_018294505.1). Lineage (NCBI taxonomy): Eukaryota > Viridiplantae > Streptophyta > Magnoliopsida > Poales > Poaceae > Triticum > Triticum aestivum. The sequence continues at coordinate 233,514,981 of NC_057799.1, forward strand.
CAAATAATCATAAACTAAAATGTTTGGTGTTGGTTATATTCCAAACAGAGGCATTGAGCAGTTACATGATTTTTGGATCTGGTTGAGTATTTTTAGTAAAGCCCTAAAGCCTATAGAATAATAAAAAAAAGAAACTAAAATAGGAAGAGTCCCCGTGACTACTGAAATCCGTTGGCTGTGGTTAAAGTACAAACTCTGCAGAGTCAAATCCTTCCGAGTCATCGTATCCATAGTCAAGTTTCGTGATCAGCGTATCCATGTCTATGTCGTAACCTCGTGGTATATCCTTCGTTCCGATAAGTAAGCTTGAGTAGTAGACTTGGCGGAACGTTACTCCTGTGGATGGACTAACCCTGTTGTTTATCTCATGTCTGATTATTCTCGTGATATGATTTAAAAATTCATGAGCTACTAAGTTACGAAAATAAGCCCTTTATGTGATGTCGCTCAGACGTCCGACTGTGGCATGTTTGTCTCTTACTTTCAATATAAGCCCTATATGTGATGTCGCTCAGACGTCCGACTGTGGCACGCACTGCCTTCATTTTCTGTTATAAGCCCTTTATGTGGTGTCGCCCCGACGCCCGACTGTGGCATTATTATCCTTGTAGTTTCCTCTCGAGGAGTCATTCAGACCCTAGTTTGGCACCAGTATTACTATTCTTGCAGTTTCCTCTCGAGGAGTCATTCAGACCCTCGTTTGGCACCCAGTATTTACTTTGGGATTTCGGGAGGACTACCGCCCGACTTCTCTGTTATTTTCCCATGCATTATTGTCTCTATGTCTGAACGCACTTGTTATTCCATCCTTACACTTCATGTTTACATTTGTTATATCTTATGTCCAAACTGTCTTGCGAGTACTTTCATAGTACTCACCTGGCTTGTTGATTTGGCCAGATGTTGACGAAGGCGATCTCTTGGATGAAGAATTTGATAGTGCGTCCGACGCCTAGAGGAGTCCCAATCAGTCCTGTGCGATCCCGGATATTGGTCACTTGTATTATATACGCTTCCGCCACCCGCAATAAGTCTCCTCGAGCCTCACTCCGACGCTCGAAGAGCTGTAGTTTTCAGGAGTCATATCACCCACTTCGCGGTGATATTTCCACCATCGTTGTTATCGGGAGTTAGTAGTTATGCCACCCTATCCGCCGTTATGTTTTATCAGCATTCATGTAATAAATTGTTGAGCAGTCCCCGCTCAACCTTGTATTATATTTAGTACTCCTGGTATTTTTCTTCTGTGACCAAGATATTGTCTACCAGTGAGAAGGAATTCTTCTTTACTGGTCCGTAAAAGGGATTGGTCTCTCAATAAATATTTTATTGAAAAACCGGTCATGACACACCATCAAAATACATAATCCATTCTTAAGGTGATTCCTTGCTAGGGATAGTTGTCTCTGTCACTTCCTCATCTGGGGTTGGCGTCCATTCTGCAATAAACTCAACCAATGCCCTACTTTGAATAGTTGATGTGCTCTCAAACTTCAAACCAAAGCTGGACAACTCCAAAGTCCACTCCACTATTCTGTCAGTAGCCTCAGGGTTTCGGAGTATCCTTTGTAACGGAAAATGAGTAACATGTCACAGCCCTAGCTTACCCTTTGCTTGTCCTTGCATGATCATCATGTCATCATGTTAAATTTTCTCAGAAAGTTGAAATGGGGATGACAGAAACCCCCAGCACCACTTAAACCAACTAGGGTTACTAAATACTTTTCCAATGAACCTGAAATGCCCTTATAAAATGTTCATCATCTTTGCCTTGGTCTAGAACCTCTGTCAAAAATGGTTCACATTTTTTAGGACAACATTGGGTCACTGAAATAAATCATACTCTATTTGCCTTTGGGCATTTAAATGCTATATAATATTTTAAATGTTCAAATAATCATAAACTAAAATGTTTGGTGTTGGTTATATTCCAAACAGAGGTATTGAGCAGTTACATGATTTTTGGATCTGGTTGAGTATTTTTAGTAAAGCCCTAAAGCCTATAGAATAATAAAAAAAGAAACTAAAATAGGAAGAGCAGAGAGAGAAGATACCTACCTAGCACCCACCAAAGCCCACCTGGCCGGGCCAGCTGGCCAGCCCAGCACCTGGCCCCTCCCCTGTCGTCTTCCTCCTGCCAGGAGGACGGAGGCGCGTGCCCGCCCCGCGCTGGCCACCTCCTCCCTCCCTGCCTTCCTGGCTCTACCCCGGTGCGCCTAGATGACGCCACGGAGACGCCACGCAACCCCCTGACCCCTCTCACCCTTCCCCATGGCCCTCTCCCCTTTGCCCCTCTCTCTCACCCGCGCCGAGCGCAGCCGTCGCCGCCGACGAGCACCGCCGTGGCCACGGCCACTGCCTCGCCTCGTCGTTGCGCTCAAAGGCTCCGCCTCGACCCCCTCTTCCTCTCCACCGAGCCGCGCCCCGCCGGAAGCCCTGCAGCGTCGTCCCCGACATCGTCTTCAACCTCTGGCCGCCGGCGAACTCTTCGATGATTCGCGAACTCCAGCGCTTCCCCGGCCTCTTCTTCGACTCCACTCGAACCGTGGTGAGCTCGCGAACGAAACCCCTCTCTCGCCCCGGCCTCGCACGTCCTCTAGTCGCTGTTTCCACAAGCTCCCGAGCTCGCCACCGCTGGCCATGGTGCCGCCGTGGCTAGAGCTGCTGCAACCTGCGTCCGGGCCCGCCAACGAGCTCCACACCCTCCCAGGAGACGAACACCACCACCAGCATTTCCCCCCGTACACCACAACGCCGTTCCTGAGCGCGCCGTACTCTGGGCACCGCCGTTGTGCTCGCCGTCGTCGCCTCCGGGCCCCTCAGGCCCAGCCCCGACCACCAATCGATGCGGACGGGTCCCCTCGTCCTGCATATGGCCTCGGCCATCGTTTTGGTCACCGGAGAAACAATCCCGAGCGCCACCGCCGTGTATGACATGGGCGGCGTCAAGCCGCCGGCCTGTTTGACCCTGTTGACCAGGGGTTTGACCTCCCCTGGGTCACTGACAAGTGGGCCCCGGCCCTAGCTAATCCTAGTTTAGTTTTTAATTAAGTTTAATTAACTCCACTGACATTTTTAGTTAGTAGTAGTTTAACACTAATTAACTTAGATTAGTTAGTTAGTCACTGACATGTGGACCCCACTCGTCAGGTTTGACCTGGACCGGCCCTGTTGACCGCAGACATCATAGTGATGTCATGCTGACGCAGTAATTCCTTTCTGGAATTTAAATAAATCTTAAATGGTTTATTTATTTCAGAAAATGTTATAAACTTCTAAAAATCATATAAAATCAACCGTAACTCCAAATGAAATAAGTTATATATGAAAAATGATCAGAAAAATCCAATCTATCCATCTGTACTGGTTTCACGCATGTTTAAACAAGTTAACTTGCTGTTTAGTACAAAACATGATAAGGCGCTATTTAAGATGACAAATGAGTTTGAACTTTGAACCTTTGGTTCAAAATGGCTGAAACCCATCTGGTTGTAGTTGCATTAGCCCAACACCCTCAATTTGCCATGTCATGATCATGCATCATATTGTTGCATTGCATTGATTACGTTCCTTCTTGTTTGCCGGTGGTTGTTCCCTCTCAAGTAACGTGGTTTCGACGATGTGATCAATGACACCGATGAAGAGCTATATCATCTTCAGAAGTGCCAGGCAAGCAAAACCCCCTTGTTCATTCTAATACAACCCCACTCTCTCGCTCTTGCTCTCTTTTACCGCATTAGGGCAACAACGCTTCAACTATTACATGCTGCGGTAGTTGAACCCCTTTACTCTGCATGACCTGTCATTGCCAGAGTAAATAGATGAAACCCACTAGCATGAGTAGGAGTTGTTTGAGCCCTAATGTGCCTACTCATTCATGCTTGTTGTTATGCCTGCTACTGCTTAGAGTTGAGTCAGGTCTGATTCATCGGGAATGAATTGGAATGTGGTGAACATGTCCTACTGTTGAGAGCTAAGTGTGTGAACACGATTTGGTAAAGGTAGCGGTGAGAGGCCATGTAGGAGTACATGGTGGGTTGTCTCATTGAAACCGTCCTTAGGAACTGAGTTCTGTGTTTGTGATCCATGAACAGCTACTACCACACATTGGCGTCCTTAATTGACTCTCTTGGCTTCTTAACCACCCTTGTCCTCTGTCCAGGAGTTGCAAGTAGTTTCTGGTGTTTGTAGTATGCTGGAGGCCGTGCGCAGCACTAACCCGCAGGGTGGGCTGTGATGCGGTAGGCACGTGGCACGGTGTACCGGGCGCCCGTTTGGTGTCTCGGGAACCCTGCTCACATCATTCGGGGCCGTATGTGGAAACTTCGGCCAGACTCCCTGCGGATGGAACGTGAATAGGCGATAAACCTGGACTAGAGACTTGAGTGTTTAGGTAGGCCGTGGCCGACACCCTCGCCAGGCTTCCGCTTGAAGGTTTCTGAGATACATGACGTTTACATGGAGGTAAGTGGCGAGAGCGTGTCTGAAGAAGTACACCCCTGCAGGGTTAACATCATCTATTCAAATAGCCAAGTCCACGGAAAAGGACTTCTGGGTTGCCTGTACAGTTCATAGACAAGTGAAAGTGGCTACTCTAAAACTCGCAAGATAAGCATGGGTGCTATGGAAGGCCTTCTTGTAGGGAGACGGGAGCGGATCCATAGTGGTGTATTGATATGGTGAATATGTGGACTCGTGTGCGCCACCTCAAAAGAGTTACTTGCAGTCATAGTTTAGGATAGCCACTGAGTCTGGCTTGCTGCAGTTAAACTCCACCACCACCCATTTTGATACTGATGGATATGTAGATAGTTCTGATGTAAGTCTTGTTGGGTACATTTGTACTCACGTTTGCCTATTTTATGTTTTGCAGAGAGACGTCAGGCTCGCTAGTATTTCCGCGTGGACTTCGACGTTTAGCTTGTTACCTTTGCTACGATCTTGTACCCTTGCGAGGGTCTTGTAGATAGTCAGGCTTCTCAGCCTTTTTATTTGTAGTTGTCTGTACTCAGACATGTTTATGCTTCCGCTTGATGCTTGTATGCTCTGTATGTTGGGTCATGAGACCATGATTGTAATACTTGGCTCCTCGGAGCCTAATGAATAAATACTTGAGTCGTGGAGTTATGTTGTGATGCCATGTTGTATTTACACATATCGAACATATTGTGTGTATGATTGAAATGCTTGGTATGTGTGGGATCCGACAACCTAGTTTTCTATCGTTGGTAGCCTCTCTTATGGGGAAATTTAGTCTTGTGCTTCCATGAGCCATAGTAGTCCGCTACAGGTCGGTTCACCGGAGTCCTGCTAGCCCAGCACTACTGCTCCGGAACACTTGACTGGCCGGCATGTGATTCACTTCGTTCCTGTGTCTGTCCCTTCGAGGAAATGTCACGCGGTGACATCCGTAGTCCTGCCTAGCCTGCTACAGCCCGGTTCACCAGAGTCCTGTTAGCCCAGTGCTACAGCCCGGATTCGCACGCTGCTGACCGACATGCTCGATGTTGATTCATGTATACATGTCCCCGTAGGTTAGTGCCACTTTGGGTTCACGACTAGTCATGTGGGCCCGGGTTCTCTGCCATATGGATGCTAGCGACACTTTCATATACATGAGCCAAAAGGCGCAAACGGTCCCGGGCCATGGTAAGGCGACACCTCGTGGGAATACCGTGCGCGAGGCCGCAAAGTGATATGAGGTGTTACCGGCTAGATTGATGTGACTTGGAATCGGGGTCCTGACAGCTTTGGTATCAGAGCCTGACTGCCTGTAGCAGTACCAAGCCAAACTAGTCAAAGTCGAGTCTAGAAATGCTTTAGTTATATAAGGGAATTGATTGTGGAAGGGAACGTAAGGCTCTTTTTACTCCTTTACCTTATGCCCTTCTGATCTGAGTCATCCTCATCCTTTTCTATGGGGATGAAGAACTAGGCCTTCTCATCTATCTATCAGGATGACGATTTACTATGATAGAGACTTATAGGATTGATGGATTTAAGCCCCAGTTCTGTTTCTACTACTTACGTGTGTTCATAGTTGGTCTCGTAATCTTGATATTGTGCTCCTGAGTGGTTATGCCACCATTTTTTGCAGGATGTCTCAACTCATTTTGAGCATTTACAGCCGTTATGTTGTCCGAGTCATCCCAGGTTTCTAAATAGTCTGATGCATTAGCAAATCCCTTCTTTCCATTCCCGATGTCCCTTTGGGCCAGTTCAACCACACCAATCGGTGAGTTGCGGTACTATATTGCCTCGACATATATGTTGGAGTTATTATTATGACCCTAGGTGTCTTAGAAGATTACCTAGTAGTCTAGCCATGTTTGTGTCCCAGTGTGATGATTCTGGACATCATTCTCGAAAGCATCCCGTGATGCCACTTAGTTAGTAGGCATTCTATTCCTGGGTTTTTGAACCCGAGATTCACTCTACTTACCTCGTGTTGATAGTGTTTGCTAGTTCCTTTAGGATATTAGTAACCTTTCCGATAGTCCTCGAGGTCCGTGGTATTTCCTTCTTCCAAATACCATGAACTACTTATGGCAGAAGTTCCTCGTTTAACCGAAAGATCACAACCAGAGTGCTCTTGATGAGTTGTCGATTCTATGTTGTGACTCTGCCAGTTCTACCTTTCTGCATGAGTTATCCGGAAGAAATATGTTGAACTCGTTTGACATGCTAGTCTATGCACCCACAACTCAGAAAATCGTATGTTCCTTTGAGTTGTCCCTCTTTAGTTGTTTTCTGACCTCTGTCTATCAATTGATAGTCAGGACTAGTTGTGCATTCGTGTTATCGATGCCTATTATTCTTATGGTCCGTCAAGCCATTCTATTCCAGAATGACTAGGAGAAACAACCTCCGGTACCTTATCCATATCTAGGATTGGGTCAAAGTACTTGTATTCCATGGATCGAAATGCCAACCCAGCTTTTGCTCTGTTCTACCTTGGAGTGTTACCATCTTTATGTCAAGAATATCATGAGAATTGCACCACCTCTTATGAATTCTTGACGCAGTGATACTTCTCGCCATCATTATTCATTCCTCGGTCCCGTGTTGTTGTAACCGGAATGCCGACAAGTGAACTATGATGTGTGAAATCAATATTCCTAGCAACCTCGTTGCTTGGTAGTAAATGGACAATATTCTCATTCTTAGCGTGTTGGTTATTGAATCATCATTCTAAGATAGACTGTGCTACCTTGTCCTTATTTCTGGTGCACTCTTCGATCTTTGAGTTAGGATTGAATTCCTTGCTCTTCTGTTCATGTCGTCTTGCCTTGAAAAGAAAGTTTGTTCTCGAGCCTAATAACATATCGGTGGTTCATGATTCTTCGAATATCTTCTCGGAGGTATCACCAGGTTGTCACTTGACCGCTATGTTGAGTTCGTGATCATGTTGGTTTTCCTCCAAACCACCCATTCCCCAAGATTATGTGTTGGATCCCCTAAACTAGTTGGTTAAGCTAAACAATAACTTGGAGAGTTGGAAGATAAAAGCTTGCCCGACTTAGTTCATTCCAAAGGGATATTGTTGTGTGTGTGTGTTAGTTGAAGAAAGATGATATCTTCATCGATTGGTCCTAGTGATCAGTTGTTAGACCTATTGTCTTGTCAAAAACTTTGATTTGAGTACGGGCTATCGTCAAGTCAAATCAGAACCAACGATGTTCGTAATGTTGTCTTACTCGTGGTTGACCCTCGAGCATACACCATTACATCTTTTGGTCTGACCAATGCTATCACCGTGTTCACATGATGGTGGAAGTCCAGTGATATGGAAATAACGATGAGTTGCTGTTGAGCCCATCAGCAGCATTTTGTCTACCCCATGATTCATGTTGAACATCAACCTAGTGTTGAAAACTTTGTAAGCAATGCCTTCGTGTTCCGTTCATGAAGCTTATGCTTGGATGGAAGAAGTGACTTCCTTGAATTCATGTGCATTCTATGCAAGTTGCCACTGTGGATACGAGAAAGATTGTTTTTGCTTCCTTTTGAATCATCCCAATTCAGCCATGCACGTGCAAAGTATTCTGTGGTATGTTAGACTGATCATCTTCGTTCCATATGAATTCCTAGCACCCAAGCCATTGATTGACTTGTTCAAGGAAAATAAGTCTAGCGCGCGTAAAGACTTCGAAATCCTTGATGATGGATCCTAACCTGAACTCGATAGTGTTTTATTATAAGACTACAATGTGGTCATTCTTGTCTGGGACAACATGTTCACATGTTTGTAGCAGAACCAGCTCATGTTTTGGAGCTTGCTATCGTAGTTCATTTCCCGAGAATCTCGCAACGTCATCTCGTCGATTTGTGTTGCAAACTTTCATTTCTCTTTCTAGACTTGATGGGTCTGGAATGTCCTGACACCAACCTAATCTGAATCTCAGCCAGATATGATGGTTGGAACATTCCCGACATTTGCATTTCGTTCCCAGCTTGCACCGCCTTGTGCCAATCTCCCTTGGACTGCCCTTCTCAGCAATTGTTGTTCAGGATCATCTTCAGAAGTTGTCCTACCATGGGTCCCATCCATTTCCGATGATAAGCAAAAATCTTTCCTTGCGTTGTCTTCAACAAGGTAGTCCACATCGTCCATTCTAGTCTGGGTATGCCATTCCTTCGAACTCCTTCAAATGATCGATTGTGATTGCCTTAGGCTGGTATAAAGAGTCTCAATGATCTCTATATCAAAAGTAATTCTTTTTGCCACTTAAGGGAATAATTCTACGAGTCACCTTTCCTAAGGTGCCCCGTTATGGAATCATAGCAATTAACTCCTCGCTACTCTGACTCCATCCACCATATTTCCAAGCGTGGAATTGTTTCCCACCAAATCAAACCTCGTCGTTTCTTCTTGCATCCCTCTCGATGTGTGCTTTGTGTCTCAACTCGAGATGTTTCAACATCTCATTCCGCGAGTTGATCTTGTATAGCTCGATCTTCGAGAAGATCAATCCTAGTAGAGTTTCTTTCCGTCGTCATCGCATGGATGAAGATCTCTAAAGTGAGGATGTCAAGATCATCGTATGCAACGAATCAACAACCTTATCTGGTGCAGCCTGGATCGTGAAGATTGTGTTGGTCTTGTGCCCCCTCTGTCTTCTTACCTCACGTCTTGAATCTCAGGACAAGATTCTTGTTTAGTAGGGGTGAGTTGTCATAGCCCTAGCTTACCCTTTGCTTGTCCTTGCATGATCATCATGTCATCATGTTAAATTTTCTCAGAAAGTTGAAATGGGGATGACAGAAAACCCCAGCACCACTTAAACCAACTAGGGTTACTAAATACTTTTCCAATCACCAGAACTGTCCTTCTAAAATGTTCATCAACTTTGCCTTGGTCTAGAACCTCTGTAAAAAATGGTTCACATTTTTCTAGGACAAGCTTGGGTCACTGAATTAAATCATACTCTATTTGCATTTGGGCATTTACATGCTATATAATATTTTAAATGCTCAAATAATCATAAAATAAGAAGTTTGTTGTTGGTTATATTCCAAACAGTGGCATTGAGCAGTTTCATGATTTTTGGATCTGTTTAAGTATTTTTAGTAAAGCCCTAAAGCCTACAGAATAATAGAAAATGTAAACTAAAATAGGAAGAGCAGAGAGAGAAGATACCTACCTGGCACCCACCAAAGCCCACCTGGCCGGCCTAGCTAGCCAGCCTAGCCACCTGGCCCCTCTCCTGTCATCTTCCTCCTGCCAGGAGGACGGAGGCGCGTGCCCGCCCCGCGCCGGCCACCTCCTCCCTCCCTACCTGCCTGGCTCCTCCCCGGTGCGCCTAGACGACGCCACGGAGACGCCACGCAAACCCCTGACCCCTCTCACCCTTCCCCGTGGCCCTCTCCCCTCTGCCCCTCTCTCTCACCAGCGCCGAGCGTAGCCGTCGCCGCCGACGAGCACCGCTGTGGCCACAGCCACTGCCTCGCCTCGTCGTTGCGCTCAAAGGCTCCACCTTGGCCCCCTCTTCCTCTCCACCGAGCCGCGCCCCGCCGGAAGCCCTGCAGCGTCGTCCCCGACATCGTCTTCAACCTCTGGCCGCCGGCGAACTCTTCAGGGATTCGCGAGCTCCAGTGCTTCCCCGGCCTCTTCTTTGACTCCACTCGAATTGTGGTGAGCTCGCGAACGAAACCCCTCTCTCGACCCGGCATCGCACGTCCTCTAGTCGCCGTTTCTGGAAGCTCCCGAGCTCGCCACCGCTAGCCATGGCGCCGTCACGGCTAGAGCTGCTGCAACCTGCGTCTGGGCCCGCCAACGAGCTCCGCACCCTCCCAGGAGACTAACACCACCACCAGCTCTTCCCCCCGTACACCACAACGCCGTTCCCGAGCGCGCCGTACTCCGGGCACCACTGTTGTGCTCGCCGTCGTCGCCTCCGGGCCCCTCAGGCCCGGCCCGACCACCAATCGATGTGGACGGGTCCCCTCGTCCCGCATATGGCCTCGGCCATCGTTTTGGTCGCCGGAGAAACAATCCCGAACGCCACCGCAGTGTATGACATCGCCGGCGTCAAGCCGCCGGCCTGTTTGACCTTGTTGACCAGGGGTTTGACCTCCCCTGGGTCGCTGACAAGTGGGCCCCGGCCCCAGCTAATCCTAGTTTAGTTTTTAATTAAGTTTAATTACCTCCACTGACATTTTTAGTTAGTAGTAGTTTAACACTAATTAACTTAGATTAGTTAGTTAGTCACTAGCGTGTGGACCCCACTCGTCAGGTTTGACCTAGACCGGCCCTGTTGACCGCTGACATCATAGTGACGTCATTCTGACGCAATAATTCCTTTCTGGAATTTAAATAAATCTTAAATGGTTTATTTATTTCAGAAAATGTTATAAACCTCTAAAAATCATATAAAATCAACCGTAACTCCAAATGAAATAAGTTATATATGAAAAATGATCAGAAAAATCCAATCAATCCATCTGTACTGGTTTCACGCATGTTTCTACAAGTTAACTTGCTGTTTAGTACAAACCATGGTAAGGCACTATTTAAGATCACAAATGAGTTTGAAATTTGAACCTTTGGTTCAAAATGGCTCAAACCCTTCTGGTTGTAGCTGCATTAGCCCAACACCCTCATTTTGCCATGTCATGATCATGCATCATATTGTTGCATTGCATTTATTGCGTTCCTTCTTGTTTGCCGGTGGTTGTTCCCTCTCGATAAACGTGGTTTCGATGATGTGATCAATGACACCGGTGAAGAGCTATATCATCTTCAGAAGTGCCAGGCAAGCAAAACCCCCTTGTTCATTCGGATACAATCCCGCTCTCTCGCTCCTGCTCTCTTTTACTACATTAGGGCAACGACGCTTCAACTGTTACATGCTGCGGTAGTTGAACCCCTTTACTCTGCATGACCTGTCATTGCCACAGTAAATAGATGAAACCCACTAGCATGAGTAGGAGTTGTTTGAGCCCTGATGTGCCTACTCATTCATGCTTGTTGTCATGCCTGCTACTGCTTCGAGTTGAGTCAGGTCTGATTCATCGGGAATGAATTGGAATGTGGTGAACATGTCCTACTGTTGAGAGCTAAGTGTGTGAACACGATTTGGTAAAGGTAGCGGTGAGAGGCCAAGTAGGAGTACATGGTGGGTTGTCTCATTGAAACCGTCCTTAGGAACTGAGTTCTGTGTTTGTGATCCATGAACAGCTACCACCACACATTGGCATCCTTAATTGACTCTCTCGGCTTCTTAACCACCCTTGTCCTCTGTCCAGGAGTTGCAAGTAGTTTCTGGTGTTTGTGGTATGCTGGAGGCCGTGCGCAGCGCTGACCCGCGGGGTGGGCTGTGATGCGGTAGGCACGTGGCACGGTGTACTGGGTGCCCGTTTGGTGTCTCGGGAACCCTGCTCACATCGTTCGGGGCCGTATGTGGAAACTTCGGCCAGACTCCCTGCGGATGGAACCTGAATAGGCGATAAACCTGGACTAGAGACTTGAGTGTTTAGGTAGGCCGTGGCTGACACCCTCGCCAGGCTTCCGCTTGAAGGTTTCCGAGATACATGACGTGTACATGGCGGTAAGTGGCGAGAACGTGTGTGAAGAAGTACACCCCTGCAGGGTTAACATCATCTATTCGAATAGCCGTGTCCGCGGAAAAGGACTTCTGGGTTGCCTGTACAGTTCATAGACAAGTGAAAGTGGATACTCTAAAACTCGCAAGATAAGCGTGAGTGCTATGGATGGCCTTCTCGTAGGGAGACGGGAGCGGATCCATAGTGGTGTATTGATATGGTGAATATGTGGACTCGTGTGCGCCACCTCAAAAGAGTTACTTGCAGTCATAGTTTAGGATAGCCACTGAGTCAAAGCTGGCTTGCTGCAGTTAAACTCCACCACCACCCCTTTTGATACTGATGCATATGTAGATAGTGCTGATGCAAGTCTTGCTGGGTACATTTGTACTCACGTTTGCCTATTTTCTGTTTTGCAGAGAGACGTCAGTCTCGCTAGCAGTTCCGCGTGGACTTCAACGTTTAGCTTGTTACCTCAGCTACGATCTTGTACCCTTGCGAGGGTCTTGTAGATAGTCAGGCTTCTCAGCCCTTTTCATTTGTAGTTGTCTCTTCTCAGACATGTTTATGCTTCCGCTCGATGCTTGTATGCTCTGTATGTTGGGTCATGAGACCATGATTGTAATACTTGGCTCCTCGGAGCCTAATGAATAAATACTTGAGTCGTAAGTTATGCTGTGATGCCATGTTGTATTTACACATATCGAGCATATTGTGTGTATGATTGAAATGCTTGGTATGTGTGGGATCCGACAACCTAGTTGTTTATCCTTGGTAGCCTCTCTTATGGGGAAATGTAGTCTTGTGCTTCCATGAGGCATAGTAGTCCGCTACAGCCCGGTTCACCGGAGTCCTGCTAGCCCAGCACTACTGCTCCGGAACACTTGACTGGCCGGCATGTGATTCACTTCGTTCCTGTGTCTGTCCCTTCGGGGAAATGTCACGCGGTGACATCCGGAGTCCTGCCTAGCCTGCTACAGTCCGGTTCACCAGAGTCCTGTTAGCCCGGTGCTACAGCCCGGATTCGCAAACTGCTGACCGACATGCTCGATGTTGATTCATGTATGCCTGTCCTCGTAGGTTAGTGCCACTTTGGGTTCACGACTAGTCATGTCGGCCCGGGTTCTCTGTCATATGGATGCTAGCGACACTATCATATACGTGATCCAAAAGGCACAAACGGTCCCGGGCCATGGTAAGGCGACACCCGTGGGAATACGGTGCGTGAGGCCCCAAAGTGATATGAGGTGTTACCGGCTAGATTGATGCGACTTGGAATCGGGGTCCTGACATAACAACCATGATCTCATGGGCTTGGAAGTAGTGGCGAAGTTTCCTTGAGGCCATAACGAGGCCAAAGATCAACTTCTGCACGCCAGAGTACCTCGATCTAGCCCCCTACTACAGGGAGCTGACGAAGTAAACTGGGTGCTGCATCACTCTCTTCCTTGCCACGTCCTTGGGGTTGCTATCATTGTCGTGCTCATCGCTGTCCTGGTCCTTCTCTAACTCTGCCGGCCTCTGGTCACTTTCTGCCTCATCCGCTTCCCGCTGCGCTACCAACGCCACACTGACCACTTCGTTGGTTGCCGCCAAGTATAGCAGCAATGGCTCCTGAGGTTTGGGAGCAACCAAGGTAGGCATAGAAGACAAGTAGGCCTTCAACTCTTGCCAAGCTGCCTCTGCTTCTGGGGCCACTTCATAGGGTCGGCCTTCTTCAAAATCTTGAAGAATGGCAGGGCGAACTCGGTAGACTTGGAGATAAACCTGCTTAGCGCGGAAACACATCATGCCAGGCGCCTCACATCATTAACTGTCCTTGCTGCTTGGATTTGCTCGATGGCTCTGATTTTGTCGGGGTTGGCTTCGATCCCGTGATGGGATACAAAGAACCCAAGTAGCTTGCCCGAGGGAACACCAAATACACACTTCTCTAGGTTGAGCTTCACATTGATCTTGCGCAGATTATCAAATGTCTCCTTCAAATCCTGAATAAGGGTGGCCTTATCCTTGGTCTTGACCACAATATCTTCTATACAAGCCTCTATGTTTCTGTGTAATTGTGGCTCAAAACCAATCTAGATTGCCCTTGCAAAAGTCGACCCGACACTCTTCAATTCGAATGGCATGCGGACAAAGCAGTACGTACCACATGGAGTGATGAATGACGTCTTCTCCTCATCTTCCTTGGACATGAAGATTTGGTGATACCCAGAGTATGCGTCCAGAAAGGAGAGAAAATCACAACCTGAAGTGGAGTCCACAATCTGGTCGATGCGCGGCAAGGGAAATGGGTCCTTTGGGCAAGCCTTGTTGAGATCTGTGAAATCTATGCAAAGCCTCCATTTCCCATTAGCCTTCCGGACTACCACCGGATTTGCCAACCACGTGGGATGCAGTACTCCTCTGACCAAACCAGCTGGCTCAAGTTTCTTGATCTCTTCTGCAATGAACTATTGTCTCTCCAAGGCCTCCGTCCGAACTTTCTGCTTGATAGGTCGGGCATGTGGGCAGACATCAAGGTGGTGCTCGATTACCTCCCTGGGAACACCAGGAATATCAGATGGTTGCCAGGCAAACACATCGATATTCGCCTGCAGCAAGTAACGAGCGCGCTTTCCTATTTGTCATCGAGGGTGCGGCGACCTTCTTCACTTGGGGTGCGGCGACCTTGGATCTCTTGTTGTTAGAACACTCCGGCACGTCGTCAATGGGTGTCATGCACTCGGTGGGGGCATGGTTCGCGGATTCTTTGCCGAAGTCCCTACAGCTTCTGTTCTTTCCTTTGCTTTCCTTGGTAGGATCTGCCGCTGCTGCTGCTTCTGCCGCGACCGCATCCCGATACATCTTGTCCACACAAATAATTGCATTCTTCTCATCTGATGGAATAGTGATGATCCCAAGTGGCCCAGGCATCTCCAAGGTGTTGTAGGCATAGTGGGATGCTGCCATGAACTTAGCCACGGCTGGGCGTCCAAGAATCCCATTGTACAACAGGGGGAGATCAACCACATCAAACACAATCTTCTCAATCCGGTAATTCAGTTCTCCCCCAAACGTTACCGGCAATGTGTTCTTTCCCTTGGGATGGCTCCTGCCGGGATTAACTCCTTGAAATGTGCCGGTAACCTGTAGCTCATCTTCTCCTATCTGAAGCTTGCTGATGACTGCCGGGGAAATCAGATTCAACCCGGCCCCTCCATCCACCAACATCTTTGCGACCTTGAGGTTGCGGGTTGTTGGGGAGACCAACAACGGCAAACATCCTACCGTAGTAGTACGGCTAGGATGGTCTTCCTCTTCAAAGATGATGGTCGTACGGGACCATTTGAGCGGCTTCCGGGCCTCTGGCGCTGGTTCCACGGCATTGACCTCTCGTGCCCACCGTTTAAGCTGTCGGTGAGAAGTGTGCACAGGGCGTCTGTGGCCTTCTGAAACTCTTGCTCACTGGTTTCCTCTTCATCCCCTCCATCACTCTCGTCATCACAGGTTTCCTTTCCTTGTCCCTTGGCGGGCTTTCCATGGTTCTAAAAGGGTTTGTCGGGGCAGTTTGCTTCACCACCTCGGCCCTTACCGCCAGCGACATTCTGACCTTTCTCCTTATCACGCTTCTCATACTCTGCTTTCTGTATCTTGACAAGTTGCTTGACTTGATAGCACTCTTGAAGGTCGTGGCCCTTGGTCCGATGAATCTTCTAGTACGGCCTATCACCTTTCCTGGCTTTCTCGGCAGTCACGGCCTCACGGCAGTCAGCGCACACGGCAGCTTCCTTGCTCAGGGCCTCAGCTTTGCTTCTTGCCGGTACTAGGCGTACCAGATCCTTCAATAGTCATCACTGCCTTATCTCTTCGCTTCTTACTGCGCTTCTTGCTCTTCTTTTGATTGGTTGATTCATCATCATCTTCTGAATCAACATTGGTGCAATCTTCCTCTCCGGGCAACCTCCTTCCCTCCTCCATCAAAGCGCACTTATCCACTAATGTGTAAAGCTCATTCACAGTCTTGGGCAACTGCATGTTCATCTTGGAACGAATACGATGGTTGCACACATTGGACTGGAAGGCAGCTATTACGGTTGTAGGATGGGTATTTGGGATATTTCTATGAACTTTGCTAAATCTCTGTAAATACTTGCGGAGGGTTTCTTCTTCCTTCTGCTGGAGAAGCTACAAATCGTTGGGCCTGCCGAGTTCCTGATGACCGCCAGTGAAGGCGCCAATGAACTCGTGGCACAGGTCAGCCCATGATGAAATGGAGTTCTCCGGCAAGTGCATCAGCCAAGACCTCACATTGGACTTGACGGCCAAAGGGAAGTAGTTGGTGAACACCTTCTCATCTCTTCCCGCGGCAACCTGAATAGCGATGGTGTAGATGCTCAGGGAATCTGCCGGGTTCAGCCTCCCGTCATACTTCTCAGGTATCTCTGGCTTGAACGTGCAAACGGATGGCCAATGGACTTGCCGCAGCTCTCGTGTAAAGACAGGGAGCCAACCTTGAAAGGTAGGCACCCGCCAACACCGAGCGCAGGCTCGTCGATGTTGAGGCCGTCACACCCGTCAGTCCGGCGGAGGTTGTCGCGGCGCTTCTTGATGACAACGTGTGTGTCTCCTCTCCGCCCATCCTCTGCGGCTCGACGTTGGCCCGGACGTACTCGAGGGTCAGAAGAGGCCATCGAGACGTCATCGTGATCTTGATTTTGTTGCGCTCGCGCTGGCTGCCGTGGTGGGGACTGCACCGTGGGGATGGCCCCTTCCGTATGGTCAACGGCACGAGCTGTCACTGTCGCTTGGGGAGGTCGTCGCAGGCCAGCTCGCCGTGAGCCCCCAGCTTCAGCGAAACTGGGCAGGCTTTGGATTGTGGCACGCCATTCGTCCATCTCCTCAGCCGCTAGCGGAAACCTAAGTAGCAGCTGAAATATATAACCCAAGATAACTCCAATGAAGGAATGATGGGTTTAAATATTTCATTCTTAACAACTTGCGAATCATGAAACACGAAGGGAAATTATCAACAATGACATAACACCACCTCAAAAGATAAGGTAGAAAGAATTGCACTTCGGAATGCAAGATGAAGAATGCTTGAACTCCCCAAAACAAAACATGTGTTGAACACCATGTTTATTTTGGAGTAAGCTTGACGGATCATAACTTCGAGAGAAATCTTGAAGAACAATTGAAGAATAAAAAGAATCTTTGATGAACCACCATGTAGAACCTCCATGAAGAACTCCGATAATAAAAGAATGATCAAACGAAAGGGAAAGTTGAAAAGAACTCCGGGAGAAGCCTTGCAATGATTAGATGAAGCTTTGAAATGATATAATTGAAATAACTTGGAGCTCCGGAAAGAAAAATGAACAAATGAGATCAAGAATTTTGATGAATCTCCGGAATAAGGAATTAATCACTTGGATGAAACAATAATAAGAATTACGTTATGCGTATCCTTCACCAATTTAAATTGATGACAAGCAGCGGATTTTTTGGCATACTACTTATTCTCGTTGAAAAAAAGATTGAAGAGAGATATTGCTCAACTTGGGAAGGTCTTCATCAAACCACCGGTAGGATTTGAACAACGAATGAGTTGATACGACGACGAAGGAAGAGAAATCTTGAACAACCCACCGTAAGAATTGAAAATGACCGTAGCAAACGTACAATTCACCGGGAAGAATTGGAAAACGAATAAAGATACTTGAGGGGAACTTGGATACAAGAGAACAAAGAGATCATGAGCTGACTAGAGTATACTTGAATGATGCACCGGTAAGATTTGGAGAACGAGAGCTGAAAGCTGAGAATGAATAATTCTGAGATGATGAGCTCCAAAGAACCAAACTGAAAAGACTTCTGAATTGCTACGGATGGGTGAAAGAATTCTCACAATCGAAAACAATTGTGAGAGGATGGCATCAAGCTAGAACCATAAATCTTGAGAGAACAGATAAGATTTGGAGGAAAAACTCTTCTTCGGTCTTCAAAATCCGAGAATGACGACGAGAAATAACACCAAAATTATTGAGACACTCCGGAACAATGGATAATAGAAATGATGAACCAACGATGAAAGAATTTGAAAGATCTTGGAGAAAGACATATGACTGATGAAAATTAATTCTTACGTCAAACTTTGAAATGAATTTGAGAATAACTCCAGAAAAATTAGAAGAGTCAGGTAAGATCCTGGAAAAGACCTGTGGGTTAGGGCCCACTCAAAAGATACACCGTTAAGAAGGTCGCTTGGAAGAGAGATTGCGCCAGTTGAATTACATGGCTTGAATGTGATAATAACCTCGAAATAGCTTGAACGGATTGATAATGGAGACACAAATCTTCTGAGATATCTTCGGCACTCCGGAACAATTGAATAGCGAGAAGTGGATGATTAAGAGGTGCACCGGTACGAGAAAAACATTTGGAACGAGGAAAAGATATGATCGACAAAGCTTGAATTTAATCCACTGGAGAAGAAAGAGAACGAATAATGATGAAGTTAAGGCTCCGTTAGTATATTCCTGAGAATCACCGGATAAGAACATTTACGGAAAAGAATGGAGAGACTTCCTATCTATAAGATGGATACTTGATTAAGAAATCTGAGTCCTTGAAGAAAAAAGGGTGGGAGGGTGGGAAAACAAAGGCAACTTGGGACGGATGAAACAAACAACGTTGCGAAAACTGAGAGGTGATCTTGCGAATGTTGAAATAATCGGATCCACTTGAAGAGAAGCACGCGGTTGGAAAAGAGTTGACATGACAACCTCAGTGAACAAGAAGGATTAGTACTCCCATAGTAATATGAGAACACCATTTAGGGAAGGTATGGATCAACACTTGACAATGAAGCAACTCGAATACCATAATTCAAAACAAAACAAAGGATTTGGCTTGCAGAATAAGCCAAAAACAAACATATGATAGATCCCATATCGTATCATGTGTCTGTTGGAAAGATATTCTAGGAGCTACTTGAATTCCCACTTATAAACTCCCGAAACTTTCTGGTTATGCAATCAGGTGTTGGGGATACAGGGGACACAATATATCTCACCCAAACTAACAATACCTAGATCCAGCTGTATCCATCCGTCAACACATAACCAAGAAACCTTCGGAAATCGTGTACCTCAACCTTCGAAAAGCATCCGTTATACGAGTTATGGCAATACTCCCGAACTCCCGCCCCAGTACTGGGTGGCGTCGAGGTGATCTCAGCAACAACTGCATAAAAGAGATTTTCGATGTCGGCGAAACTCAGGTATTCCAGAACTGCAATGATAAAATTGTGACGACAACACCTCGGAGCTCAACTCCCCGGGACACTGCCACAACCCCTAAATGTCAGGAGGCACCAAGAACAATGTTCTCGTCAGAAAACCATCGGAACGATTCCAAGATACCCGCGTGATCCAAAAAAAATTTAGTGAAATTTGAGGAGAGAAGAGTCATAACTTCTACGTCAGGAGGCCTCACCAGAGCGACGAAGGGACTGAGGAGTAAAAAGAATCCTACTCTCTGATATATATAATCCTAAGACTCAAAACATTTTTGTTCTACACTCAACAACGCCAGCGATTCGTTCAAGCAGGGGGCTCCTAAGTCGGGGATGGCTCCGACTACCAACTTGTCACACACACGATGCGGCTATATCTCCCACGTGTCGAGGCACGACTTAGATGTTGGAAATATGCCCTAGAGGCAATAATAAAATGGTTATTATTGTATTTCCTTGTTCATGACAATTGTCTGTTGTTCATGCTATAATTGTATTAACTGGAAACCGTAATACATGTGTGAATACATAGACCACAACATGTCCCTAGTAAGCCTCTAGTTGACTAGCTCGTTGAACAATAGATGGTTATGGTTTCCTGACCATGGACATTGGATGTCATTGATAACGGGATCACATCATTAGGAGAATGATGTGATGGACAAGACCCAATCCTAAGCATAGCACAAGATCGTGTAGTTCGTTTGCTAGAGCTTTTCTAATGTCAAGTATCATTTCCTTAGACCATGAGATTGTGCAACTCCCGGATGCCGTAGGAATGCTGTGGGTGTACCAAACGTCACAACATAACTGGGTGGCTATAAAGGTGCACTACAGGTATCTCCGAAAGTGTCTGTTGGGTTGGCACGAATCGAGACTGGGATTTGTCACTCCGTATGACGGAGAGGTATCTCTGGGCCCACTTGGTAATGCATCATCATAATGAGCTCAATGTGACTAAGGAGTTAGCCACGGGATCATGCGTTACGGTACGAGTAAAGTGACTTGCCGGTAACGAGATTGAACAAGGTATTGGGATACCGACGATCGAATCTCGGGCAAGTAACGTACCGATTGACAAAGGGAATTGTATACGGGATTGATTGAATCCTTGACATCGTGATTCATCCGATGAGATCATCGTGGAACATGTGGGAGCCAACATGGGTATCCAGATCCCGCTGTTGGTTATTGACCGGAGAGTCGTCTCGGTCATGTCTGCATGTCTCCCGAACCCATAGGGTCTACACACTTAAGGTTCGGTGACGCTAGAGTTGTAGAGATATTAGTATGCAGTTAACCGAAAGTTGTTCGGAGTCCCGGATGAGATCCCGGACGTCACGAGGAGTTCTGGAATGGTCCGGAGGTAAAGATTTATATATGGGAAGTCCTATTTTGGCCACCGGAAAATGTTCGGGATTTTTCGGTATTGTACCGGAAAGGTTCTAGAAGGTTCCGAAGTGGGGCCCATCTGCATGGGGGGACACACATGAACGTGGGTAGTGGGGGCAAGGCCCCACACCCCTGGCCAAGGCGCACCAAGATCCCACCTTAGAAGGAATAAGATCATATCCCGAAGGGATAAGATCAAGATCCCTAAAAGGGGGGATAACAATCGGTGGGGAAGGGAAATGATGGGATTTCTTTCCCCCACCTTTGCCAACGCCCCAATGGACTTGGAGGGCAAGAAACCAGCCCCCTCCACCCCTATATATAATGGGGAGGCACATGGGAGCAGCACCCCAAGCCCTGGCGCCACCCTCCCTCCCGTGACACCTCTTCCTCCCCGCTTGCGCTTGGCGAAGCCCTGCCGGGATCCCGCTACATCCACCACCACGCCGTCGTGCTGCTGGATCTCCATCAACTTCTCCTCCCCCCTTGCTGGATCAAGAAGGAGGAGACGTCCCCGCTCCGTACGTGTGTTGAACGCGGAGGTGCCGTCCGTTCGGCGCTAGGATCATCGGTGATTTGGATCACGACGAGTATGACTCCATCAACCCTGTTCTCTTGAACGCTTCCGTGCGCGATCTACAAGGATATGTTGATGCACTCCCCTCTCTCTTGTTGCTAGATGACTCCATAGATTGATCTTAGTGATACGTAGAAAATTTTGAATTTCTGCTACGTTCCCCAACATTAGAGGCATAACCGCATTGTGGTTTTGTCACAAGAAGGGTCATCTTCACACAATCCCATGTAATGAACAAGGATGGGATAAAGAGTTGGCTTACAATCGCCACTTCACACAATACATAAATAAATCATACATCAAACAGAGTACACACATAGGTCCGACTACGGTCAAATCCAAACGAAAAGAAGATAACCCCAAATGCTAGATCCCCGATCGTCCCAACTGGGCTCCACTACTGATCAACATGAAAAGAAACATAGTAACGACCAAGTTCCTCGTCGAACATCCACTTGAGCTCGGTTGCGTCACCTGCACCGATATCGTCGGCACCTGCAACTGTTTGGAAGTATCTGGTGAGTCACGAGGACTCAACAATCTCACACCCGTGAGATCAAGACTAAAAAAAGCTTATAGGAAAGGATGGTGTAATGAGGTCGAGCTGCAGCAAGCATTAAGCATATATGGTGGCTAACATACGCAAATAAGAGCGAGAAGAGAAGCAACGGAATGGTCGTGAAGCTAGCAATGATCAAGAAGTGATCCTGAACTCCTACTTACGTCAAACATAACCCAAAAACTGTGTTCACTTCCCGGACTCCGCCGAGAAGAAACCATCATGGCTACGCACGCGCTTGATGTATTTTAATTAAGTCAAGTGTCAAGTTCTCTACAACCGGACATTAACAAATTCCCATCTGCCACATAACCGTGGGCACGGCTCTCAAAAGTTTATACCCTGCAGGGGTGTCCCAACTTAGCCCATTATAAGCTCTCACGGTCAACGAAGGATATTCCTTCTCCCGGGAAGACCCGATCAGTCTCGGAATCCCGGTTTACAAGACATTTCGACAATGGTAAAACAAGATTAGCATAGCCACCCGAATGTGCCGACAAATCCCGATAGGAGCTGCACATATCTTGTTCTCAGGGCACACCGGATTGTCCAAGCTTCCGATAGGCGAGCCCAGAGTTGCCCCTGATGGCCACCGGCGACTGACGGGTTGGACCAACACTCAGAGGAGCACCGGCCCGGGGGTTTGAAATAATGATGACCCTTGAGTCTGCAGAATCCAAGGGAAAAAGGCTTAGGTGGCAAATGTTAAAACCAAGGTTGGGCCTTGCTGGAGGAGTTTTATTCAAAGCGAACTGTCAAGGGAGTCCCATAAATCACCCAACCGCGTAAGGAACGCAAAATCAAGGAACATAACACCGGTATGACGGAAACTAGGGCGGCGAGAGTGGAACAAAACACCAGGCATAAGGCCGAGCCTTCCACCCTTTACCAAGTATATAGATGCATCAATTAAATAAGAGATATTGTGATATCCCAACATATCCATGTTCCATCATGGAACAAACTTCATCTTCACCTGCAACTAGCAACGCTATAAGAGGGGCTGAGCAAAAGCGGTAACATAGCCAAGCAACGGCTTGCTAGGAAAGGTGGGTTAGAGGCTTGACATGGCAATATGGGAGGCATAATATAACAAGTGGTAGGTAGCGCAACATAGCGATAGAGCGAACAACTAGCAAGCAAAGATAGAAGTGATTTCGAGGGTATGGTCATCTTGCCTGAGATCCCGCTAGGAAGAAGAACGAGTCCATGAAGAAGACAAACGGACGTAGTCGAACGAATCCTCACAACTCCGGAACAAAACCGAAGCTAACGACAGAAGCAACCCGGAAAGAAACAAACAACATGGTAAACACACAAGCATAAGCATGAAATGATGCACAAACAAGTATGATGCATGTCCGGTTTAAATGATGCATGGCATGGCAAAATGCAACAAACAATACTACAAATTAAGTGGAGCTCAATATGCAACGAGTTGCATATCGATGAAACACCACATTCGAGTTATTTAGTTCGCTCTTGTTTATGTACCCAACAATATTAAATGTTATTAAACATGGCAAGAGGTGAAGCATAGTAAGACTATCTATCTAGGCAAGTTTAAATGAGGCCGGAACAACAAACAACAATTCCGGAAAATCCTCATGTCCATATTTTAGATTTGGTACTGTTCTGCCTAAAACCATATTTTATTGTTGTTAAATAGGGAAATAAAGTGCACCATGTTAAACTAGGCATTTTTATACCCCATTTACATATAAAGTTTATTTAAAATGGAGCTACGGTTATTTAGTTATGAAATAAATCATTTTAGCATGGCATTTGAGCAAATTTAAACAAACAACATTTTAAACATTTTAAACATGGATGCAAGCAGCATATTATGAAACTAGATGCAATTCTAATCATTTCACATATATGACATGTTTAATTTGGATGCATGGATAATTACTTATTAACACTTTAATATGATGGCATTTTTCTGTAAATATGCATGCACAAGATATTTAGCAAATTCGTCCAGGGAAAAAAACATCCACGAGCTGAAACTGGAGCCAGCTGGGCTGAACGGAGAGAAGGGGCTGGGGGTGCTGCTCACCATGGGCCTCAGCCCAGAACTGTGGAGAGGTAGCAGCAGGCCGACAGGATGCAGCTGGTGGGTCGGCTGCGGGACGCGGCCAGGAGGGCGCTGGAGGCGGGCGCTCCTGTTCGGGCGAAGCAGAGGAAGCACGACGCTGGCAGCAGGTCGAGGCAGGGGCCAGGCGCGGCGGCAGCTTGGTCTCCGGTGGCGGAGCGGCGACCTGGAGGCAGGGACGAGGCCGGGGTGCAGGGACTCGTCGGATCTGACGGAGACAACGATGAACGGAGCAGGGCCGCGGCGGGAACTGCAAGGCCATGACAGGGAAAAATTCAGAGAAGATACAGAGGGAGGAAAAGAAATAGAAGGAGAGGAGAAGGGGGTGCGCGCGGCGGAGGAGCTCACCGGCGGCTTGGCTGCTCTGGGCAGGGCTCGAGTAGCTCCACGGGGAGAGGAGATCCAGGGGCGGCGGAGCTCGACGTGGAGGCCTGCGGTGGCTTCTATGGCGCGGGGAGCACCTGTACAGAGAAGAGAGAGGATGGATGAGAGGCATAGGAAGCCACGGGAGGGAGGAGGAACAAGGGAGAGAGCGACGGCGCTCATCTGTTGGTTCAGCGGCGGCTGCCGGGCGCTGAGCTGCTTGCTCGGGGACGAGCACGGGAGGGAGGGAGCTGGGGCGTTGCGGGAACGAGAGGAGAGGTGCTCGGGGACGCGGGGGCTGCTGATGTTGTCGCCGGTGGCGTGGACGGGCAAGGCGACGGGGAGGCGCTCGGTGCTCACGGTCCATTCGGGATCGAGTAGAGAAGGGAAGAGGAGGATCGAGCAGAGGAGGAAAAAGGAGGCACGGCCTCGGGCGCTGGTTGGAGGGAGATGGATCTGGGAGGATCCCGAGGTGGGATTTGAGTGTGGCGGCGGCGGAGGAGGAATTTTGGGAGTTGGTCTAGGGTTTGTCCAAATAGGCATGTGGGTGGACTAGATGTAGACAATATATATGGAAAAGGAGGGGAGTTGGATCATCCGATCAAAATTCGACGGTCGAGAATAGATAGGCTAGGAAAGTCTAAATATGAAATGGAGATGTTTTATGGATGTTTGGGGATGATCCGAATCCAACGGTCATGACTGCCCGGGTCGGGTTCGGAGAAGTTTTGGACACGCACGCGAGGGGTTTGAGTATTGTGTAAAGAGGGTCAAACGGTCGGTCATCAAAAGAACGGTCGGTCTTGAGAAAGGTCAACAGAGACGAGGAAGAAGCGGCAACTATCAACGGGTGCAAGTTTTTAGGAAACATGCAATGCAATGCTCATGATGACATGATGATTGCAACAAACAAAAATAACACGCGGAAACAATGAAAAACATGGAAAGCGTCTAGAGCGTCGGTCTCGGGGCGTTACAGCCATTGCTGTGGTTGTGCTCGTCGGCGGGAGAGAGGGGTGCAGATGGAGTAACACCCTCGCCCGTACCCTGGGGACCATCGCCGTCGGGGTGTTGCTGATGCTGCTCTCCTCCACCGCCTCTCGCTCCTATGTCAGCTACGGGGGAAGTGGTGACGGCGCCACCTTCTCCGACCACATCCCCAGCAGTGTCCATGTCCCCGCGCGCCTCCGCACCCCCCGGAATGTGAGAGGCCGTGGGCGGCGGAGCCTTCGAGGTGGACGGGTGAGCAGGAGGGTCGGGTTTCTTCTTGGGCGCCATGCTATCTCTTGAGCATGCGTTGGTTTTCCCTTGAAGAGGAAAGGGTGATGCAGCAAAGTAGCATAAGTATTTCCCTTAGTTTTTGAGAACCAAGGTATCAATCCAGTAGGAGACTACACGCAAGTCCCTAGTACCTGCACAAACAATCAAGAACCTTGCAACCAATGCGATAAAGGGGTTGTCAATCCCTTCACGGCCACTTGCAAAAGTGAGATCTGATAAAGGTAATAAGATAAATATTTTTGGTATTTTTCTTATATAGATTGGAAAGTAAAGATTGCAAAATAAACAACGATAGAAATAGCTAGTTGATAGGAAAATAATATGATGGAAACATACCCGGGGGCCATAGGTTTCAGTAGAGGCTTCTCTCACGATAGTATAATCTACGATGGGTGAACAAATTACTATCGAGCAATTGATAGAAAAGCGCATAGTTATGAGAATATCTAGGCATGATAATGAACATAGGCATCACGTCCGTGACAAGTAGACCGAAATGATTCTGCATCTACTACTATTACTCCACACATCGACCGCTATCCAACATGCATCTAGAGTATTATGTTCATAAGAACAGAGTAATGCATTAAGCAAGATGACATGATGTAGAGGGATAAACTCAAGCAATATGATATAAACCCAATCTTTTTATCCTTGATGGCAACAATACAATACGTGCCTTGCTGCCCCTGGTGTCACTGGGAAAGGATACCGCAAGATTGAACCCAAAGCTAAGCACTTCTCCCATTGCAAGAAAGATCAATCTAGTAGGCCAAACCAAACTGATAATTCAAACAGACTTGCAAAGATATTAAATCATGCATATAAGAATTCAGAGAAGAATCAAATATTGTTCATAGATAATCTTGATCATAAACCCACAATTCATCGGATCTCGACGAACACACCGCAAAAATAATTACATCGAATAGATCTCCAAGAGAATCGAGGAGAACTTTGTATTGAGATCCAAAGAGAGAGAAGAAGCCATCTAGCTAATAACTATGGACCCGAAGGTCTGTGGTAAACTACTCACACATCATCGGAGAGGCTATGGTGTTGATGTAGATGCCCTCCGTGATCGATTCCCCCTCCGGCAGAGCGCCGGAAAAGGCCCCAAGATGGGATCTCACAGGTAGAGAAGGTTGCGGTGGTGGAAATAGGGTTTCATGGTGCTCCTGGATGTTTTCAGGATATATGAGTATATATAGGCAAAAGGAGTAGGTCAGTGGAGCCACCAGGGGCCCACAAGGGTGGGGGCCCGCCTACCCCCCTAGGCGCGCCCTCCTACCTTGTGGCCGCCTCGTTGCTTCCTTGACGTCCACTCGAAGTCTCCTAGATTGCG
Source organism: Triticum aestivum (assembly GCF_018294505.1). Classification (NCBI taxonomy): domain Eukaryota; kingdom Viridiplantae; phylum Streptophyta; class Magnoliopsida; order Poales; family Poaceae; genus Triticum; species Triticum aestivum. Next base: position 233,541,920 of record NC_057799.1, read on the forward strand.
TTTGTTCCAAAAACGATCATCACGAAGGTTTCATTCTGTTCGGATTTCGTTTGATATTCCTTTTCTGTGAAACACTGAAATAGGCAAAAAACAGCAATTTGCAATGGGCCTTCGATTAATAGGTTAGTCCCAAAAATAATATAAAGAGCATAATAAAGCCATTAAACATCCAAAACAGATAATATAATAGCATGGAACAATCAAAAATTATAGATACGTTGGAGACGTATCAAGCATCCCCAAGCATAATTCCTGCTCCTCCTCGAGTAGGAAAATGATAAAAACAGAATTTTAGATGTGGAATGCTACCTAACATAATTTTCAATGTAATTCTCTTTATTATGGCATGAATTTTCAGATCCAAAAGATTCAAGATAAAAGTTTAATATTGACATAAAAATAATAATACTTCAAGCATACTAACTAAGCAATTATGTCTTCTCAAAATAACATGGCCAAAGAAAGCTTATCCCTACAAAATCATATAGTTTGGCTATGCTTCATTTTCGTCACAGAAAAATGCTCTCATCATGCACAACCCCGATGACAAGCCAAGCAATTGTTTCATACTTTAGTAATCTGAAACTTTTTTCAACTTTCACGCAATACATGAGCGTGAGCCATGGACATAGCACTTTGGGTGGAATAGAATATAATGATGGGGGTTGTGTGGAGAAGACAAAAAGGGAGAAAGTCTCACATTGATGCGGCTAATCAACGGGCTAGGGAGATGCCCATCAATTGATGTCAATGCAAGGAGTAGGGATTTCCATGCAATGGATGCACTAGAGCTATAAATGTATGAAAGCTGAACAAAAGAAACTAAGGGGGTGTGCATCCAACTTGCTTGCTCATGGAGACCTAGGGCATTTGAGGAAGCCCATTGTTGGAATATACAAGCCAAGTTCTATAATGAAAAATCCCCACTAGTATATGGAAGTGACAAAATGAGAGACTCTATATCATAAAGACCATGGTGCTACTTTGAAGCACAAGTGTGGAAAAAAAGGATAGTATCATTGTCCCTTTTATTTCCTTTTTTATTTGGCCTTCTGTTTTTTCTGCCTTTCTTCTTTTTTTCTGGGACAATGCTCTATTAATGATGATCATCACACTTCTATTTATTTACAACTCGAAGATTACAACTCGATACTAGAACAAAAATATGACTCTATATGAGTGCCTCCGGCGGTGTACCGGGATGGGCAATGAATCAAGAGTGACATGTATGATAAATTATGCATGGTGGCTTTGCCACAATTACAATGTCAACTACATGATCATGCAAGGCAATATGACAATGATGAAGCGTGTCATAATAAATGAAACGGTGGAAAGTTGCATGGAAATATATCTCGGAATGGCTATGGAAATGCCATAATAGGTAGGTATGGTGGCTGTTTTGAGGAAGATATAAGGAGGTTTATGTGTGATAGAGCATATCATATCACGGGGTTTGGATGCACCGGTGACGTTTGCACCAACTCTCAAGGTGAGAAAGGGCAATGCATGGTACCGAAGAGGCTAGCAATGACGGAAAGGTGAGAGTGCGTAGAATCCATGGACTGAACATTAGTCATAAAGAACTCACATACTTATTGCAAAAGTCTACAAGTCATCAAAAACCAAGCATTACGCACATGCTCCTAGGGGGATATATTGGTAGGAAAAGACCAACGCTCGTCCCCGAGAGCCACTCATAAGGATGACAATCAAAGAACACCTCAGGTTTCAAATTTGTCACACAACGGTTACCATACGTGCATGCTATGGGACTTGCAAACTTCAACACAAGTATTTCTCAAATTCACAATTACTCAACTAGCAAAACTTCAATATTACTATCTTCATTTCTCAAAACAATCATCAATTATCAAACTTCTCATAGTATTCAATCCACTCTATATGAAAGTTTTTATTATACCCATCTTTGATGCCTATCATATTAGGACTAATTTTATAGCCAAAGCAAATTACCATGCTGTTCTAAAGGACTCTCAAATTAATATGAGTGAAGCATGAGAGATCAATAATTTCTATAAAATAAAACAACCACCGTGCTCTAAAAGATATAAGTGAAGCACTAGAGGAAAATTATTTAGCTCAAAAGATATAAGTGAAGCACATAGAGTATTCTAATAGATTCTGATTCATGTGTGTCTCTCCAAAAGGTGTGTACAGCAAGGATGATTGTGGTAATCAAAAAATCAAAGACTCAAATCATACAAGACGCTCCAAGCAAAACACATATCATGTGGTGAATAAAAATATAGCCTCAAGTAAAGTTACCGATGGACGAAGACGAAAGAGGGGATACCTTCCGGGGCATCCCCAAACTTAGGCTTTTGGTTGTCCTTGAATTTTACGTTGGGGTGCCTTGGGCATCCCCAAGCTTAGGCTCTTGCCACTCTTTATTCCAAAATCCATCAAATCTTCACCCAAAAACATGAAAACTTCACAACACAAAACTCAACAGAAAATCTCATGAGCTCCGTTAGTAAAAGAAAACAAACCACACCCTTAAGGTACTGTAATGAACTCGTTCTTTATTTATATTTGTGTTAAACCTACTGTATTCAAACTTCTCTATGGTTCATACCCCCCCGATACTAGCCATAGATTCATTAAAATAAGCAAACAACACACGAAAAACAGAATCTTTCAAAAACAGAACAGTCTGAAGCAATCTGATTTGTTCGAATACTTCTGGAACTCCAAAAATTCTGAAAAACTAGGACAACCTGGATAATTTTTATATTGATCTACTGCAAAACGAATATGTATTTTATCATGTTCTGGTGAATTTTAACAATTATTTTCGTGAGCGCAAAGTTTCTGTCTTTTTCAGCAAGATCAAACAACTATCACCCAAGAAGATCCTATTGGTTCTACTTGGCACAAACACTAATTAAAACATAAAAACACATCCAAACAGAGTCTAGATGAATTATTTATTACTAAACAAAAACAAAAAGCAAGTAACAAAAATAAAATTGGGTTGCCTCCGAACAAGCGCTATCGTTTAACGCCCCTAGCTAGGCATAAAAAGCAAGAATAAATCTAGGTATTATCATCTTTTGTTTTTATTTTTTTAGCAGAGTCATGCTCGAATCTGGGAGGTTCTTTGCGCTTCCCTTCATATTCAAATTTTATTACATCTAAAGAATCCAAACGCTTATTGCAAAGGGTGATCAACATATTCATGTGGTGAAGATTTCCGCTAACACTCTTAAGAGGTTCAAGAGACTTTTGTAAAATTTTAGTTACTTCGCAAATCTTCTCAAAAACTTGTGTCTCTTGCTGGGTATGATGTGGCCCCTTTTGTTGAGGTAGTGTTCCCACTATTCCCTCTATAATTTCATGCGCAATACTGGGATCAATTCCGATAAAATTTCCTTTGGCAACGCAATCCAAGAGTTGTCTATGGGACATATTTAGTCCAACATAAAAATTGCAAAGTAAAATTCTAAAATTCACCTCTAAGGTGCAATTACGATAAGATTCCATCATCCGATAACAAGCATCTTTTAAGTTTTCTCCTTGTCTTTGTTTGAAGTGAAGAACTTCAAACTTGGGAGACAAAGGAGCAGATAAAGGACTGGCTATGACGACGAAACAAACGATCTAACACACGGAGACACAACAAGCCAGCGAAAAGAGACGGACGGAAAAAAGAGGGCGAATAAAACGGCAAAGGTGAAGTGGGGGAGAGGAAAACGAGAGGCAAATGGAAAATAATGTAATGTGAGGGAGAAGAGTTTGTGATGGGTACTTGGTATGTCTTGACTTGTGCGTAGATCTCCCCGGCAACGGCGCCTGAAATGGCTTAGTTGACAGGAGATCAAATCTTGACTTGACTTGGCGCAAATTTCCCGGGCAACGGCGCCAGAAATCCTTCTTTCTACCTCTTGAGCATGCGTTGGTTTTCCCTTGAAGAGGACAGGGTGATGCAGCAAAGTAGCGTAAGTATTTCCCTCAGTTTTTGAGAACCAAGGTATCAATCTAGTAGGAGACTACATGCAAGTCCCTAGTACCTACACAAACAATCAAGAACCTTGCAACCAACGCGATAAAGGGGTTGTCAATCCCTTCACGGCCACTTGCAAAAGTGAGATCTGATAAAGATAATAAGATAAATATTTTTGGTATTTTTGTTGTATAGATTGGAAAGTAAAGATTGCAAAATAAACAACGATAGAAATAGCTAGTTGATAGGAAAATAATATGATGGAAAATAGACCCGGGGGCCATAGGTTTCCATAGTGGCTTCTCTCAGGATAGCATAATCTACGGTGGGTGAACAAATTACTAACGAGCAATTGATAAAAAAGTGCATAGTTATGAGAATATCTAGGCATGATCATGAACATAGGCATCACGTCCGTGACAACTAGACCAAAACGATTCAGCATCTACTACTATTACTCCACACATCGACCGCTATCCAGCATGCATCTAGAGTATTTAGTTCATAGGAACAGAGTAACGCATTAGGCAAGATGACATGATGTAGAGGGATAAACCCAAGCAATAGGATATAAACCCCATCTTTTTATCCTCGATGGCAACAATACAATATGTGCCTTGCTGCCCCTGCTGTCACTAGGAAAGGACGCCGCAAGATTGAACCCAAAGCTAAGCACTTCTCCCATTGCAAGAAAGATCAATCTAGTAGGCCAAACCAAACTGATAATTCGAAGAGACTTGCAAAGATATTAAATCATGCATATAAGAATTCAGAGAAGAATCAAATATTGTTCATAGATAATCTTGATCATAAAACCACAATATATTGGATCTCGACAAACACACCGCAAAAAGAATTACATCGAGTAGATCTCCAGGAGAATTGAGGAGAACTTTGTATTGAGATCCAAAGAGAGAGAATAAGCCATCTAGCTAATAACTATGGACCCGAAGGTCTGCGGTAAACTACTCACATATCATCGGAGAGGCTATGGTGTTGATGTAGGATCCCTCCATGATCGATTCCCCCTCCGGCAGAGCGCCGGAAAAGGCCCCAAGATGGGATCTCACGGGTACAGAAGGTTGCGTCGGTGGAAATAGGGTTTCGTGGTGCTCCTGGATGTTTTCAGGGTATATGAGTATATATAGGTGAAAGAATTAGGTCGGTGGAGCCACAAGGGGCCCACGAGGGTGGGGGGTGCCTACCCCCTGGGCGCGCCCTCCTACCTCGTGGCCGCCTCGTTGCTTCCTTGACGTCCACTCCAAGTCTCCTGGATTGCGTTTGTTCCAAAAATGATCCTCGCGAAGGTTTCATTCCGTTTGGATTCTGTTTGATATTCCTTTTCTACGAAACACTGAAATAGGCTAAAAACAGCAATTTGTACTGGGCCTTCGGTTAATAGGTTAGTCCCAAAAATAATATAAAAGTGCATAATAAAGCCCATTAAACACCAATAACAGAGAATATAATAGCATGGAACAATTAAAAATTATAGATACGTTGGAGACGTATCATGCCATGATCGATGGCATCGTTGAGGACAAAGATGGTGATGAAGTCGACGCGCTGCGCACCCTTCAGATTCACACAAGCGAGCCCCCTACCTGGCGCGCCGAAGATGTCGTGGGAAACCACAGCCACCTATGGGACCAAGAGGCCCCTTGCTAGTTCAGTAGGGGGCGACGCGTTGCACAAAGAGCAGACGAGCGTGGGGCAGCGCGGCAGGGATCACACAAGCAATTTACCTAGGTTTGGGCCGCCGTGAGGCGTAAAACCCCACTCCTGCTTTGGTGGATTGATAGTGGAAAAGGTGGTGGTGGAGCATAGTACACCTGCCCGGCAGGTGTTGCCTTTAGGCAGCAGTGACTACGCGCATATGGGGGTGTGAGTTATCCAACCTTCTAACCTGTTCTACGGTTTCCATTGGCCTCCTTTTATAAATCAAGGGGTCCCCACAATGGCAAAGTAGTCATTATGCACTAATATGATAGCAAATAGTGCTATCATACCTAACTCTATGAGCTAACAGGGCACATTAAATGCACTGCTTAGTGTCACATCACTGGTTGCCCAGCAAGGCCTGCCGGGCTATCTTGCCAGCTCCACACCTGCTTGCTTGACACGTCACAGGACATATGTCATCTGTGGGTTTTTCCTGTAAGGAGAGGCAGCCATGTGGCGAATGACTGCCACTCAGTAACATTGCGGCTTCACACTGCACTGACCGACGACCTGGGTCGTGATGGAGTGTTTGGTGAGGTGGTTTGGCTTCCATGAGCCCCGGCAGGCCCTGCCGGGGTGCTTCGGTTCTCTGCTTCTTGGGTGACCTTGCCCCTTGCCAAGCTTGCCTGCCCGGCAAGGGCGGCCTTTCTCTTGGCGATAATCTGCTTCTCTGGCTTGATCTTGGTCTCTCTGATCTTCATGCTGGTCCTTCAAATCTCTTGGCTCCTTGAATTCTGACTTGGGCTGGTGCTTCTATCTTGTTCTCGTGCCTGTGCCCAGTCTAGGCAACAGACCCAGGGTTTTTGCACCGACACTATGCTGTGTACCAGACCTGATGTGTGCCTTGCTATAAGTTTGGCGGGGAGGTACCAAAGTAATCCAGGAGTGGATCACTGGACATCGGTCAAGAACATCCTGAAGTACCTGAAAAGGACTAAGAATATGTTTCTCGTTTATAGAGGTGACAAAGAGCTCGTCGTAAATGGTTACGTCATTGCTAGTTTTGACATTGATCCGGATGACTTTAAGTGACAAACCGGATATGTATTTATATTGAATGGTGGAGCAGTCAGTTGGTGTAGTTCCAAGCATAGCTTCATCGCGGGATCTACATGTGAAGCGGAGTACATAGCTGCTTCGGAAGTAGCAAATGAAAGAGTCTGGATGAAGGAGTTCATATCCGATCTAGGTGTAATATCTAGCGCATCGGGTCCAATGAAAATCTTTTGTGACAATACTGGAGCAATTGCCTTAGCGAAGGAATTCAGATTTCGCAAAAGAACCAAACACATCAAGAGACGCTTCAACTCCATCCATGATCAAGTCAAGGAGGGAGACATAGAGATTTGCAAAATACATACGGATCTGAATGTGGCAGACCCATTGACTAAGCCTCTTCCACGAGCAAAACATGATGAGCACCAAGACTCCATGGGTGTTAGAATCATTACAATGTAATCTAGATTATTGACTCTAGTGCAAGTGGGAGACTGAAGGAAATATGCCCTAGAGGCAATAATAAAGTTGTTATTTTATATTTCCTTATTCATGATAAATGTTTATTATTCATCCTAGAATTGTATTGATCGGAAACCTAAATGCATGTGTGAATACATAGACAAACACTATGTCCCTAGTGAGCCTCTACTTGACTAGCTTGTTGATCAAAGATGGTTAAGGTTTCCTGACCATGGACATGGGTATTCATTTGATAACGAGATCACATCATTAGGAGAATGATGTGATGGACAAGACCCATCCATTAGCTTAGCATATTGATCGTTCAGTTTTATTGCTATTGTTTTCTTCATGTCAAATACATATTCCTTCGAGTATGAGATTATGCTACTCCCGGATACCAGAGGAATGCCTTGTGTGCTACAAAATGTCACAATGTAAGTGGGTGATTATAAAGATGCTCTACAGGTATCTCCAAAGGTGTTTGTTGAGTTGGCATAGATCGAGATTAGGATTTGTCACTCCGAGTTTTGGAGAGGTTTCTCTGGGCCCTCTCGATAAACATCAAAAGAAGCCTTGCAAGCAAAGTGACTAATGAGTTAGTTACACGATGATGTATTACAGAACAAGTAAAGAGACTTGCCGGTAACGAGATTGAACTATGTATGAAGATATCGACGATCGAATCTCGGGCAAGTAACATACCGATAGACAAAGGGAATTACATATGTTGTCATAACGGTTCGACTATTATGTAGGAGCCAATGTGAGCATCTAGGTTCGCTATTGATTATTGACCGGAGAGGTGTCTCGGTCATGTCTACGTAGTTCTCAAACCCGTAGGGTCCGCACGCTTAACATTCGATGACAGTAATATATTATATGAGTTATGTGATTTGGTGACCGAATGTTGTTCGGAGTCCCAGATGAGATCACGGACATGACGATGAGTCTCGAAATGGTCAAGAGGTAAAGATTGGTATATAGGACGGTAGTATTCGGGCACCGGAAGTGTTCCGGAGTGTATCGGGTATTTATTGGAGTACCGGAGGGGTTACCAGAAACCCCTGGGGGAATATATGGGCCACTAGAGGGGAGCACACCAGCCCACAAGAGGTGGTGCGCCCCCCTATGGCAGGAGGTCAAATTGGGAGAAGGAAAAAGGGGGTTCAGCCCCCTTCCTTTCTCTCTTCCCTCTTCCCTTTCTTCTCCGGTGAAAAAAGGCAAGGGGGCCTGCCACTTGGGGGGCGCCCTGGCTGCCTCCCCTCTCCCTCCCACCTATATATATGTGGGGGGCGCCCCTAGCACACCCAAGACAATAGCCTAGCCATGTGCGGCGCCCCCCTCCACCGTTTACTCCCACGGTCATATCTTCGTAGTGCTTAGGCGAAGCCCTCCACGGATCACTTCACCATCACTGTCACCACGCCATCGTGCTGACGGAACTCATCTACTACCTCAACATCTTGCTAGATCAACAAGGTGAGGGACGTCACCGAGCAGAACGTGTGCAGAACTTGGAGGTGCCATACATTCGGTACTTGATCAGTCAAAGCTAGAAGAAGTTCGACTACATCAACCGCGTTGTCAAACGCTTCCGTTTACGGTCTAAGGGGGTATGTAGACACACTCTCCCCCTCGTTGCTATGCATCTCCATGGATAGATCTTTGCGTGTGCGTAGAATTTTTTTGTTTTCCATGCAAATATTCCCAACAATGTCAACCTTGGGGGAGGTGTCCCAGTATCGTATCACCATCACATCTTTATCTTTACCGTTTATCTTAGTTCGATCCTTTTGGTTTCACCGCTATCTAGTAGAATAAAAGTTTTAGCATGATCTAGTCTTTGAGTTTTGCTTTGTGATCTATCTATGTAATCGAGTCAGTGAGTTATATAATAAAGAGTAGTTTTGAATTGAGGGCTTTGCTTTCTTGCCTTGATCTTGGAAAAGGAAAGAAAAGAATAAAATATGTAAAAAGATATATAATGATCTTATGGAGAGTGATGACTTCACATATAAATAGTATGATGAATAAATTTGTTGAGGGTTGACAAACATCTCGTTGGTCATTGTTGCAATTAATAGGTATTAATAAAGACAGAGAGGTTTCACATATAAATACACTATCTTGGACATCTTTTATGATTGTGAGCACTCATTAAAATATTATATGCTAATAAGTCGATGTTGGACAAGGAAGACAACATAATGGGTTATGTTCTCTTATATCCGTATAGAAGTTATATTGTCATGGATCCTCCAACATGTTGAGCTTGCTTCTCATCCCATGCTAGCCAAATCTTTTACACTAAGTAGAGATACTACTTGTGCATCCAACATCCATTAACCCAGTTTTGCCACGAGTGTCCATTATATCTACCTAAGGATTGAGTAAGATCCTTCAATTAAGTTGTCATCGGTGCAAGCAATAAAAAAATTGCTCTATAAATATGTATGATCTTTTAGTGTGAAGAAAATAAACTTTATACAACTTGTGATATGGAAGAAATAAAAGCGATAGACTGCATAATAAAGTTCTTTATCACAAGCGGCAATATAAAGTGACATTCTTTTGCATTAAGATTTTGTGCATCCAATCATAAAAGCGCATGACAACCTCTGCTTCCCTCTGCGAAGGGCCTATCTTTTACTTTTACCCTCTACCTTTAAACAAGAGTCATGGTGATCTTCACCTTTGCTTTTTACACTTTTCTTTTTGGCAAGCACTAGGTGTTGGGGAAAGATCCAGACATATATATCCACTCGGATGTAGGTGATCATAAACTATTATTGTTGACATTACCCTTGAGGTAAAATGTTGGGAGGCGCAACGATAAGCCCCTATCTTCCTCTGTGTCCGATTGAGGCTTTGATCTCATAAGTGTCACGTGAGTGTTAGCAATTATGAAAGACTAGAAGATAGTTGAGTATGTGGACTTGGTACATAAAGCTCTTACATTGACACTTTCCAACATTATGATAAATTGCAATTGCTTCGATGACCAAGGTCATAGTTTGTTAGTTTTCAATAAAGTTTTTGATTCATAGTTTACTGTCGGCGTCCTGGGAACGGGGGTGCACAGACTTGCCTGCCTGCGGCCCGTGGCGTGGCTCCCTCAACGGCCTGGTATGGCCCAGCTTCAGCAGCAACAACTCAAGACCCTCGCGAGGGGCCAAGCCTTGCGAGGCGGACGACACCAAGACCTCCCTGGGGACAGCCTCACCAGGCTGGCCGAGGAGCGGAGATATCTATGCAGGAGCACCTCGCAAGGTTCACATGACGTGAGCCATGACGACCAAGGCCAGGCGGGCGCCTGTGGGCGCAGTGTACCAGTTTCCTCTTTGGTGCTATGGAGGCAAGCGCAGGCGCGGAGTCCCGAGGCGTCAAGTAAAGGTTACCATTTCGGTGCAACAAGACCAAGACTGCCAGGACGGCAGAACGGAGGTCATCGTGGAGCCCACTGCAGCATCACCACCAGAGCCTTTGGCAGGCGAAGACTACTTTTGTCAGGATAGCTTGTACTAGTTGTCTCCCTTCAAAATTGGCCGTTGTGGGATCCCTTCCCGCCTACATTTGGGAAGAGGGCCAAGGCCACTATAAATAGGACCTAGCCACCACCGTAGCGAACGACGGATCATTCTGTCATCCTCACACCCACCAGCTCATCGAGCCCAAGAACACCTCAACTCCTGAGGTTGTTCAACCACTGTACTAGTTCATCCTCAGCCCCTCAAGGCAATCCACCACAAAGTTGGAGTAGGGTATTACACCGCAAGGTGGCCCGAACCAGGATGAATCCCCGTGTCTCTTGTTCTTTGGGTTCGTCGAGCTAGGCCTTAGGATCATTTAGCGGGCAGACTGGGGAGAGAGGGTTCTTCGTGCGCACTTCAGAGTTCGAACCTCTCAAGGGTCTGCGGAACCCCGAATCCGACATTTCGCGCGGCAGGTAGGGGGTGTGCCAAAGCCTCTCTTGTGCCGATCGGCCCGCCATCACTCTGCGGTTCCGATGGCTGACGATTCGGGGGCTCATGCCTAGCACTGGACTGCCTGGCCCACCCGGGCGGCGCCATCCGCACAAGAAGACCTCAACTCCGCACTCCAGGCGGTGCGTACACCGCACAACACCGCCAGACGCGAGCGGCGCGGGTCGGCGCCGTCTGCCCTTGCACCGCAGTGCACTCGCGCCACCACACGATCTTCAAGCTACGCCGCGGCAATGGCACCACACACCTGACGGGGGCAGGAGAACATGTGAGCCGCACTCATCGTGGCACGGGAGCTGCTACGGTGCAGGCTAGCGGAGAGCGGTCGTGACGCACTGTTGGAGCATGTTGCCGTACTGCTTGATGCTGCCTGCAAAGGTGCGGCGCCCTTCTGCTCCTTGTCCATGCCTCAGGTTGTGGAAGAGGCGCGCGGGGCCCCGACGAGCTCGTGCGCCTCCCTGAGCGTTAGGAGGGCTCGACAACATCGGCATGGCCCACAGAGTTGCGCGTCCTACCACCACTCCGCCACCTCCTGGAGGAACGAGCGTCGGTGGCCCCCTGCAGGGCCATGTTGGGATGTCAACCAGCAACCACCAGGACCAGGCGCCGCGACCAGTGGCCCAGGGCGCGGGCACATAGGTGACAGCTCCGGCGCGGTGATCGTGGACGCCTATGTGCCCCGCATGATGGACCTGGAGTACACACCGGGAGAGGGCCCAAGCTCGTTCCCCGAGCCAGGATGGGAAGACGGAACGCCCGAGGCTGGGGCCTTCCATGAGCTGCCAGGAGGCTTCGCCGACCCCTTCAGCGATGACGACAGCAGGGTACAGCAGATACCTCGGGAGCACGCATACACTAACCATGGGCTGCAGGTGAACCAGGCCACAGCAGCGACCGGAGACCCCAGGTCGGCGGCTCCGCTCCCGGAGGAAGTGGTGCGCTGGGGGCTGCGGGGAGGGGCCCAGAGCCAGGGCCTCCCCCGCGCCGCACGGAGGAAGGCGCTGCACAGAGGTAGGTCCTCTGCCAGGGGAAGCGCTGGTGAGCCCTTCCCCCCCCCCCCCCCCGGCAGAGGGCCCGTGGTCGCCGAGGGTGCCACTGGCATCCCCCTTGCCCCTTGGTCTCGTCCTGGTTTCCAGACACCCCAACGGTGGTCGGGGGTGGCACAGGGTGGGGCCCTCACCTGGCGATATGAAGCAAAGCTCACGCCTGTGAAGGTCTGCTACCTCTTGAGCACTGCGTTGGTTTTCCCTTGAAGAGGAAAGGGTGATGCAGTAAAGCAGCGTAAGTATTTCCCTCAGTTTTTGAGAACCAAGGTATCAATCCAGTAGGATGCCATGCACGAGTCCCTCGCACCTGCACAAACAAATAAAATCCTCGCAACCAACGCGATAAAGGGGTTGTCAATCCCTTCACGGTCACTTACGAAAGTTAGATCTGATAGATATGATAAGATAATATTTTTGGTATTTTTATGATAAAGATGCAAAGTAAAGAAAGCAAAATAAAAACGGCGCCAGAAATAGCTAAGTGTTGGAAGATTAATATGATGGAAAATAGACCCCGGGGCCATAGGTTTCACTAGTGGCTTCTCTCGAGAGCATAAGTATTATGGTGGGTAAACAAATTATTTTTGAGCAATTGACAGAACTGAGCATAGTTATGAGAGTATCTAGGTATGATCATGTATATAGGCATCACGTCCGTGACAAGTAGACCGACTCCTGCCTGCATCTACTACTACTACTCCACAAATCGACCGCTATCCAGCATGCATCTAGAGTATTAAGTTCAAAAGAACAGAGTAACTGTGACAGCCTGGTTTTTGCCCTTTCTTATTTGCTTGAAATTTTATTTGAAAGTATTTGAAACTTGGAGTTTCTGAATCTTTTCATTTGGACTTAAACACTTGGGCATCCTTGGCTTTCACCCAAGTGTTCACTTCTCTCCCAAACCATCACTTCACTTCTGATCCACCCCAAAATAACCTTTGGAATAATTTCCTTAAATGAAAAATATTCATTTTCTCTCAAAAACCCTAAGCCAGATCTGTTTGCTTAAAGGCAACCCTAATTTTTATGGCTCAGAAAATTCTAAGATAATTCACAAATATTCTAGGGACCCTAATCTTTTTTGTTCTGGACAGAAATGGTGGTTTCTACAGCAACTACCATTTTACTTGCTCCATTTGACCTGAACTTTCTTGTGCATCTTTACCTTAGTAACTTATAACTAGCCTCCAAAGCACAGCCCCAAACTCCCAGCCATCTGACTACAGTAACATCACAAAGTTACTGACCAGAAACTTACCTGGCTTGTAAAATCTTCTCTACTGCACTTGGAGCCAAACCAAACCGTGGTAAACTTCAAAACTACCACGAACAACATGCCAAACATGATTTTTGGACGAAGGCTGGCCTGAGGAGAGAATTCGCGCGGTAACCACACGTGTCCACGATGCCAGGCATGTGTGTCGACGCGCTCTAGGTGACGCCGAGCGCTCTGTTCGAGCGTGCTCGCTTCCCCCGCCTACCCAACCATGCCAAACCCCGCCACCATCATCGTCTCGACGTCCTTAACTCCTCCCTGGCACTCGCCGACGTCGGAGCTCGCCGCAGCGAGCACGGGCAAGGTCCGGCCAGCCCAACAGTGCGGAGCGCACTGTGCTCGTCGCCATCCCCTTGATCCTGTGCTCGTCTCCGCTCGCCCACAGTGGTCGCATGACCTCCATCGCCTTCTCCCCCTCTCACTGATGCCGCTCGTCGCCGGGCGTCGTGGACAGGTGTCCACCGGCGGAGCCGAAGCACCCTCGCCGCTCGCCTATAAATAGAGCCACACCCAGCCTCCTCGAGCACCATCCAGCACTCACACACACCCCACGATCGAGTAGGAAGCCGTAGCCCGGCCGGGCAGGCCTCGGGCCGCCGTCCCCGAGCTCGAGCTCGCCGGCGATCCCCTCTGGTTGCCACGGTAGCTCCAGCCCCCTCCACGGCCTCCGCCTCTCTCCGGTGAGGCCATGTCACCCACTTGGAGCCTCTGGAGTGACATATGCTCGCCGTCTTCCTCAACTCCGGCGACCTCCACGTTCTGCCTCCGCTTGCGAGCTAGTTTCCGACGCCGTCCGACCAGCCCTAGCCATGCTACGGGTATGGGCAGGTGCGCCATCGTCCCCTTTCTCAATCCCTCCCTCTCTTTTGGGCCAAGGAGCCCTCGTCGTCGGCGAGAGCTCCGGCGAAGCCGCGGCCCTCTCTGTTTCTCTCTCCCTCTTCCCCCACTGACTAGCGGGGCCCGCTAGTTAGCCACTCAATACACGCGCGAAGCAGTACGAGTGGTGGCGCCCCTTGGCTTTACGCCTTCGACGTCACCCCCCCCCAGCTGTTTCTTTTTATTCAAATTCATTTATATTCCAGAGAGCTTCAAACAATTTTAACTTTTTAACCATAAGTCCAAATGAGATGATTCTTTTTGCATTGTGTTCTTTGAAAGAAAATCTAACAGCTCACCAAAGATGCGATTTTTCTGAGCTATTTAGAATTTCTTGTGAATTTCAGAAGTGTTCTTGATATTCTCTTTTTGTGTTCAAAATTATTTTCAGAAGGTGAGGCTTGTCTTGAGGATCACCAGGAGGCTTGTGAACCTCATCTGCACTAAGGCAAGCCACAGCAACATTTTTATGATGCCATTTCAATATTTTTGATTTTCTCACTTAAATGAAATGATTTACCCATGCATTTAAGTAATTATTGAATTATTTGTATTCTGTTAAGTATTGGTCAGTTGTTATGCTTGATTTACAGAATAGTTGAAACTAGTTTAAGTGGGTAAAGCAAGTTAAAATTTATTTGAGGTGATGTTAGAAATAATTTTGTTATGCATGTTAGTAATTATTTAAAGCTTTGTGTTTGCATTCTTAAATTGATAAAAATTTGTTAGAAAATATTCTGTTAAATACTTGTCTAATCATATTACTTGTCTTACAGAATGTTTGAACCCAACTTAGTGATAAAGAAATTAAGAGTTGTTGATAATGATATCTTTTGGTCAAGCATATGAAAAATTTATCAGAGTTACTTTCTTGCGTAGGAAATTAATAAAACTTGTTGCAAAATATTTTGGTTAAGTTCTGAGTCATTTTGAGCAAGTAGAGTAATATGAGTTGTTGACGTTTATGCTTGGTGTGCATATGGATGACGTCGGTCATTTTTATCAATATGTGATGCATGTGTTGTTTTGCATTTCATGGCATGCTATGACACCAGTCATTTTAAGTTTAAAGTTAATCCTGAATATAACTCAACATGAATATACCGTTGACTGGGTCATGGTGCCACTGAATCGAGTTTCTTTCCAGTGCAACCACATTTGCCTTGTGGGAAGGCCTTGATTCGGTCCATTGACACGGCCTCTGGTCGGTGCCTCCATCTAGGGAAGATTATGTCGTGTTTGCCCTGGCCCGGTAAGCACACATAATCTTGTGTGCTCGTTGATGATATTATGGTACCGAGTCCCCGAGTGGGAGTGTTTTGGCCACGATGGTGATCGGGGTGTCTTTGGTAGACACAGGGCCACCCAGGACCAGCCCGTTGGGGATTTGGGTCGGAGTGGCCGGGAGAGTGCTGTGGCAGTGGAGGGGTTTTGTCGGAATGCCGTTGGTCCACCCGAATGGGAATGCGAGGCCATGGGTTCCGTGGTGTGGGTACAGTGTGCTACCTCTCCAGAGTGTATAATCTATCAATAGCTGAGTCCACGGTCACGGACACCTCATACTAGGTCCCACCATGAGTCAACGTTTAATAAAAATTGCACACTAAGCTATGAACTTTGCATTGTCAATGGATGGCAGAAAGGCCATCGAGGTATTTGGGACCAAATGATGGTTGTGGTTGTGATCGCCGTAAGGATCACGACTTGTTCTTGAGAAAGACCACTGTGGTGGTGTGTTCGTGGTCCAGAGATGATCACAGTTGGTAAGCTGTCCTGAGGGACGTTCGGGCTTGATCACAACATGTTGACATATAATGTTGCATTATTAATAATTGGTTAAATATCATGATATTGTTTGTCATTATGATTATGCTTGTTGTGAGCTTGCAAGTACATTCAATGTACTGACCTGGCGTGTCATGCCAGATTTCTGGAAAGTCTCGTTGGAAAGGAGCGCTGTTCGAGTCTAGATCGTGTCCACATCAGTGTCCCTGTGATATGGAGCTTCCGCTACGACGTTATTCCGCTGCCACGTAGTTGTTCGAGTCGAGGCCCCTTTATGTTCACTAAATAATGTACATATTGTTCCGCCGCACCAAGTGTGCTGCTTGGCCTCGACCACTGTTGTAATATGAACTCTATTCCGCTAGCATCAATAAAGCGGTTGTTTTCTGTACCAATATCTTGTGTGTTGCCAGAAGACATGATCTCTGGGCTGGCAATGCAGGGTAAACCGGTCGCTCTGAACCGGGGTGCCACAACGGTTGGTATCAGAGCCGTGCTGACTGTAGGACACGCTAGACTACGACGTGTTAACTAGACGCTAGACACAAGTAAATGTGAGTGTCGGTAGCAGTTATAGCTGGTTGTTGCATTGTAGTCATTTGATTATTATTTTTATGCTAACCTGTTAATGGTTGTGCGTGTAGATGGCTCCGGTGCCGTATCCGTGCCAGTTGCCGTTGATGTCGTACACGTCACCGCACCTTCTCCGCAACGTGTGTCGTCGGTTGTACCCTCACGGAGACGAACCAGTCTACCGTGTGTACCGGGAGCGTCTAGCGGACTCGGTGTATGAGTATCACGCAGTGGTTACTCTGCGCACCAGTTCCGATTCCGGTTCTTACACTCGCACTTCTCGGAGCGGTTACGCCTCCACCGCTTCTCAGGTTGTCCAGTTTGCCGCATTTGAGGTCCTTGTCGAGCTTCGTTATACCAAGGTTCAAATGCAGCATCACCCAGGATTCTATTACTACCCATCTCTGCATGACAACGGTCGTGTCCGTTTTCCTCTCGTTAACCCGGAGTCTGATAGTGATGCTAGCCATCTTGCTCGCTATATCACTACTAGCTATCTGATGATCCATGAGCTGGCTCGAGAGCTGACTCGTGCCCGTACTGCTTTAGCCGCTACCTTGGTCACTACTAGATCCACCACTACTCCATCCTCACTGGGATTTACCCCTTATGTCCCAGTTAGCTCTAGCTCCCCTATTTCGCCGGTTACTCCCCCGAGTAGCACAGGCGTTCCGACCGTGAACCCTCTCAGTACTCTTGCCGAGTGGGTCTCACTTCTTGCTACTCCTGCAGCCCCGATGCTTCATCCTACCCCTGCCCCTGAGGGAGAGCTCTCGAGGCAGCGTCGTCGTGTTACCTTTAACCCGGAGGTTTCCGTTAACCACGTCAGTTCGGGATCTGAGACCGCTTCAGGGGAGGACACCGCAGCACCAGCAGAGCAGTAATGTCTTTGAGTATTCGCAGTCGTCTAGATGGTGTACGGATGTAGTTGTACGAGTCATGATGCTTCATGTATGAGAGTAGTGGAACCAGTCATGTTGTTAAATTTTCATGTATGAGTCTATGTATAATTATGATGGGACTTTAATCGCCGTATTCTCTTTGCTCTTTTGTCTTTTTCAAGAATTGTTGCTGGCTTTTCCCCAATTTTATTCTTGGACGTCTCTCATCTCGATTTCGTTGCCTTGGGAAAAATACTCAATAGGATGACGCGGGGAGGCGGCAGTAGCAACGTTCGTGAGGGAACTCCTGTTCGTCGTTCCGCACGACAGACAGGATATTCTCCCGAGCCGTACGTTCAGCCACCACCTCCTCCGCCTGATTCTCCCTCCACCGAGCAAGTTCTGCGTATGTTTGAAGAAAAAAGGAACAATGATCTGATTGAAATATTGAGAAGTGTGCAAGCTATAGTTGGACAAAATGGAAATCAGAATGGTCATCACTCAAAGCTGTCGGATTTTCAGAGGACCAATCCACCCAATTTCAGTCAGGTTGTTGACCCATTGGATGCAGACGATTGGTTGCGCACCATGGAGAAAAAGCTTGAGATCGTCCGTACTGAAGGAAATGATAAAGTGCCATTTGCAACCCATTACCTTGACGGCGCAGCTGCCATATGGTGGGAAAATACAAAAGCCATGTGGCCGATTGATGAGGAAGTCACCTGCGAAAAATTCAAGGATAAGTTCCGCACATATCACATCCCTACTGTAGTTATGAAGGCCAAGCAGCGTGAATTTCTCGCGCTTGTCCAAGGAAATCAATCTGTGGCTGAGTATCTGCAAAAATTCAATCAACTGGCCCGTTACTCTCTGTATGACGTAGCCACCGAAGAAAGGAAGATGGACAGATTTCTTGGAGGTTTAAATCCGCAACTTTGGTGTGCTCTCAGTATGTTTGATTTCACGGATTTCCAAACTCTGGTAGACAAGGCATTCATTGCTGAACGGGAACACAAGCTTATATTAGATAATAGGCCTGTTAACGACAACAAGCGCAAGTTTGAGCCAAAGAAGGATGGGAAACCTATGCAGAAGGCTCGTACCTGGCAGCAGACTTGGAATACCGGCCAAATTGGCAGCAGAATGTTAACAAGACCACCACTCAAGTCAAGAATGTTGTGGCCAATCCAATGCATGAGGAGTGGCAGCGCAATAATTCTTGTTTCACTTGCGGGCAGCCCGGACATTATGCCAAACAGTGCCCCAAGAACCACAAGGTGAATGCGCTGAGCAGGCCACAAGTCAACTTTATGGAGTCAGGGCCAACCCAGCAAAACTTCACTGGGCACGTGAATCATATCTCCGCCGATGAATCCCAAGAGAAGCCAGAAGTCGTCATTGGTATGTTTTCTGTTAATGACATACCTGCAGTAATTTTATTTTACTCTGGGGCTTCCCATTCTTTTATTTCTCGAAGTTTTGCCGCCCAAAACAATTTTCCTTGCACAATTTTGGGCAAAAATATGCTGGTACAAACCCCGGGATCTATAATCAACAGCAATCTAGTCTGCCGTGATCTGGAGATCAATATCAACAGGGTCCACTTTCAAACATCTCTGATAATCATTGAGTCTGAACAGTTGGATATTATATTGGGAATGAATTGGCTGACCAAATATCAAGTTTGTATAAACTGCGCAACCCAAGAAGTCAATTTAACCAGTCTGAATGGGCAGCTCACCAAATTCTATGCTCGCAAGCATATACCCAAGCCAGAAATAGTGTGCACTCCTGTGGTCGAATTGGAATTTATTCCTGTGGTCAGTGGGTACCCTGATGTGTTTCCAGAAGAACTGCCAGGCATGCCACCAGATCGGGAACTGGAATTTGCCATAGATCTTGTGCCCGGAACCGCACCATTATACAAGAAGTATTACCAGATGCCCTCATCAGAATTAGTGGAACTAAAGAAACAGCTTGACGAATTACTCCGGAAAGGTTATATTCGTCCCAGCTCTTCACCGTGGGGTCACCTGCAATCTTCGTGGGTAAAGAGGATGGCAGTCTCCGTATGTGCATAGATTATCGCCAGCTGAATGAGGTCACCATCAAAAATAAGTACCCACTGCCAAGGATTGATGATCTGTTCGATCAGCTCAGTGGGGCTAAAGTATTCTCAAAAATCGATTTACGGACCGGGTATCATCAGCTCAAGATTAAAAGGGAAGATATTCCTAAGACCGCATTCACTACACGATACGGTCTTTACGAATATACTGTGATGTCCTTTGGTCTCACCAATGCCCCTGCCTTCTTCATGCATATGATGAACAAGGTATTCATGGACTTCCTCGACAAATTTGTGGTAGTCTTTATCGATGACATCCTCATTTACTCCAAGAGTGAAGAAGAGCATAAGGATCACCTCCAGGCAGTGCTACAACGGCTCCGCAACCATCAGCTATACGCCAACTTCAGTAAGTGCGAATTTTGGCTCAAGCAAGTTGGGTTTCTCGGGCATGTACTATCCGCCGAAGGCATAGCCGTGGACCCGAGCAAAGTAAAGGATGTGCTCGATTGGGTACCGCCCACGACTGTAACACAGATCCGGAGTTTCCTTGGATTAGCTGGATACTATCGTCGTTTCATTGAAGGGTTTTCCAAAATTGCTAAAACTATGACGGAACTGCTCAAAAAGGATACAAAGTTTGAGTGGACCAAGGACTGTGAGAAGAGTTTTTATGAGCTAAAGACGTGTTTGACAACCACACCCGTATTCACTCTTCCAGACATTTATCGCAGCTTCGACGTGTACTGCGATGCCTCTAGACAAGGTATTGGTTGTGTATTGATGCAAGACGGCAAGGTAGTAGCCTATGCATCACGACAACTACGACCACATGAGGGAAATTATCCTACTCATGATTTGGAATTGGCTGCAGTGGTTCATGCATTAAAAATTTGGAGGCACTATCTCATTGGAAAAAGGTGCCAAATTTTTACCGACCACAAAAGCCTCAAGTACATCTTCCCTCAGCCAGATTTAAATCTCCGTCAGCGAAGATGGTTCGAGTTGGTCAAGGATTGTGACCTTGGAATAAATTACCATCCAGGCAAGGCCAACGTCGTTGCCGATGCGCTCAGTCGAAAGCCCGTCAGCTTAAATGTCATGTTAAAACCATTGCCTACCAAACTTCAGGAGGAGATCGCTCAGCTCAACTTGGTCATCGTGGATGCTGGCCTCACTAATATTTTGGAAGTTACCCCCACACTTGAGATGGAAATCCGCAGGGCCCAGCCAGATGACACCAAGCTACAAAATATGCAAGGCAGCCCCCAGATTTCTTCAAGGACAACTTCGGTACCCTCCAATTCCGTGGACAAATTTGTGTACCAAATCAACTGGACTTGAAGAGGTAAATCTTGTCAGAAGCACACAAATCCTCATATTCCATTCATCCGGGAAGTACAAAAATGTATGAAGACCTTAAACAAATATTCTGGTGGAATGGGATGAAGAAAGTCATTGCCTATTTTGTAGCCTGTTGCGACATATGCAACAAGGTGAAAGCAGAGCATCAGAAGCCAGCCGGACTTCTCCAACCACTGCCAGTTTCACAATGGAAATGGGTGATGTTTGCATGGAATTCATCATCGGATTGCCTAGGACTCAGCGAGGCAAAGACGCAATCTGGGTTATAGTGGACACCCTAACCAAGGTTGCCCATTTCATCCCGGTCAGCACCACATACAGAGCAAATGAACTGGCGCAACTGTATGTATCCAGAATCGTCAGTCTGCATGGGGTACCCCGGACTATCACTTCCAACCGAGGTTCTTTGTTTACCTCCGCTTTCTGGTCCCGCCTCCATCAAGCCTTGGGGACAGCACTAAAATATAGTACTGCTTATCACCCCCAGACGGACGGTCAAACAGAGCGAGTAAATCAAATACTCGAAGATATGTTGCGAGCCTGTGTGCTAGCCAACGGGGCGAACTGGGAAGATTGCTTGCCATACGCCGAGTTCTCGTATAACAACAGTTTCCAGACCAGTCTAAAGATGTCACCCTATGAAGCTCTATATGGTCGTAAGTGTCGCACTCCTCTAAATTGGTCTCAAGCTGGAGATAGCCATATCTTCGGAATTGATCTCATGATGGAAGCCGAGAAACAAGTCAGGGAAATCAGAGACCGACTGCAATTGGCCAAATCCCGTCAGAAGAGTTATTATGATGCAAAGCACCGGCAGGTGTGACACCCAAAAAATTTGACCTTGTTTTATTTATTAAAATGTTGCCAGGAAATAAAACTTTTCCATTTGTCAAGATTTACCCTTGTTGATTTTTGGATTTTTGCCTCTAGTGGAAAAACTTTCAAAAGGTATTATTGGATTTGAATACTCTCTATGATAAAACAATTCTTTATCAGTAGATTTAAATTTCAAGATTTGTTTTTCTCAGAGCTTTATCCTTTTAAAATGATTTCTTTTGCATTTGGAGCCTGTTTTGCACTACAACCTTTTGATAAATGCTTTTAAAAATTCCACCAAAATTTGACGATGTCATGTGATGTTTCCACATCACTTTTATGCAAAAATACCTTTTGGCCATTGGAGATTTTGAGCTCTACACCAACTTTTCCAATCTGGTCCAGTAGGCACTTTTGCACTACAACCCATTTGAATATTCCTTTAAAAATTCTTCCAAGTGTTTGGAGATGTCAGTGGATGCATACTATTCATCCTCATGCAAAAACCCAGTGATGTTCCTTGAAAAATTTGAGCAAAACAACCTCTTTTCCATTCTGGTCCAGTTTGGTGATTTGTACTGCAACCCTATTTTATTTTGCTCTGGTGCCCATGACCCTTTTTCCTACTTGTAGCCCTCCCTTCAAAACCCTTAAGTCCAGGAGAGTGGACTCATTGGAGGATTTTAAGTGCATGCAATAAACCCTCGTTCTTTCTGTCCAAAACTGGAGTTTTGCAAAACTTGCACTAACAAGTTTCTGGTTTTTCCCATATGATCTTGCCACCATCTTCTGCATCTAAAGAGACCGTGATCTGGAGACTTTGGCCACTCCAAGAGTTGCCTAAGTGCATTTGGCATTCTGTCGAGCACTTGGTGTACATAGTTAGCTTGGGGCATGTTTTCCAGTTTGCACTGTGAACTTGCTCCAATGACCCAGCAACCTTGTCCACTGAGCTCCTAGTTGCCTCTACCCTAGTCCTGTTAATTGCCAGCCCCACCCTCACACTCTAGAGCGCGCTGGCATTTCATCGAGCACCTACCGTGCATGCTCTGGACACGCCCAGAGCGCATGTTTTGCACGCGCGCGCACTGAGCCGCCGCGCCGCACTGCCGCACTCGACGCGACCCGTCCCTGGCCCCTGCTCCACCGCTGAACCGCGCACTAGCTCGCTCCCTGCTCCACGCCAGCTCTGGCGCCCTGCAGCGCCGCTGGCAACGCCCTTGGCGGCACGCCGGCGTCGGCAGCGGCCTCTGCCATGTTCGGCACCGCCCAAACCACACCAGCGCGCCAGCTGCCCCTGTGAATAGCTCGATCTTATCCCGGAGCTCGTCGGCACGCGTTCGTCGCCGCCACGACGCCCTGCAGCTACAGAAACGGCTGTCGCCGGCGATCTTATCTTCAGCCGCCGCGGTCCAACCCCGAGCGCCTATTTAAAGGGCCCCCGAACTCGTTCAAGACCCCAGGCGACCTCAGACTTTCCTCCTAGCGCTGCCCAAGCAGTGGATCGACCCGTAGTGGCCATCTTCCCCAACTCCGGCCAGTTCGGCCGCCGTCAAACTCCGGTGCAATACGTTGCAGCCAGCCACTCTTTCGCCCAACCAGCGCCACCAGTAGCTTCCCCTTGTCCTTGCGGAGCTACCCATCTACCCAACCTCGACCGGAGACCACCGGAGCCCAAAAACCACTTCACCACCGTAACCCCCTCCGCCGCGGAGCTCGCCGCCGGCGACTCCTTCCACCTCCGACGACCCAGCGACCACCCAGAGGACCGCCTAGGTCTGGCCGTTCCATCCCTGCCGTTGGATGCCCGTGAGGCGCTGCCATTAGTCGACGGCGATCGCCGGAGGCCGCCACCGTTCGGGCAGAGAGAGAGAGAGGAGGGAGGGGAGAACGGTCAAACCTGACCAGTGGGCCCTCTGGACCCACTGTCAGTGACCCGCACGCCGTCTTCTCTGTTTTAAGTGAAGACTCAGACGTCCTGAGTACGTTTCCTCTACTGCGAAAGCGTATTCCCCTCGAAGCGTTTTCCTTTTCTGGTGTTTTTTTTAAAACAGAGTTTTGACCAGACTTTGACCAGCTATAACTTTTAAAATAAAACTCCAAATGAGTTGATTCTTTTTCCTACCTCTCTAAAATTTCATCTAGTTTATTTTAAGATTTATTTCAAAAATATTTGAGACAACTTTTTGTACTGTGTTTGAAATATTTGTTATTTGGATATTTTGCAAAATAGGGATAATGGAGAGAAGAGAAAGCTTTCAAAAAATGCATCCTTTGCATACTCTTGAAGGCAAGCATTTCTGAACTCTGGCATAATATTTTGTTGTGGTGTTTTGATACGATTACAACACCGTTTGACTTGGAGTATGAGTTATTTTTATGTAACAATAAAGTCTCGTGCATGAGTACTTTCTGGAGATATTTTGTGGTCAGCACTGGATACGCTAGTGGTTTGGATCACCCTCGTGAGCTCCTCATGCATACCGGAAGGAAGCCGGGAAAGTTGTGGTCTTGGGTAGACACGAGCTTGTCCCTAGTCCCTCGTCGAGACGAGTATGCCCGGTATGGCATGGTAAGGCTTAATGAGTGGTGATTTATTCCACTAAGGGTAATATTGTTGGAGGATACATGGACCATCTGAGTCGGTCGTAGGTCAAGTCTTGGGCAGTAACTTCCCTATTTGTTGGTACCACCACTTGTCCCTGTCGTAGACGGGGTATGGTTCAGTAGGTTGTCAACCCCTTACCAAAGCACACACCGTACAGAGAGGCCATAGTGGAAGATACCGGAGGCCTCCGGTAGGCATGCCACTTGGTCCGGGGGCATGGGTGTTTCCGGTTGGGACCGAGAGGGGGCCACCCCTTAGAGCGCGCGTATAGAAATTTGATCCCATGCTACGTCAAGGTTGTAGCCTCCCCACTTAGAGTTTTGCTTGGCAGGTGTCGTGGGTGATTCCAGACATCGGTGAGTTAAGCTGGTGTGTGCAGGTCAGGCGTGTTGTCAATTAAAAGGCCGTAGGCAGAATTAGTCCCGAAGGACTAAGTAAATCCGTTACTCATGGGAAAATAGTACTCCCTCTGCAGAGGATAAATCCTGTTGGATAGCCATGTTCTTGAGGAAGGACCACAGTCTGAGTTGGATCTAGTAACGGTATTCGGATGGAGAACGAATTAGCTAGAACTTAGTGACGGTCTTCGGATGGAGAAACGGCTAGACTAAAATTGTGTTTATGACCTGTGACATCTGAGGATCATATTTTTTATTTTATTTTATTTTTTATTATTGTGGACTAACCATTTACATTGTGTATGTTATTGAGTATCCCTGGGACGGTTCTACCTCCTGGATACTCACTGTGATTATTCTTTTATTTATAAGCCCTTTATGTGGTGTCGCTCAGACGCCCGACTGTGGCATGCTTGTTATTTATTTTATTTATAAGCCCTTTATGTGGTGTCGCTCAGACGCCCGACTGTGTCATGCTTGTTATTTCTTTTATTTATAAGCCCTTTATGTGGTGTCGCCCCGACGCCCGACTGCGGCATTATTATTCCTGCAGTTTCCTCTCGAGGAGTCATTCAGACCCTCGTTTGGCACCCAGTATTTTATTTTTGTTTATATTCACCCACCTGTGTGCATCATGGTTTTTCGTATACTTCGTGACAGACGTTGTGATCATAATCATTTCGGAGCATGATTGTCGCTTATTATATTATACCCGTGTTCTTAATGTTTGCGAGTACATTCAAAACGTACTCACTGGCTTGTCCCTGGCTATTGTCTTGGCCAGATTTTCGCGCATGGAGATAAGCATCGCGGTGACAACCTCGGAACCTATGTGTTGACGATAGCAGCCTCGTGAAGATAGGAGTTATCCTGGTCAGCTGTTCTTGTGGGAAATGGAGTCCCATAGACGTAGATGTATCCAGCCGCTTCCGCCCTCAACCATTAGAAACCAAGTGTTGTACTCCTAGGCCACAATGGTCTTGTACTACATATTTTTGTGCCTTGCTTGGAATTCTTGTATCAAGTTGGTACCTCATCAGCTAACAGTAATCCTGGGGCTGGTGAGCACACAGGCCGTTTTTCTGGGAAATTATTGTCCCAAAAATCCGGTCGTGACAGACTTGGTATCAGAGCCAGGCTGACCATTGGCTAATCCTATCTTAGCCAGGTCAAAAAATTTGGTTAACCAAACCACCAGACCTTAGCTTAACCCCGGTCAAGCTTCCCGCGTAAGATAGCCCCATAGTGACCCGACGCCTTTCGGCGGACGGTGCCCAACCTATCAGCTTATCCCATCGATCACGCGCCAGTGACCGATACCCAACTGGTCTCCATCGCAAGCGTGCGGAGGAAGACTCCGTCCCCTTTCCCTATAAAAAGGGCACGCTAGCCACAGCACAGCACAGCCTCTTTCCCCAAACCAAGCCGCAATGCCTAGCCCCATTGTTCACAATGAGACCACAGCAACCAACCTAGGAGGTTTTGTGACCGTGCTCGCAAACCTCACCCGCCATGCCTATGCGTTAGAAGAGCCTCCTGAGTATGTTGTGTACCAGGGACCCATGTACGGTGAGAGCCGTCAGTACTGGGCCACTGTGCACGTCTACGGTAGGGGTCTGTCGCCAGAACGCCCCTACAGGTTCACTGGAAGGACAACTTCCTTTGAGCCACAAGCCATCCAACTGGCAGCCCGAGAAGCTATAGTTCAACTCCGGCACTTGTCGCCCAGAGTTAACTGTCGCTCGTTCTACTACTACCCCAGTCGTGACGGGTATGGTAGGCCGCCCCAGGTTGCCAACGGAGACCACGAGACGGATCCGGCACTATTGCATCTGGTGCGCTATGTAAGCGCACTAGAGCAACTGTTCGATCAGGTCACCCTTGATCTGATCGCAGCTCGTGGAGAACTGGTTCGCCGAGTCCCGGCGAGAAGAGACGCGGAGCCCGACACCGACATCCCAGTCGTGCTGTTCGGACACCCGATCGATCCCTTGAGGTCCGCCCCAGCCATCAACCAGAGTGCTTTGGTGACCCCAGAAGTGCTTCGTCGCCTTTTGGGAACCCATTCCAACGGGATTGTGGCCAACAACCCCCGCGATGGTCACCACCACTTCCCCAACCCTGCAGCCCCTCAGCCTCAACCAGCAAATCCCGACGGTGAGAACCGTGGAGAAGCATCGGCGTCCGCAAGGCCAGCCCACCTAGACATTAACGAAGTAGACTAAGTCGCTCGAGATGTATCGAGCCTTAGTTTTCCTACGCTTTGTAATGGTGTGATCTTGTATCGCCTTGATTTAATGCTGTCTGCTTGAACACTCCTATTTTTGGAGTAGTAGCTATGCATGTGTACGTTAGCGTACAGTTGCATTTTTAAATTTCGGGCGCAGCTACCCAGACCAACCCCGACGGCACCCACAGTAATGCGTCACATTTATGTGATATGTATATCTGTGGCTTTGACTCGAGAACAGGATCGACAACCAGTTACCCTTCACCCCGGTAGATAACCCAGCCCCGGTGCTATATAAAGGCCACTTCATGACCTTGCCGAGTACCCCTCGCCTTTGTGCGCCACACTCACAGCCATTCCCTTGCCATGGCGACCCCCACTATTTATCTGAGAACCCCAGACGCAACCCCGGGTAGCTTTGTCAAATTATTGTGGGACTTTACCTGCAGTACCATGAGTGCCACCCATCCACCCCAGTACGAGTTGCTCAAATCGAGGATCACCCCATCCACCTCGAAGTATTGGGCAGTGGTGCACATCCCTCCCGCATACCCGAACCAAGACCCAACGGAAGTCTCCTTCGTGGGGAAATCCATGCCGACTCCGCATATGGCCATAGAAGCTGCTGCGTACGAGGCGCTCACTCGTCTTCGATTCGCGGTACCCTATGCCAGCGAGCGAGGATACTATTATTTTCCGAGTCGTGCAGCACCCAGAGAAGTTACATCTTTTCCCGGTGGATGTATTGAGAGAGATCCAGTACTGGCCAACCTTGCCCAGTACGTTATTGCCCAGGAGCGTTTAACTCAGCGAGTAATGGGTTATCTCCAGAGTCTCGCTGATTTAAATCCTCGGATCGCTATTGGCAGACCACTGAGGCCTGACCGAGAAGGGCGCATTCATCGACTGGTCAACCCGCTTCCCCCGATAGAAGAGGAGTGTGCCCCGGTGCCAGAGGCATTTTCTCAGGACCCTGTCTTTTTGCCGTTTTCCTTGTAAACGTCTCCGCTGTATTTTATTATCCCAGTATTTTTATGTGTTGTAGCATGTTCGTGGTTTCCAAATTTTTTTGCGATGGACCCGTTTTTCTCTAGTTTCTGTTATGTGAGCAGTTTTACTGCTGTTAGTTTTGTTTTAATTATTTTCTCTCTCACACAACATGTTTTTGAGGAGATTTCCTTCCCCGAGTCACTGCTGCATATATATTTTTCTTGGCATAAATTTTTATTCGCGCAGCATCGTGACAGCAGACTCACAGCAGCAACCACTCGACCTCGAGCACTATTACAAATCCTTGAGCACATTGTTGCGCCTAACTAACCACACTCGAGGACACCACAATCTCAGTAAGAGAGATTTGTGAGTGTTCATTCGGGCGCGAGCTACCCCAGCACTCCGACAGCAGTTAGCCCCGAAGCCGCGCCTAATCCACGTGATCGCCGCCACCACGAAGAGCTAACACTCGAGCGGCAGCATCACGACGATCATCCAAGATCATCGCGCACAGGAGCACGGAGAACCCCAGCAGCACCGCCAAGCCTCCACACACCAGGACCACATACCAGTCCGGCATTGCCTCCGCCATCAGAACCTCGGCTCGAGCTCCTGCTAGCAGCAATGGGGAAGAAGGAGGGAGAATTAGAAGCGAGGCCAGGTGTGAGGAAGAAGAGAGGAGCACCGCGATCGTTTTATAGCTCGAGATCGGTTTACGGTGGGCGAGGTCCACCAGCGCCACTCGTCGCTCGACCGCCGGTGTTCGGAGGCGAGTCCGCGAGCAGTGCCGACAACGCACTGGCACGCGAGGTGAGTGCATGCTGCACCGGCAGCTAGCACGCTGCGCACTACCACGGTATGGCCTCGATGCCCTACGAGCTAGGCATCGCCGGTGGAGGAAGCGCGGGAGAGCGCGCGAGAGAGAAGAGAGAGCCAGAGGTAGGAGAAGAGGCCGACAGTGGGCCCTGGGTCCACCTGTCAGCCAAAGAGAGCACTGTGCTCTCGGGTGCGACCAGCGTATTTTAGTAATTTATAATTTATTCTAAATTACCGTATCTGCGTAGAAATATCCCGTTTTCCCTAACCGTGGATTTTTCCACGCTACGCCAGTGTACCACACTGTGGTTTTACACCACTTATTGCCCTCTCACTGTAGTCGTTTTGTTTTTGTGCATTGAATGATTTCTTTTGATAAAAACAGTTTTTGTGCAGAACTGCTTTTAACAAATCTCGAGGACGAGATTTTTCTTAAGGGGGGTAGTGTTGTGACACCCAAAAATTTTGACCTTGTTTTATTTATTAAAATGTTGCCAGGAAATAAAACTTTTCCATTTGTCAAGATTTACCCTTGTTGATTTTTGGATTTTTTGCCTCTAGTGGAAAAACTTTCAAAAGGTATTATTGGATTTGAATACTCTCTATGATAAAACAATTCTTTATCAGTAGATTTAAATTTCAAGATTTGTTTTTCTCAGAGCTTTATCCTTTTAAAATGATTTCTTTTGCATTTGGAGCCTGTTTTGCACTACAACCTTTTGATAAATGCTTTTAAAAATTCCACCAAAATTTGAGGATGTCATGTGATGTTTCCACATCACTTTTATGCAAAAATACCTTTTGTCCATTGGAGATTTTGAGCTCTACACCAACTTTTCCAATCTGGTCCAGTAGGCACTTTTGCACTACAACCCATTTGAATATTCCTTTAAAAATTCTTCCAAGTGTTTGGAGATGTCAGTGGATGCATACTATTCATCCTCATGCAAAAACCCAGTGATGTTCCTTGAAAAATTTGAGCAAAACAACCTCTTTTCCATTCTGGTCCAGTTTGGTGATTTGTACTGCAACCCTATTTTATTTTGCTCTGGTGCCCATGACCCTTTTTCCTACTTGTAGCCCTCCCTTCAAAACCCTTAAGTCCAGGAGAGTGGACTCATTGGAGGATTTTAAGTGCATGCAATAAACCCTCTTTCTTTCTGTCCAAAACTGGAGTTTTGCAAAACTTGCACTAACAAGTTTCTGGTTTTGCCCATATGATCTTGCCACCATCTTCTGCATCTAAAGAGACCCTGATCTGGAGACTTTGGCCACTCCAAGAGTTGCCTAAGTGCATTTGGCATTCTGTCGAGCACTTGGTGTGCACAGTCAGCTTGGGGCATGTTTTCTAGTTTGCACTGTGAACTTGCTCCAATGACCCAGCAACCTTGTCCACTGAGCTCCTAGTTGCCTCTACCCTAGTCCTGTTAATTGCCAGCCCCACCCTCGCGCTCTAGAGCGCGCTGGCATTTCGTCGAGCACCTGCCGTGCGTGCTCTAGACACGCCCAGAGCGCACGTTTTGCACGCACGCGCACTGAGCCGCCGCGCCGCACTGCCGCACTCGACGCGACCCGTCCCTGGCCCCTGCTCCACTGCTGAACCGCGCACTAGCTCGCTCCCTGCTCCACGCCAGCTCTGGCGCCCTGCAGCGCCGCTGGCAACGCCCTTGGCGGCACGCCGGCGTCGGCAGCGGCCTCTGCCATGTTTGGCACCGCCCAAACCACACCAGCGCGCCAGCTGCCCCTGTGAATACCTCGATCTTATCCCAGAGCTCGTCAGCACGCGTTCGTCGCCGCCACGACGCCCTGCAGCTACAGAAACGGCTGTCGCCGGCGATCTTGTCTTCAGCTGCCGCGGTCCAACCCTGAGCGCCTATTTAAAGGGCCCCCGAACTCGTTCAAGACCCCAGGCGACCTCAGACTTTCCTCCTAGCGCTCCCCAAGCAGTGGATCGACCCGTAGTGGCCATCTTCCCCAACTCCGGCCAGTTCGGCCGCCGTCAAACTCCGGTGCAATACGTCGCAGCCAGCCACTCTTTCGCCCAACCAGCGCCACCAGTAGCTTCCCCTTGTCCTTGCGGAGCTACCCATCTACCCAACCTCGACCGGAGACCACCGGAGCCCAAAAACCACTTCACCACCGTAACCCCCTCCGCCGCGGAGCTCGCCGCCGGCGACTCCTTCCACCTCCGACGACCCAGCGACCACCCAGAGGACCGCCTAGGTCTGGCCATTCCATCCCCGCCCTTGGATGCCCGTGAGGCGCTGCCATTCGTCAACGGCGATCGCCGGAGGCCGCCACCGTTCGGGCAGAGAGAGAGAGAGGAGGGAGGGGAGAACGGTCAAACCTGACCAGTGGGCCCTCTGGACCCACTGTCAGTGACCCGCACGCCGTCTTCTCTGTTTTAAGTGAAGACGCAGACGTCCTGAGTACGTTTCCTCTATTGCGAAAGCGTATTCCCCTCGAAGCGTTTTCCTTTTCTGGTTTTTTTAAAACAGAGTTTTGACAGAACTTTGACCAGCTATACCTTTTAAAATAAAACTCCAAATGAGTTGATTCTTTTTCCTACCTCTCTAAAATTTCATCTAGTTTATTTTAAGATTTATTTCAAAAATATTTGAGACAACTTTTTGTACTGTGTTTGAAATATTTGTTATTTGGATATTTTGCAAAATAGGGATAATGGAGAGAAGAGAAAGCTTCCAAAAAATGCATCCTTTGCATACTCTTGAAGGCAAGCATTTCTGAACTCTGGCATAATATTTTGTTGTGGTGTTTTGATACGATTACAACACCGTTTGACTTGGAGTATGAGTTATTTTTATGTAACAATAAAGTCTCGTGCATGAGTACATTCTGGAGATATTTTGTGGTCAGCACTGGATACGCTAGTGGTTTGGATCACCCTCGTGAGCTCCTCATGCATACCGGAAGGAAGCCGGGAAAGTTGTGGTCTTGGGTAGACACAAGCTTGTCCCTAGTCCCTCGTCGAGACGAGTAGGCCCGGTATGGCATGGTAAGGCTTAATGAGTGGTGATTTATTCCACTAAGGGTAATATTGTTGGAGGATACATGGACCATCTGAGTCGGTCGTAGGTCGAGTCTTGGGCAGTAACTTCCCTATTTGTTGGTACCACCACTTGTCCCTGTCGTAGACGGGGTATGGTTCAGTAGGTTGTCAACCCCTTACCAAAGCACACACCGTACAGAGAGGCCATAGTGATAGATACCGGAGGCCTCCGATAGGCATGCCACTTGGTTTGGGGGCATGGGTGTTTCCGGTTGGGACCGAGAGGGGGGCACCCCTTAGAGCGCGCGTATAGAAATTTGTTCCCATGCTACGTCGAGGTTCTAGCCTCCCCACTTAGAGTTTTGCTTGGCAGGTGTCGTGGGTGATACCAGACATCGGTGAGTTAAGCTGGTGTGTGCAGGTCAGGCGTGTTGTCAATTAAAAGGCCGTAGGCGGAATTAGTCCCGAAGGACTAAGTAAATCCGTTACTCGTGGGAAAATAGTACTCCCTCTGCAGAGGATAAATCCTGTTGGATAGCCATGTTCTTGAGGAAGGACCACAGTCTGAGTTGGATCTAGTAACGGTATTCGGATGGAGAACGAATTAGCTATAACTTAGTGACGGTCTTCGAATGGAGAAACGGCTAGACTAAAATTGTGTTTATGACCTGTGACATCTGAGGATCATATTTTTTATTTTATTTTATTTTTTATTATTGTGGACTAACCATTTACATTGTGTATGTTATTGAGTATCCCTGGGACGGTTCTACCTCCTGGATACTCACTGTGATTATTCTTTTATTTATAAGCCCTTTATGTGGTGTCGCTCAGACGCCCGACTGTGGCATGCTTGTTATTTCTTTTATTTATAAGCCCTTTATGTGGTGTCGCTCAGACGCCCGACTGTGGCATGCTTGTTATTTCTTTTATTTATAAGCCTTTTATGTGGTGTCGCCCCGACGCCCGACTGCGGCATTATTATTCCTGCAGTTTCCTCTCGAGGAGTCATTCAGACCCTCGTTTGGCACCCAGTATTTTATTTTTGTTTATATTCACCCACCTGTGTGCATCATGATTTTTCGTATACTTCGTGACAGACGTTGTGATCATAATCATTTCGGAGCATGATTGTCCCTTATTATATTATACCCGTGTTCTTAATGTTTGCGAGTACATTCAAAACGTACTCACTGGCTTGTCCCTGGCTATTGTCTTGGCCAGATTTTCGCGCATGGAGATAAGCATCGCGGTGACAACCTCGGAACCTATGTGTTGACGATAGCAGCCTCGCGAAGATAGGAGTTATCCTGGTCAGCTATTCTTGTGGGAAATGGAGTCCCATAGACGTAGATGTATCCAGCCGCTTCCGCCCTCAACCATTAGAAACCAAGTGTTGTACTCCTAGGCCACAATGGTCTTGTACTACATATTTTTGTGCCTTGCTTGGAATTCTTGTATCAAGTTGGTACCTCATCAGCTAACAGTAATTCTGGGGCTGGTGAGCACACAGGCCGTTTTTCTGGGAAATTATTATCCCAAAAATCCGGTCGTGACAGCAGGTCAGTTTTGAACCCGGAGAACATGTGTACCTCCGAGTCACTCCTATGAAAGGAGTTAAGCGATTTCAGACTCGTGGAAAGCTGTCACCCAGATTCATTGGTCCATTCTCAATTATGTCTCGAGTGGGTACGGTTGCATACCAACTGGAACTACCCCCGGAGTTGTCAGAAATACACAATGTGTTCCATGTTTCACAATTGAGATGATGCATATCGCCGCCTGAGAAAAGGACTGCAATGGCTGAGATAGAATTGGCAAAGGATTTAACTTATGAAGAAAGACCGTCCAAAATTTTGGATCAACTGGAAAGGGTCACTCGCAGCAAAGTCAGAAATTTTTTCAAGGTTCAGTGGGAGCATCACACCGAGTCAGAAGCAACTTGGGAGCAGGAAGAGTTCCTTAAGAGTCAGTATCCAGAGTGGTTTTCCCAAGCAACTGAATCTCGAGGACGAGATTCATTCTAAGTGGGGGAGGTTTGTGACAGCCTGGTTTTTGCCCTTTCTTATTTGCTTGAAATTTCATTTGAATGTTTTTGAAACTTGGAGTTTCTGAATCTTTTCATTTGGGATTAAACACTTGGGCATCCTTGGCTTTCACCCAAGTGTTCACATCTCTCCCAAACCATCACTTCACTTCTGATCCACCACAAAATAACCTTTGGAATATTTTTCTTAAATGAAAAATATTCATTTTCTCTCAAAAACCCT
This sequence comes from Triticum aestivum, assembly GCF_018294505.1. Taxonomy (NCBI): domain Eukaryota; kingdom Viridiplantae; phylum Streptophyta; class Magnoliopsida; order Poales; family Poaceae; genus Triticum; species Triticum aestivum. The sequence goes on from NC_057799.1 coordinate 233,576,067, forward strand.
AAGCCAGATCTTTTGCTTCAAGGCAACCCTAATTTTTATGGATCAGAAAATTCTAAGATAATTCACAAATATTCTAGGGACCCTAGGGCATCTCCCTGAGCAAAAATATTTCATCACTTTTTGGAATATTTTTGCTACGAAAAATATTTTCTGTTCTGGACAGAAATGGTGGTTTCTACAGCAACTACCATTTTACTTGCTCCATTTGACCTGAACTTTCTTGTGCATCTTTACCTTAGTAACTTATAACTAGCCTCCAAAGCACAGCCCCAAACTCCCAGCCATTTGACCACAATAACATCACAAAGTTACTGACCAGAAACTTACCTGGCTTGTAAAATCTTCTCTACTGCACCTGGATCCAAACCAAATGGTGGTAAACTTCAAAACTACCACGAACAACATGCCAGACATGATTTTTGGACGAAGGCTGGCCTGAGGAGAGAGTTCGCGCGGTGACCACGCGTGTCCATGATGCCAGGCATGCGTGTCGACGCGCTCTGGGTGACGTCGAGCGCTATGTTCGAGCGTGCTCGCTGCCCCCGCCTGCCCAACCTTGCCAAACCCCACACCATCATCGTCTCGACGTCCTTAACTCCTCCCTGGCACTCGCCGACGTCGGAGCTTGCCGCAACGAGCACAGGCAAGGTCCGGCCAGCCCAACAGTGCGGAGCGCACTGTGCTCGTCGCCATCCCCTTGATCCTGTGCTCGTCTCCGCTCGCCCACAGTGGCTGCGTGACCTCCGTCGCCTTCTCCCCCTCTCACTGACGCCGCTCGTCGCTGGGCGCCGTGGACAGGTGTCCGCCAGCAGAGCCCGAAGCACCCTCGTCGCTCGCCTATAAATAGAGCCACCCCCAGCCTCCTCGAGCACCATCCAACACTCACACACACCCCACGATCGAGTAGGAAGCCGTAGCCCGGCCAGGCAGGCCTCGGACCGCCGTCCCCGAGCTCGAGGTCGTCGGCGATCCCCTCTGGTCGCCGCGGTAGCTCCAGCCCCTCTGAGGCCTGGGCGACCCCTCCAAGGCCTCCGCCTCTCTCCGGTGAGGCCATCTCGCCCACTTGGAGCCTCTGGAGTGACCTCTGCTCGCCGTCTTCCTCAACTCCGGCGACCTCCATGTTCTGCCTCCGCTTGCGAGCTAGTTTCCGACATCGTCTGACCACCCCTAGCCACGCTACGGGTACGGGCAGGTGCGCCATCGTCCCCTCTCTCAATCCCTCCCTCTCATTTGGGCCAAGGAGCCCTCGTCGCCGGCGAGAGCTCCGGCGAAGCCGCGGCCCTCTCTGTTTCTCTCTCCCTCTTCCCCCACCTGACTAGCGGGGCCCGCTAGTCGGACACTCAGTACACGCGCGAAGCAGTACGAGTGGTGGCACCCCTGGGCTTTACACCTTTGACGTCACCCCCCAGCTTCTTCTTTTTATTCAAATTCATTTATATTCCAGAGAGCTTCAAACAATTTTAACTTTTTAACCATAAGTCCAAATGAGATGATTCTTTTTGCATTGTGTTCTTTGAAAGGAAATCTAACAGCTCACCAAAGATGAGATTTTTCTGAGCTGTTTAGAATTTCTGGTGAATTTCAGAAGTGTTCTTGATATTCTCTTTTTGTGTTTAAAATTATTTTCAGAAGGTGAGGCTTGTCTTGAGGATCACCAGGAGGCTTCTGAACCTCATCTGCACTAAGGCAAGCCACAACAACATTTTTATGATGCCATTTCAATATTTTTGATTTTCTCACTTAAATGAAATGATTATCCCATGCATTCAAATATTGTTAATAGATAAACTTGATCATAAACCCACAATTCATCGGACTCAACAAACACACCGCAAAAGAAGATTACATCGAATAGATCTCCACAAGAGAGGGGGAGAACATTGTATTGAGATCCAAAAAGAGAGAAGAAGCCATCTAGCTAATAACTATGGACCCGAAGGTCTGAGGTAAACTACTCACACATCATCGGAGAGGCTATGGTGTTGATGTAGAAGTCCTCCGTGATCGATGCCCCGTCCGGCACAGTTCCGGAAAAGGCCCCAAGATGGGATCTCACGGGTACAGAAGGTTGCGGCGGTGGAATTAGGTTTTTGGCTCTGTATCTGGTAGTTTGGGGGTACGTAGGTATATATAGGAGGAAGAAGTACGTCGGTGGAGCAACATGGGGCCCACGAGGGTGGAGGGCGCGCCTGGGGGGGTAGGCGCGCCCCCTACCTCATGCCTTCCTGGTTGCTTTCTTGACGTACGGTCCAAGTCCTCTGGACTCCGTTTGATATTCTTTTTCTCTGAAACTCTGAAATAGGCAAAAAACAGCAATTCTGGGCTGGGCCTCCGGTTAATAGGTTAGTCCCACAAATAATATAAAAGTGTATAATAAAGCCCAATAATGTCCAAAACAGAATATAATATAGCATGGAACAATCAAAAATTATAGATACGTTGGAGACGTATCAAGCATCCCCAAGCTTAATTCCTGCTCGTCCTCGAGTAGGTAAATGATAAAAACAGAATTTTTGATGTGGAATGCTACTTGACATAATTTCAATGTAATTCTTCTTATTGTGGCACGAATGTTCAGATTTAATATGACTCAAGATAAAATTTTAATGTTGACATAAAAACAATAATACTTCAAGCATGCTAACCAAGCAATTATGTCTTATCAAAATAACATAGCCAAAGCAAGTTATCCCTACAAAACCATATAGTCTGGCTATGCTCCATCTTCCCCACACAAAATATTCATATCATGTACAAGCCCGGTTTTAGCCAAGCAATTGGTTCATAATTTTTAACGCGCTTCAGCCTTTTCAACTCTTACGCAATACATGAGCGCAAGCCATGGATATAGCACTATGGTGGAATAAGGTATAATGGTAGGGGTTATGTGGAAAGACAAAAAAGGAGAAAGTCTCACATCAACTAGGCTAATCAACGGGCTATGGAGATGCCCATCAATTGATGTCAATGCAAGGAGTAGGGATTGCCATGCAACGGATGCACTAGAGCTGTAAGTGTATGAAAGCTCAAACAAAAGAAACTAAGTGGGTGTGCATCCAACTTGCTTGCTCACGAAGACCTCGGGCATTTGAGGAAGCCCATCATTGGAATATACAAGCCAAGTTCTATAATGAAATTTCCCACTAGTATATGAAAGCGACAAAATGAGAGACTCTCTATCATGAAGATCACAGTGCTACTTTGAAGCACAAGTGTGGTCAAAGGATAGTAACATTGTCCCTTCTCTCTTTTTCTCTCATTTTTTTATTTGGGCCTTTTCTCCTTTTTTTATATGGCCTCTTTTTTTTAGTCCGGAGTCTCATCCCGACTTGTGGGGGAACCATAGTCTCCATCATCCTTTCCTCACTTGGGACAATGCTCTAATAATGATGATCATCACACTTTTATTTACTTACAACTCAATACTTAGAACAAAATATGACTCTATGTGGATGCCTCCTGCGCCGGGATATGCAATGAATCAAGAGCGACATGTATGAAAGAATTATGAATGGTGGCCTTGCCACAAATACAATGTCAACTACATGATCATGCAAGGCAATATGACAATGATGGAGCGTGTCATGGTAAACGAAACGATGGAAAGTTGCATGGCAATATATCTCGGAATGGCTACGGAAATGCCATAATAGGTAGGTATGGTGGCTGTTTTGATGAAGATATAAGGAGATTTATGTGTGATAGAGCGTATCATATCACGGGGTTTGGATGCACCGGCGAAGTTTGCACCAACTCTCAAGGTGAGAAAGGGAAATGCACGGTACCGAAGAGGCTAGAAAATTGTGGAAAGGTAAGTGTGCGTATAATCCATGGACTCACATTAGTCATAAAGAACTCATATACTTATTGCAAAAATTTATTAGCCCTCGAAGCAAAGTACAACTACGCGTGCTCCTAGGGGAAGGGTTGGTAGGAGTTAACCATCGCGCGATCCCGACCGCCACACAAAGGATGACAATCTCATGCTTCGACTTTGTTACATAATGGTTCACCATGCGTGCATGCTACGGGAATCACAAACTCCAACACAAGTATTTTTCAATTCCACAATTACTCAACTAGCACAACTATGATATTACCACCTTTATATCTCAAAACAATTATCAAGCATCAAATTTCTCATGAAATTATAATTAAAGCAAATTGCCATGATGTTTTAAGACTCTCAAAATAATATAAGTGAAGCATGAGAGATCAATAGTTTCTATAAAACAAATCCACCGCCGTGCTCTAAAAGATATAAGTGAAGCACTAGAGCAAAACTATATAACTCAAAAAATATAAGTGAAGCACATAGAGTATTCTAATAATTTCTGAATCATGTGTGTCTCTCTCAAAAGGTGTATACAGAAAGGATGATTGTGGTAAACTAAAAAACAAAGACTCAAATAATACAAGACGCTCCAAGCAAAACACATATCATGTGGTGAATAAAAATATAGCTCCAAGTAAAGTTACCGATGGAAGTAGACGAAAGAGGGGATGCCTTCCGGGGCATCCCCAAGCTTTGGATTTTAGGTGTCCTTAGATTATCTTGGGGTGCCATGGGCATACCCAAGCATAGGCTCTGGCCACTCCTTGTTCCATAATCCATCAAATCTTTTACCCAAATCTTGAAAACTTCACAACACAAAACATAACAGAAAATCTCATGAGCTCCGTTAGCGAAAGAAAACAAAACACCACTTCAAGGTACTGTAATGAACTCATTCTTTATTTATATTGGTGTTAAACCTACTGTATTCCAACTTATCTATGGTTTATAAACTATTTTATTATCCATAGATTCATCAAAATAAGCAAACAACACACGAAAAACAGAATCTGTCAAAAACAGAACAGTCTGTAGTAATCTGTAACTAACGCAAAATTCTGGAACTCCAAGAATTCAGCCAAAATAGGAAGACCTATACAATTTGTTTATTGATCAGCAGCAATTGGAATCAATATTTTATCACGTTCTGGTGATTTTTAACAATTATTTTCGTGAACAGAAAGTTTCTGGAATTTTCAGCAAGATCAAATAACTATCATCCAAGATGATCCTATAGGTTTAACTTGGCACAAACTCTAAGTAAAACATAAAAACACATCTAACCAGAGGCTAGATCAAATATTTATTCCTAAACAGAAGCAAAAAGCAAAAAACTGAAAATAAAATTGGGTTGTCTCCCAACAAGCGCTATCATTTAACGCCCCTAGCTAGGCATAATAGCAAGGATAGATCTAGGTATTGCCATATTTAGTTGGCAATTCTTTAATGAGACATATATCACCCTTAGGAGTTTCTTTCTTTTTATTAATTAACAAACTTCTAGGCACAAAATCGAAAAATTCTTTTGTAGCAAATGGTTCCTTAATGATAGCAAAAAGATTGGGATGAATACTTAGATTTGAGATCTTCCTTGCTAGAGGATTCACCCTTATTTTTAGGAACATACATAAGCTTGGCAATTTTTGTTGGAGGACTTGGAGTATTCTTTACGGAAGAAAAAGCGGTTCCCAAGTTGGTAATGATACCCTCAAGTTTATCGATTCTAGTGGAATCCTGATTTATTCTTTCATTAACTATGGGTTCCTTCTCCTTAATATTTTTCAAAGTGACTCCTACTTTAGATCCATATTGGGTAATTTGGTTGTGGATCTTTTTATCCAAATTTTCAATTAACTCTACGGTTGCAACTTTATTTTCAATAATTTCAAGTCTTTGCATTACATGCTCCAAAGTTAACATAGTTCCATTAACCAAAAGAGGGGGTGAGCCAAACAAATCTATCATAGCATTATAAGAATAAAAATTATGGCTACCCAAGAAATTCCCTCCGGTAATGGTATCAAGGATATATCTGTACCAAGGAGTAGTGCCTACATAAAAATTGCGGAGAAGAACGGAAGTAGATTGCTTCCTGGTAGATCTATTTTGAGCATTGCAAATTCTATACCAAGCGTCTTTTAAATTTTCTCCTTCCCTTTGCTTAAAATTAAGAACTTCATTTTCGGGAGACAACAGAGAAGATAGGGGACTAGCCATAACGACAAGAAAGCAATCCAACACACGAGCAAACAAGAAGCACGCGAAAAAGAGGCGAACGGAAAAGAGAGGGCGAATAAAACGGCAAGGGTGAAGTGGGGGAGAGGAAAACGAGAGGCAAATGGCAAATAATGTAATGCGGGAGATAAAAGTTTGTGATGGGTACTTGGTATGTTGACTTTTGCGTAGACTCCCCGGCAACAGTGCCAGAAATCCTTGTTGCTACCTCTTGAGCACTGCGTTGGTTTTCCCTTGAAGAGGAAAGGGTGATGCAGTAAAGCAGTGTAAGTATTTCCCTCAGTTTTTGAGAACCAAGGAATCAATCCAGTAGGAGGCCACGCACGAGTCCCTCGCACCTACACAAACAAATAAAATCCTCGCAACCAACGCGATAAAGGGGTTGTCAATCCCTTCACGGTCACTTACGAAAGTTAGATCTGATAGATATGATAAGATAATATTTTTGGTATTTTTATGATAAAGATGCAAAGTAAAGAAAGCAAAATAAAAACGGTGCCAGAAATAGCTAAGTCTTGGAAGATTAATATGATATAAAATAGACCCGGGGGCCATAGGTTTCACTAGTGGCTTCTCTCGAGAGCATAAGGTGGGTAAACAAGTTACTGTTGAGCAATTGACAGAATTGAGCATAGTTATGAGAGTATCTAGGTATGATCATGTATATAGGCATCACGTCCGTGACAAGTAGACCGACTCCTGCCTGCATCTACTACTACTACTCCACACATCGACCGCTGTCCAGCATGCATCTAGAGTATTAACTTCAAAAGAACAGAGTAACGCTTTAAGTAAGATGACATGATGTAGAGGGATAAACTCATGCAATATGATATAAACCCCATCTTGTTATCCTCGATGGCAACAATACAATACGTGCCTTGTTGCCCCTATTGTCCATGGGAAAGGACACCGCAAGATTGAACCCAAAGCTAAGCACTTCTCCCATTGCAAGAAAGATCAATCTAGTAGGCCAAACCAAACTGATAATTCGAAGAGACTTGCAAAGATAACCAATCATACATAAAAGAATTCAGAGAAGGTTCAAATATTGTTCATAGATAAACTTGATCATAAACCCACAATTCATCGGACTCAACAAACACACCGCAAAAGAAGATTACATCAAATAGATCTCCACCAGAGAGGGGGAGAACATTGTATTGAGATCCAAAAAGAGAGAAGAAGCCATCTAGCTAATAACTATGGACCCGAAGGTCTGAGGTAAACTACTCACACATCATCGGAGAGGCTATGGTGTTGATGTAGAAGCCCTCCGTGATCGATGCCCCCTCCGGCGGAGCTCCGGAAAAGGCCCCAAGATGGGATCTCACGGGTACAGAAGGTTGCAGCGGTGGAATTAGGTTTTTGGCTCTATATCTGGTAGTTTGGGGGTACGTTGGTATATATAGGAGGAACAAGTACGTCGGTGGAGCAACATGGGGCCCACGAGGGTGGAGGGCGCGCTTGGGGGGTAGGCGCGCCCCCCTACATCGTGCCTTCCTGGTTGCTTTCTTGACGTCTGGTCCAAGTCCTCTGGATCACGTTCGTTCCAAAAATCACGTTCCCGAAGGTTTCATTCCGTTTGGACTCCGTTTGATATTCTTTTTCTACGAAACTCTGAAATAGGCAAAAAAACAGCAATTCGGGGCTGGGCCTCCGATTAATAGGTTAGTCCCAAAAATAATATAGAAGTGTATAATAAAGCCCAATAATGTACAAAACAGAATATAATATAGCATGGAACAATAAAAAATTATAGATACGTTGGAGACGTATCAAGGTCTCCGCCCATGACACTCTCACGTAATAATGAGTGGGGCTGTACACACCCCGGACTCTCTAGAGCGCCGCACCTCAGCACCAGGGGCTCCCGCCCACGTCCAAGTGCTCTGCGCTGGTCGTCGACACTGTCCCCCAATAACTATGCTCACATCCAGTGAAAGCACTTAGCTCCGCACTGGTGGGAAGACAAGAAGACTAGCTAGGTGCCGGACGCGGCTATTTGCTTTCATCCCTTTTCTGTAACTCGATTCACTGCCTTCTGGACTGAAACTTGAGGTTCTTTTTGTTATCTAAAATTGGGGGGATTTTTTCTCTGGTTTCTGCCGATTTTATTGTGTTCTGGTCGCGTCCTTTGTTTCTAAGGCTCACGCCCCCAACCATGCCGAATGCCTCAGGGCAACCTGGACAGGACCCCCTCGGGGCGAGAGTGCACGCGCCGCAAGGTTGTCGCGTGCGCATCCTGCCACGGTCCGCAGGACGCTCCCGGCGTGGCCCTCTCGGACGGATCCGCTGGCTCCTCAGGAGGCCCAGAGCCCGCGAGCTCCTAAGGGCTCCCCTCGGGAGAAAGGCACATCAGCAACCTCAGAACCCACTCAAGGCCTGCTAGGATCAAGATGAGTCTCAGCGATAACCCTGCTCGGGGGCTCACAAGCTCGCAAAAGTACATTTCAGGTCCGGCTTAAAAATAGAACATTAATTTACATATATGGGGGCTCCCCTCCAAAATGCTCTCACGCCCCGCGAGTCCGTGTCCAGGTCTTTGCATGCAGGTTCAAGAGAAGGAATGCGGGCTTAACTGGACGTGCTGCCCATAGCATCGCCCCGGTTTCTCTCCCACGCGCTACTTGCGCTGTCGCTAGCGTGGTCTTCATCGTCATCGTCCATGCCATCTTCGTCCGCCACGACCACCACCATGTCGTCCTCGGAGGCGAATGCCCTGACCAAGGCCTACACATGATTGTCCACCCAATCCGACAGGTTGTCCCGGATAACCCCGGGCACTAGGGCTAAGGCAGCGTCAAAGTCTAAGTGGGGGTTGAGGTTCTGCAGATGACTGAAGACGCGTGCGAACACGCGCCCAAGGAGGCCCCAACTCCTCTCCTCGACAAGCTCGCGAGCCCTCGCAGCCTGGTCCTCCAGGCACGTCACGACTTCGGTAAAGAAGCAAAGGTGGCTGCCGTAATCTTCCATGCGGGGATGAGGGACGCTCTCCTCGCAGATGACGCTCAGGGCTCAGTTGGCCCTCACCCTGAGGGCCTAAAGCATGGGGGAATGCTCGCGCTGCAGCGTCTACTAACGATATGCCTCCTCCCTGTTCTGCTCTGCGAGGGATGCAGCATCATCAATCTGCTGCTGGAGCGAGAGCAAGTCGGCACGTGCGGAGGCCAGATCAGCCTGGGCAGAGGTCTGGGCCACCGCAGCGGCCCTCTCGCGCTGCTTCATCTCGTTCAGTCGTGTCCTGAGGGCGGTGGTCCTGCCCTTAGCTTCGGCCTCCAACAACTTCAGCTTCAGGTTGTACTCATCGGCAAGATCAGCACGAGCCTTCGCCTTCCTCCAGTCAACCTCCTCCTGGATCTTGGCTTCACGCACGATGACGGCGTCCTCAGCCATGGTCACCTAGCGCTCCCTCGTCTCCAACCGTTCGAGCACGAGGCTGCGCTCCAAGTCCTCCAGCATCAGTGCCTCCTCTCGTTTCTGGATCTCCTTCTCTTTGGAGGGCGCTCCCCTCATTGACGCCAGGACGACCCTGCACGCCTCAATCTGTTGCTCGAGGGTAACATTCAAGGCCTGGAGGTCCCGTTCGCGCTCCTCGGCGACCTCGCGGCGGCGATCAGCCTCCCTGGCCTCCTCCAAGGCCCGGGCGCTGGCCTCCGTGAGGTCACAAGGGACACCTCAGCCTTCGCATTGGCGCGTTCGTGCTGAAGACGCCCGAGGTTGATGGCCACCTTCAACAGATGCCGCTCGTCCGCCAGCCGAAGGCCCTCCGCCTCGAGGCGGGCGTTGACGTCGACAAGCTCTTCTCCGAGTCGGCTTAGCGCACCCATTGCCTCCCAGAAGAGCTCGTGGCGTACAGCACCGCGCCCTCTCGCGAGTTCCAGCTCACGGCCAAGCCCACTTTTCTCGCCGGAGGTTGCTGGGGAAGCTTGAGGCGGCCCGTCTGCCCCTGGCGGGGAGTTGGGGGCTGGCACTTTCATCACCACCCTCCGGGCATCGGTGGGGGCACCGGGCAGCACGGCCTCACCACTCGAAGATACAGTCAAGGCTGGCGTCGCCCAACCACCGGCGACGACCAGCGGAGGAGCCCTCCGCACGGCTGCTGCCCCCAAGGGCAGGCCACGGAGGAGCGACGACAGGAACGTGGGATCAAGGCCCCCCGTCGAGACATCTGGCTCCAAGACATGCCCTATGCCGCATGTAGTGGGCCTTCTGGGGGAGCTCGGGACCAGGGAGAGTCGAGGACAGGGGAGGCCGCTCCTTAGGGGGTTCCGCTACCGTGGACGAAGGGATCCTGAAGAGCCATAATCAGGAAAGGATGCAACAGATAGGAAATCACGAAGAGAAGTTACTTACTCATCTATGGCTATATACTTCATCTGCTTCAACGGCCGCTAGGCGTCACCACTGCAGCTTGGAGATCCCTTCCTCTTGCGGAGCGCTTCGAAGTTCAGGCGAAGCTGGCCCAAACCCAGAGCGCGACCGTCAGTACCCAAGTCATTCGTTGGGGCTTCTGGGGTGGTGACCTTGGGAGCGTCGGGCCGCGGCGGTCCCTCAGCCCTCGCTTCAGGACTTCCGACCCGAGCCTCGGACCACGCCAGCTCTCCGGCCGCCCGTTCAAGGCGACTCACCTGAGCCTCGGGAGCAGCCACCTCGGGAGCCTTGTCCGACGTCGCTCCTTCAGCAGCCACCTCATTGGCGTCCCGCGGCACTCGCCCCCCTGCATCCACCTTCGGGGTGTGCACCGTGGTGGCAGCACACAGAGGAACCACAAGGGGGGTTCTCGCGTGCCCCTTCAAGGCATGCCAGGCGCGGCCCCCATTCATCGAAAAGGTGCAACTGCCTCGCGAACTCCACCTTGTTCGAGCAGCAGTACAAGAGGCAACCCTCCTCCAGCAGATTCGCTAGTGTCAGGTTGCCCGTCAGGAGCTCAAGCACTATCCGCGGCGCCTCAGAAGGAAGCACAGGCACATGAAGCCTCATGGGGTCCCTGCAGCCGGAGAAGGTCCACATCGGCTGGGAGTGACGCTAGAGCGGAGCAATGCGGCAGCGGACGAATTCCTTCACCACCATGGGAGCTGTCCCCCGAGATCCTTCAACCTGGTCAGCCGGTGCCAGACATGGGCAAGCGCTGACTGACGAGCCTCGCATGCCCCCAGCCAGAACTAGGAGCGGCCGATGCCCGTGGGAGCAAGAGCAGGTGCAGAGCACGCCGACATCCACGAACACCCACCTCTTCTGAAACCCACTCGCAACTGGGGAGAGCTCGAAGTCGATTCTCGAGCCAGTCATCGCCTCTACGGCCTGAAAGGTCACGCACCCCGAGCACTGGCGGCCATCGGTAAGGTGAAGAGAGAAGAAGTGGCGAAACAAGGACACGGAAGGGGCAATGCCCACCATGGCCTCGCAGACGAAGTCAAAGACGGCAAGGAGGATGATGGATTGGGGATCCAGATGCAGCGCATGGATTTGGTAATGCGAGAGCATGACGTCGAAGAAAGGAGAAAAAGGGGGAATCAGGCCGGCCCAGAGGGCATGAAGATGAATGGGTATCTCAGTGGCCGTCATATCAACCACGGCGCGAGAAGCAGGCCAAGCCACCGTCGCACCCCACTCGTTGGAATCGGAGGCGAGCGCTGGTCGAACCTTGTCCGGCCCTTCCGGATTGACCACCACCGACCGTTCGATGGCGAGCTTGAAGGCCGGCGGCAATCCCACCGGAGCACAAGTTTCCCCTTCCCTTCTTCTTCTGGCGTGGCGCCATTGCGACAGGGAGAACCGGTGCTAGGATCGGACCAGGGAAGGAAGCCTCTATCTCTTTGGAAGGCGAAGGAGCCAGGGGGGCGCGCAGCGAGGCGATAAGGGCGGAGCTGCGTTGGCAACGGCGTCCACCAGACCGGCAAACATCAAGGCTGCATGGGAAAGTGGGGGCGCCCAAGTCCCATCAATCGCCACACGTCGACCAAGGCCGCAGGCGGTTGGGGCCCGCGGCGCTCCGCACTTGCCCTTTGGCTTCGCCCCGAAGCCAAGTTCGAGCGCGCCTTGGGCCCGGGGGCTACTATCGGCGTCCTGAAAACGGGGGTGCCCAGACTTGCCTGCCTGCAGCCCGTGGCGTGGCTCCCTCAACGGCCCGGTACGGCCCAGCTTTAGCAGCAACAACTAAAGACCCTCGCGAGGGGACAAGCCTCGTGAGGCGGACAACACCAAGACCTCCCTGGGGCCAGCCTCACTAGGTTGGCTCCCGAGGAGCGAAGATATCTATGCAGGAGCACCTCACGAAGTTCACATGACATGAGCCATGACGACCAAGGCCAGGCGGGCACCAGCAGGCGTAGTGTACCAGTTTCCTCTTTGGTGCTAAGGAGGCAAGCACAGGCGCGGAGTCCCGACGCGTCAAGTAAAGGTTACCATTTTGGTGCAACAAGACCAAGACCGACAGGATGGCAGAACGGAGGTCATCGCGGAGCCCACTGCAGCGTCACCACTAGAGCCTTTGGCAGGCGAAGATTGTTGTCAGGATAGCTTGTACTAGTTGTCTCCCTTCAAAATTGGCCATTGTGGGATCCCTTCCCGCCAACATTTGGGAAGAGGACCAAGGCCACTATAAATAGGACCTAGCCACCACTGTAGCGAAGGACGGATCATTCAGATCATCCTCACACCCACCAGCTCATCGAGCCCAAGAACACCTCACCTCCTGAGGCTGTTCAACCACTGTACTAGTTCATCCTTAGCCCCTCAAGGCAATCAACCACAAAGTTGGAGTAGGTATTACACCGCAAGGTGGCTCGAACCAGGATAAATCCCCGTGTCTCTAGTTCTTTGGGTTCGTCGAGCTAGGCCTTGGGATCGTTTAGTGGGCAGACTAGGGAGAGAGGGTTCTTCGTGCGCACCCCAGAGTTTGAACTTCGCAAGGGTCTACGGAACCCCGAATCCGACATTTACCTTGTGAATGATTTCTCACTTTAGCATGAGAAGTTATATGACAATATGTTACTGTTCTAAAGATGATCATGATGCCATCATGTTCGTATTTTATTTTTATCGACACCTCTATCTCTAAACATGTGGTCAGGATTATTGATTTTGGCTTTCGCTTGATGACAAGCGAGGTCTAAGCTTGGGGGAGTTGATACGTCCATTTTGCATCATGCTTTTATGTTGATATTTATTGCATTATGAGCTATTATTTCACATTATGGTACAATGCTTATGCCTTTTCTCTCTTATTTTACAAGATTTACATAAAGAGGGGAGCATGCCGACAGCTGGAGTTCTTGACCGGAAAGGAGCAAATCTAAGAGACCTATTCAGCACAACTCCAAATGTCCTAAAACTTTACGGAGAATTATATATATATATATATAATATTGGGCGAAGAAGTTACAGAAGGGGACCCACCAGCTGGCTACAGGCTTGGGGGCGCGCCCTACCCCCCAGGGCACGCCCCAAAGGCTTGTGGGGCCCCCTGGCCATCGTCTGGTGCCCATCTTCTGCTGTATGAAGCATTTTGACCTAGAAAAAATGAAGAGAGAGCTTTCGGGATAAAGCGCTGCCGTCTCGAGGCGGAACCTGGGCAGAAGCAATCCAGGGCTCTGGCGGAGCTATTCTGCTGGAGAAACTTCCCGCCGGGAGGAGGAAAGCAAAGTCATCATCATCACCAACGATCCTCTCATCGAGGGAGGGTCAATCTTTATCAACATCTTCACCAGCACCATCTCCTCTCAAACCCTAGTTCATCTCTTGTATTCAATCTTTGTCCCAAAACTTCAGATTGGTACCTGTGGGTTGCTACTAGTGTTGATTACTCTTCGTAGTTGATGCTAGTTGGTTTATTTTGTGGAAGATCATATGTTCAGGTCCTTAATGATATTCAATACCCCTCTGATCTTGAACAAGAACATGCTTTGTGAGTAGTTATGTTTGTTCTTGAGGACATGGGAGAAGTCTTATTATAAGTAATCGTGTGAATTTGGTATTCGTTTGATATTTTGATGAGATGGATGTTGTCTTTCCTCTAGTGGTGTTATGTGAATGTCGACTACATGGAACTTCACCATGATTTGGGCCTAGGGGAAGACATTGGGAAGTAATAAGTAGAGGATGGGTTGCTAGAGTGACAGAAGCTTAAACCCTAGTTTATGTGTTGCTTCCTAAGGGGCTGATTTGGATCCACATGTTTCATTATATGGTTAGATTTATCTTAATTCTTCTTTCATAGTTGCGGATGCTAGCAAGTGGGGTTAATCATAAGTGGGAGGTTTGTCCAAGTAAGGACAACACCCAAGCACCGGTCCACCCACATATCAAATTATCAAAGTCACGAATGTGAATCATATGAGCATGATGAAAAATAACTTGACAGTAATTCCCATGTGTCCTCAGGAGCGCTTTGCTTTATATAAGAGTTTGTCGAGGCTTATCCTTTGCTACAAAAAGGATTGGGCCACCTTGTTGCACCTTCGCTACACTTGCTACTTGTTACCCATTACGAATTATCTTATCACAAAACTATCTGTTAGCGATAATTTCATTGCTTGCAGAAAATAACTTGCTGAAAACCGCTTGTCATTTCCTTTTGCTCCTCGCTGGGTTCCACACTCTTACTTATCGAAAGGACTAAGAGTGATCCCCTATACTTGTAGGTCATCAATAGGCAGGGAAATATTACTGCTTATATCATATGGATCACAAGAAAGGTTAAACAAAACAATGGAAAGGAAAAAATGTGATTATCAGATTAAACAGAACAATGGAAAGGAAAATGTCTATACATGAGTATTAGGTGTATCTCCTTCCCAAGAGCAAGTAGAGCGGCATAATCACGACATGACTGCAAGTAGATAACCATATAGGGAAAGGGGCGAGGAAACTCATGATGTTACCCATACAATGGTGTTTGGATAATTGATCAAGAAACATTTAGCATTATGCTTCCAAAGTTCTTGTTGATGTTTGAGTACCACAATCATGCTTCGGGATAGCATTGACATGGTCATTAGGTAAAGGTCAGACTTTGGATACATAAAGGATCCATCAGAAAGAACTTGTAAAATAATTCATACAATTTCAGCAAGGTAAAGATGAGGATGTGGTCGACGGGCTCAACAACAATTCATTGAAATTCCCATAAACATGGATTTTCACAATTAAGTGAACAAGGTGATAGCATTGGACACACCAAAGTATATAATGAAGTATGTTCGAGGAGAACATCCACAATGAAACATTGAACGAAAATGCACCTGAAAATATGGACCAAGTAGCACGATCAATGTAAGAATGATGATTCCATAACCAAAAGACGTAGAATGAAACTATCGACCAATCACTTCAAAGCAATAGGGTTGCTAGAAGTTTCGAATTCACACATCATAGTTCAATTGTCGGTATTCCGGTTAGAAACAATAGGGGACCAAGAAATGAACGACGAGAAGTATTTCTATATCAAGAATAAATAGGTGGAGCAATTCTCACAACATCCTTGACATAAAAGATGTTAATACTCCAAGGTAGAACATAACATAAGCTGGGTTGCAAGGAGCTCCATAACATGATCAAATTTGTGTTGGAGGGAAGGTGATAATGTTGTCGATGATAACACAATTCATCGATGAGCAAGGATGGTATTTCTCATCATGAATTCGATTTATATCCTGGAAGAGTTCAGAATGTTGATGATGATCAAGACACATTTGTCGAGATGTTTCTTGAAGATGTAATCGATCATCGATGACATCAAGCAAAAGGAATGATGAAGCGAAAGGTTATCGGAACCAAAAATAAGATTGCAAGCTCAGAATCAAAATTTCCATTCAAGACAACCAACATGATGTTGAAAGCTCGATGTAAGCATTAGTGTACCATTGGAATTGTGTTCCGGGGATGGAGGACATAGATAGCATGGTCAAGCTTCAGCATGACGATGACGATTTAGACAATCGACTGGGAATGCCATGATCGAGTACAAACTCGTAAGCAATGAAGATTACTAAGAGTTGTTGAATCATAGTGCAGTCTCGATTTACTTAACGGTGTCCTTGAGTGACTAACAACTCAGAACCCAGGAAAGATTGGAATCGGTGAGGAATAATACTTGGTGAAGACTAATAATAAGCAACATGGTTCTACGGTATTATTGAGCTACCAGAGGGTAATACTCGATGGAAGATCAAAATATAGGTTGGACAGGTGTATTGATCTACACAAGACAAGTACTTTAAATTGTTTGAGAAATGGGATAAAAAGGGAACAATATGGTCGGAACCACAATTGCAAAAGACCAAATCCCGGATATAAGATGAACTTACAATAAGGGGGTAGTTATTTTTACAAAAAGCTTCCATGACAAGATCTGCATCATGCCCATGGGCATTAACGTAAAGGTCAAGGTCGACTCCCACTTCTCCAACACACAACTTCTCATTCATTGCTCTCTGCTAAAAAGTTTATAGTTTGAAAGTTTAACTGGTGGAATAGCAGAAAGGTATGTCCCATTAAGACTTTTGGGTTCTCAAAGATAGTGAAGGCATAGACTCAACCCATAGGGACATTTTATGAATCTATACCGGACATTTATAGAAGCAAAAAATAACACCTCAAAGTAGAATATAGACGACAAGAATTAAATGATACCACATTGCCGAAGGCATTTGTAGCAGGGGAAGAACTCACAAGGATTTGAATATGTGGAACTGTCAAATAATAATCCACCAAAGGATCTGGTGGACCACAAAGGATCTAATGTGAATATCAGTACTTAATTATAGGAAGAAGGAATGAAAAGACATCAGATTATAGAAACATCTGAATAATTCAATGCTTAAATACCCTGAAATTATGATTTCCAAATTGATGGATCATAAGAAGATGTTCTGATCAAAGATGAGTAAGTTGATAGACTTAGAGGCACAATCGATCAAGGTTTGATTAGTCGGGAATCAGCTTAGGGTTCAGAAACATGTCTAAGCCAGAAAGATAATTTATAAGGATCAACTGATGATTGTGTGCATTCGCTCACATGATGAATCAGTAGGATCATGATGACAATCATAGAGGATTTCAATGGTGATTGTTAGACTTAGACATGTGGAGTTAACCACAAGTGCAGGCATGTAAGTAGAATCTCAAAAGCAGAAGGCTGCAGAGGATTTTTGGAAGATCGGATAGCATTACGTAGTATCTTGTGAATCATAGGAACAACTGGGTATAAAGGAGTCCTCGGTAAGTGTGAGGAATTATTCGTAAGGGCTTTCATGCGGTAAAGAACTTCAAGGCAGTAAGATCAAGGGATTCTCGGGACAACGAAGATTATTTCGGGGCATCTTGTAACAACAAGAGTATCGGCGTTCTGGGAACTAGGGTACCCAGACTTGCCTACCTGCGGCCCACGGCGTGGCTCCATCGACGGCCTGGTATGGCCCATCTTTAGCTCCGGCAGGAAAAGACCCTCGCGAGGAGCCGGGCCTCGTGAGGCAGACGACACCAAGACCTCTGGAGGGAGCGGCCTCCCTAGGCGGCCTCCTGAGGAGCGGAGATTCCTATGCAAGCGCCCACCTCCTGAGGTTTGGGTGATACAAGCCGTGATGACCAAGGCTAGGCGGGCGCCAGTGGGCGTAGAGCAGCATGTTTCCTCTTTGGTGCTAAGGAGGCAAGCGCGGGCGCAGGGTCCCGAGGTCTTAGTTAAAGGTTTCCATTCCAGTGCAACGAGACCAAGACCGCCAGGACGGCAGGACGGATGTCATCGCTAAGCCCACCACGGCGTCACGAGCAGAGGCTTTGCAGGCAAAGACCAACTTTCGTTAGGATAATATGTACTACTTGTCTCCCTTCAAACTTGGCCACTGTGGGATCCCTTCCCGCCTTTGTTTTCGAGGAAGAGGACGGAGGGCACTATAAATATAGCTTAGCCACCACCATTGGAGGGGATCCCGGAATCCGAACCCTCACTAGCTCACACTCACATAGGAACAGACCTCCTGAGGTTGTTCTTCCTCTGTACTAGTTCATCCCCAGCCCCTCGCGAGGCTAATCCACCCCAAAGCAGGAGTAGGGTCTTACACCGCAAGGTGGCCCGAACCTGGGTAAACTGACGTGTCTCTTTCCTTTCCTATTGATCGTGCTAGGCCATGAGAGCGACGTGTTGGCTGGCTGGAGAGGTTGAGTTCTTCGCACACACCCCAGAGTTCAAACCTTTCCTTGCATCTACGGAGCCCTGAATCCCACATTTGGCACGCTAGGTAGGGGCATGTCGAAACATCTCTTCCATCGGTCGGTCTGCCGCCGTTCCGCCATTCTCATGGCCGACGCTCGTCGAGTTCGTCCCGAGCGCCGGGCAACCCTCGCCGCCCTCGTTGCTCAGGCAACGCCTGCGGGCGATGATGCTCCCCGTTGCTCCCCATCACCTACAGCTAATGCTGCTTCCCGTCACCTACAGCTAACGCTGATATCGGCCCCGTGGTCCACGAGTAGCAAGACTCATCGCTGCTGCCTTCCGTGCGATGCGATGGTCGCACCGCCACCCCGTCGCTGACTCCAGCCGCTACATCATCTTCTCATGCTCGTTGCGGGCCGGCGAACACACAGGCTACGTTGCTCATGGCGCACGAGCTTCTGTGCTACCGTCCGGCCGATGACCTCTACGAGGACTGGCTGGACCGCATCGCCGAGCTCATCAGCGCCGCTGGAGAGGCTCCTAGGCCATCTCGCTAACTGCCTTCCCTGCCGCCTCAGGCAGATGATGTGGCCCATGGTGCGCCTCCTCCCCCTCTTTGGCGTGATGCCGTCCCCGACTTAAGGCATGAGCCCCCCCCCAGCGCGACCCGCCATGCTGGGCGCCGGTGCGCGATGAAGAAAGCTGCCAAGTGGTGCAGCGGCCTCAAGGAGAGGCGTGTACGCTCCCAGCACCGCCATGCCAAGACCGTGTGTCGCCCGAGGCGACGGCACACGGACGCCAAGACCAGGCTTCCCCTCCGCGGCGGGCTCCCATGAGCGCGGCAGGTTGCCGAGCATTCACTCCGGAGCTGCATCGCGTTGTCTGGCCCGGCAAGTTCAAGCCGGATCTGCCTCCGCACTACGATGGCACCCCTGACCCTGCTTAGTTCTTCCAGCTCTACGAGCTGAGCATCGAGGCTGCGAACGACAATGAGAAGGTCATGGCGAACTGGTTTCCCATGGCTCTCGAGGATGGGGCGCGCTAGTGGCTCCTGAACCTCCCAGTGGGATCAATCTCCTCCTGGGATGAGCTGCACGAGCGCTTCAATGCCGACTTCCAGGGCACTCGAGACCGAGCCCCTACTACAGGCGACCTGCGGAGCAACAAGCAGCAGCCAGGGGAGACCTTGCACAAATACATCCAGTGCTTCACCAACGTTCCCCTCAAGATCCCCAAGGTGTCGGACGAGGCCATCACTTCAGCATTCAGTGACGGCGTCCGGGATGTCAAGATGAAGGAAGAACTCGCCATACACAAGGACCTGTGCTCGGCTCTGGAGATGTTCAACATGGCGACCAGGTGCGCGAGGGTAGAGGAAGGTCGCCTCTCACTCCTCGAGCTCCCGGAGGCCGACCCTAAAGACAAGAAGGCCAAGGCCAAGGACATGAAGCGCAAGGGCCCGGCTATGCTCGCGACCGAGCACGAGATGAAGCGCGGCTGTGACCACCCCGAGTCCTCCAAGGGCAGCCGCCCATTCTGCGTCTTCCACAACGTCCACAGCCACAACACCAACGACTGCCAAGAGCTTAGGGCCATCTGAGACGGGCGCCTTGGCCGCCACCCTGAGCACAACGACTGTGGCTATGGCCGTGGAGGAGGTCATGGTGGAGGTCGCTGGGACAACCATGACCCCCGTCAGGACTGGCGTGATCAGCCTCATGAGGACCGTTGGCAGGGCCAGCCTCACGATGGACCCTGGAGGGACCAACCTCGTGAGGATCGTCCTCAGGGCAATGCTGGCCTTCCTCTGCTGCCACCACCGCCAAGGAGGAACGATGACCACCGCCAAGATGATGGGGTCGGGGGCTTCCAAGAGCCTTGTGCTATCGCATGCATCCTGGGTGGCGCTCAAGCCCCCGCCTCCCATCGCATCTTCAAGCAGTTCGCTCGTGAGGTGAACACGACCCTCCTCAAACTTGAGGCAACCCGTCCCCTCAGGTGGTCCAAGTATGCCATCACCTTCGACTCCACGGATCAACTCAAGTGTGTAGCCACCCTGGCGCGCTCCCAATGCTCTGCTCATCGGCCATCAGCAACGTCCTCGTTACCAAGACACTCATCGACGGGGGTGCGGGACTGAATGTCCTCTCTGCTGAGACATTCGAGAGGCTCCAAGTGCCCTACGACCAGCTCCTCCCTACCAAGCCCTTCTCAGGGGTGACCGACGGCTCCACCATTCCCCTGGGGTAGATTCGCCTCACTGGCACCTTGGGCAAGCGCGACAACTGCACCGAGCTCATCGACTTCGACGTCGCCCAGATTTGCCTCCCGTACAACGCCATCCTCGGGTACCCGGCCCTCGCCAAGTTCATGGCGGTGACTCACCACGGCTACAACGTCCTCAAGATGCCAGGAAGCTGCAGCATCATCAGGATCGCCTGCGATGAGAAGGATGTGGTGTGCTCCCTCGAGCGTGCCTACCAGGCCACAGCAGTCGAGAACCCAGATGATGAGGGTGCCATCCACCCTCCCGAGGTCACCCCCAAGAAGAAGAAGTAGGTGCTCCTCTGTCACACCCTGATTTTCATGCAACAACACTTAAGCTAATAAATCATGATAAATTGTGTCACATCCTAGCTAGTTCATGCATTAGAGTGTTGCATCATGTTTCTTTTTTTCCAGAAACTTGAAATGGGGAAGACAGAAACCCCAGCACCCCCTGTTAACAACTAGGGTTTACTAAAAATAATTTCAATGAACCTGAAATGCCCTTCTAAAATGTTCATCATCTCTGCCTTGGTCTTAAACCACTGCCAAAAGTGATGCACAAATTTCTAGGACATCTTAAGGTCACTGGATTAATTCTTTATCTATTTGCATTTGGGCATTTAAATGCTATAGAATAATTCAAATGCCCAAATAATTCTGGATTTAAGTGAGGGCTGTTAGGAATAATCCCAACAGAGCCCACAATTATTTGCAGGATTTTTGGAAACGTTTTAGTATTTTTAATAAAGCCACACAGTTTTAGAAAAAAATAGGAAAAACAAAACAGAATAAAGAGAGGGAGAGAATCTTACCTGGCAGCCCACTGGCCGGCCCAGCACTGTGCTGGCCCGCGCCAGTCAGCTGCTTCCTCTTGCCAGAGCAGGCAGAGAGGTGACGCCGGCGTGCGCGAGCTCGCCACAGCGCCACCTACTTGCCGCCCGCGCCGCTAGACACGCTGGTCGACCTCCGTCGCCCGCTCGACCGCCCCGACACCCCCATTCGCCCCCTGCACCCCTCCCTCACCTCGCCTCCGCCATGGCCGACGCTGCCGAGCTCGCGCCGGCGTGAACCTCGCAGCCACCGTGCTCCCCTTGCCTTCCGGTGCTGTCCAGCAGCTCCGTCTCGACGCCCTCGTCTTCTCAGCCGAGTCAGGCAACGCCGAACGGCCTGCATCACCCCCTGCACCCTCGACTTCGCCGCCTCTGCTCCGAGATCGCCGGCGACATCCCGACGTCGTCAGCCCGTCCCCGACCGCGTCGTTTGCTTCTACGTGACCACAGTGAGCTCCGCTAGCTTCTCCCCTTCTCGTTCTCGCTCTCGAGCTCCGTAGCAACTGCACGTAGCTCACCCGCACGCGCCGCCGCCGAGCTCGTCGCCGACGAGGCTCCGGCCATCCAACGGTCGCACCACCATGGCCGTTAGCTTCACCGCATCTCCAGGAGCCCGTAGCACCATCACACGCCCCTCGCCGTGCTCTCTAGCGACGGGTTCGACTACACCCGTACCCCGGCAGCCGCACAGCTCGTCGCCGGCGTCGATTCCGGCGACCCCGAGCTCCACCACCACCACCAATCGATGCGGCTCATTCCCAACTGCGTGTAGATGCTCTCCGCCGCCCATTTGGTCGCCGGAGCACGGATCCCGCACCCCACCGCCGCGTCTGGCCTCGCCGGCGGCTAAACGCCGGCGCGTCAGCCCAGTTGACCAGGGGTTTGACCTCCCCTGGGTCAATGACAAGTGGGGCCCGCCTGCTAATTAACCTGGATTAACTTTTAATTAATTATAAATTAGTTAGTTTACTAACAGTGACACTGATGTGTGGACCCCACACGTCAGGTTTGACCTGGACGACCCCGCTGACCAGCTGACGTCACCCTGACGCAATGCTGACGCATTAATTTAATTACTGGAATTATTTTTATACAGGAAATTCCAGAAAATACCACAAACTTCAAAAAATCATAGAAAATAATCTATAGCTCAGAATGAAAAGATTTATATATGAAAAATGATCAGAAAAATCCAATCTTTCCGTCTGCACTGGTTTCATGCATGTTTAAGCACATTAACCTGCTGTTTAGTACAGAACTAGACAAAGCACTAATAAGAGCCACTTATGAGCTTGGAATTTGAATCTTTGATTCAAAATGGTCCAAACCCATCTGGTCTTAGTTGCATTAGCCCAATACATTCATTTTGCCATGTCTCATGCATGCATCATATTGTTGCACATGCTTGGTGTTCATTGTGCTTTGATGTATTCTTCGTGGTAGGTTCTGCCTCCGAGGTTATTCACGATTATCCGACTGAAGGGCAGTATCCTACTACCACTCCATCAGGCAAGCAAACCCCCTTGTTCATTCTGATACAATCCCACTCTCTCTCTCCTGCTCTCTTTTACTGCATTAGGACAACAACGATTCATCTGTTACTTGCTGCGGTAGTTGAACCCCTTATCCTCTGCATGACCTGTCATTGCCACAGTAAATAGATGAAACCCACTAGCATGAGTAGGAGTTGTTTGAGCCCTGATGTGCCTACTCATTCATGCTTGTTTTTCATGCCTGCTACTGCTTAGAGTTGAGTCGGGTCTGATTCATCGGGGATGAGTTGGAATGGTGATGAACATGTCCTACTGTTGAGAGCTAAGTGTGTGAACACGATTTGGTAAAGGTAGCGGTGAGAGGCCATGTAGGAGTACATGGTGGGTTGTCTCATTGAAACCGTCCTCAGGAACTGAGTTCTGTGTTTGTGATCCATGAACAGCTACTACCACGCATTGGAATGCTTAAGTGCCCCTCTCGACTTATTAATCAACCTGATCTCTGTCCAGGAGTTGCAACTAGTTTCTGGTGTTTGTAGGTAGTGTTAGTAGTCTACCAAGTGGCACCCGGTACAGGTGGGCTTTGGGACAGACTAGGCACCGTGGCCGGGTATACCAAGCGTCGCCCGTTTGGTGGGCTTGGGAACCATGTACACATCGTTTGGGGCCGTGAGCGACACCCCGGCCGGATCTCCTTGCAGATGGAACCCGAATAGGCGATAAACCTGGACTAGAGACTTGTGTGGTTAGTCAGGTCGTGGCCGACTCCCTCGCCAGGCTTCCGCTTGAAGGTTGCCGAGATACACAACGTGTACATGGTGGTAAGTGGCGAGAGCGTGTGTCAAGTACACCCCTGCAGGGTTAACATCATCTATTCGAATAGCCGTGTCCGTGGTAAAGGACTTCTGGGTCGCCTATACAGTTCATAGACAAGTGAAAGTGGATACTCTAAAATGCGCAAAATAAGCGTGAGTGCTATGGATGGCGTCTCGTAGGTAGACGGGAGCGGATCCATAATGGTGTATTGAATGGTGAATATGTGGACTCGTGTGCGCCACCTCAAAAGAGTTACTTGTAGTCGTAGTTTAGGATAGCCACCGAGTCGAAGCTGGCTTGCTGCAGTTAAACTCCACCACCCCCTTTGTTGATGCCGATGCATATGTAGCTAGTTCTGATGTAAGTCTTGTTGGGTACATTTGTACTCACGTTTGCCTATTTTATATTTTGTAGAGAGACGTCAGTCTCGCGAGTAGTTCCGTGTGGACTTCGACGTTTAGCTTGATACCTCAGCTACGATCTTGTGCCCTCGGCAGGATCTGGTAGATAGTCAGGCTTCTCAGCCTTTTTCAATTGTAGATGTCTGTACTCAGACATGTTAAGCTTCCACATGTGCTTTGACTTGTATGCTCTGAATGTTGGGTCATGAGACCCATGTTTGTAATATCTCGCTCCTCGGAGCCTAATAAATAAATACTTTGAGTCGTAGAGTTTTGTTGTGATGCCATGTTGTATTTACACATATCGAGCATATTGTGTGCATGATTGAAATGCTTGGTATGTGTGGGATCCGACAACCTAGTTGTTTATCCTTGGTAGCCTCTCTTATGGGGAAATGTAGTCTTGTGCTTCCATGAGCCATAGTAGTCCGCTACAGCCCGGTTCACCGGAGTCCTGCTAGCCCAGCACTACTGCTCCGGAACACTTGACTGGCCGGCATGTGATTCACTTCGTTCCTGTGTCTGTCCCTTCGGGGAAATGTCACGCGGTGACATCCGGAGTCCTGCCTAGCCTGCTACATCCCGATTCACGTCATATGGATGCTAGCGACACTATCATATACGTGAGCCAAAAGACGCAAACGGTCCCGGGCCATGGTAAGGCGACACCCGTGGGAATACCGTGCGAGAGGCCGCAAAGTGATATGAGGTGTTACCGGCTAGATCGATGTGACTTGGAATCGGGGTCCTGACAAATTGTGGTTTGAAAAAAACTTTTGAGTGTTTTGGACCTTGCCTTGATTGGATTTTGTCTGTTGTTTGCAAGTGCTCTAAAAATCAAATAAATCCTCCAACTCCTATACTTCAACTCCTTTCTCCAAACTCTTGAACTAATGATCATGCCATGTGTATAGTACATTATAGAATTTTCCTACAAAATAATTTGGCCAAAAAGTGTTTTCTAAATTTAGTTTTCCAAAAACCCCTCAATTGAGGTTTGCACTGCAAGTACTTGATTTCGGGTATGAAAAATCTTTCAAAGAGTATGTTTGACTCATATTAGGTATAGGACTACCAAAAACCACAAAATTATAATTTTAAAAGTTATTTTCCTATTTTATTTAAAGGATTTTTCTTTAGGCCAGAAATGGTCTTCAATAGGTTAAAATTATTTTAATGCTTTAAAAATATTTGGGAAAAACCTAGGGAAACTCAGTGGACATATATTGTCCATATATAAGAGTTTCAATACATGGTCATGTTCAAAATATTGGTCAAATCCCTCAAAAACCCTTTCTAGATATTTCAAGCTTTTGAAATATTTACAAAGGAAATATTCCCCAAAAATTCCAAGAAAATTCTAGCATGTCACATATGACATGTTTGATGATCTTTCCAAGTCTCATGTCATGGAGAATAGTATAACCCCATGAAATCCCCTCAAATCCATTTCTGTCCATTTTGAAGTTTGAGAAACTTTACATTGCCAAACATGTCCAAATGTTCTAAAACTTGGTGCACATGCTCAAATGGTCTAATTATTCATCTATACCAAATGGCAGAAGTTGGAGAGAATGTTAGCTTGATCAAAGTGCCCCAAAACCCTCTCTGTCCAGAACCAAATTTGAACAAGTTTACATTGGCAACTTTCTCCTTTTGATCTCAACTTTTGTGGACATGTTCAGAACCTCAAATGATGACACTACAGTAAGTGGTGCATCAAGGAGAATAGATTTGCATGACTAAATCTTGGAAAGTCCATTTCTGTTGATTTCTACGGTTTACAAAAGTTGCATTGGCAACTTTGCCCAAATGAACTCAATCTTGGTGGAACCTCTTATTTTCTCCGGCCATTTGACCCTGTCAAGCCTCATGACAAGGGAAGTCCATTTGCTTTCCCAAACCTACATCAAACACCTTCTGGCAGAAATTTAAAATGCATATTTTGTCCATTTCCACTAAACTCCATGAGCTCAACTTTTTTTCCACGGCCTCATCTGGTCCTCCTCTACCTCCTGCATCTTTCCCTGCCCGAGGAGCCATGATTAAGGGGGGTAGAGCCCCATTTTTCTTCCTTGGGCAGCAACATTCTCCCTCTCTCTCAGCCTCTCTCTCTCTCCCGCCTTGACATTCTAGAGCATCCAAGGCTCTCCTCAGCTTTTCCCATACCCTCTGCAGCTGCCAGACGCAAGTGGACGCGCGGGTGTGTGCAAAAAGCCGCGGATGCCGGCCATTGGCATGCTCTGGAGCGCGTGGCAGAGCACCCGAGCGTTGACACCGCGCCCACCGACCGCCTCGAGCCTCCCCCTCATGCCAGTCGAGGTGCCTCGACGTCCGCAACACGCCACCGTGCAGGCCCCCTCGTCTCTCCCTCTCTCTCACCTCCTGCGGCGCGTGCCCAGAGCCGCCCGGCTCGGCCAATGCTCGCGCAGCTCCTGTGGCCGCATGCAGCTCGCCCCGCTCTCTCTCTCTCTCTCTCTCTCTCTTCCTGGCACCCCACTCAACTCCCACGAACACCGTAGACAGCCCCTCGCCCTCTCTCCTGGCCTCCCGAGCCGTTGCCGCGGCCACCCGTGCGCCGCGTCCACGGTGAGCCACGGGTCGGCTACTTAAGGCCACCCCGAGCCCCCTCTCTACTCCTTTGGCTCTCTCTCTCCCTCCCGTGCACCCCCTGGACCAACCCACTCCCCTCCTCGCTCTCTCCATCCGCCACCAGGGCCGGAGCCTTGCCGTCGGCCTCTGCCTAAATTCGCACCTACCACTCCTCCTTGTCCCCTCTAGACCACACTAGAGCACCTGCACCATCACCGTGAGCCCCTCCCGTGCTTCTCCCTCTCCTCCCCGTGGCTGTTCCGTCGAGTTCCATCACCACCGCCGGCCTCGCCCGCCGCGGTCTATGATGCGCTCGCGTCTGGCCACCCTTGCGATCGTGGCGCACATCGGCGGGTGCAGCACGCTCTCCCGAGCACGCTGTTGTGCTGGGTGCAGACGGAGGTGGCCGGTGCCGCCGGGGAGAGTGCCGGCGCCGCTCAGCCTTGGCTCCTCTGTTTCCCGTCGCGCCGCGTGGGAGGTTGAAGGCGACCTGCCGCTGGGTCCCGCGTGTCAGCGATGCAGTGGGCGGGCCCGACCGTTTAAGTGGAAACTGCTTCAGCCAGATCCGCCTCCCCCGCGCGAAGGCGCACCGCCGTGAAGCCGCCTTCGTTGTCAACTCGTCCGCCCGCGCAGACGAGCCGCTGGGCCGGCCCAATTGCTATTCCGCGCTCAGTGCGCACGGTTGCCGCCCAAATCCAGCCCGTTTGGGTAAAAACCTTTTCCTTTTTCTTTTCTGTAAAATTTGTAAAATCCATAAATAATTCAAATTAACTCCAACCTTGATGATTCAAATTTCTAGTGACTCTATAAATCATTATCTACCTCATAGAGGAGCTCGCACATTTTTTCCAGAGAACTTTCCTTCACACTTATTTAATAAATCCCAATTTTCTTAATTCTGTGATAAACTTTAGAAAATCACAGATAGCCCATTTTTTATCCAAATGCCATGATTCAAATTTCTAGCTGCTTCTAAGTTCATAACTTAGGTTATGAACATTTTTATTAATAATTCCCGTGCCACACAATATAATGAGTCATTTCTTCATATTTTTCAACTTTGCAAATTCATAGGAAATTCATTTGAACTCCAAATCCAGTGAAACCAATTCCTAGATGCTTCTAAAATCATGGTTTGTTAAATGGGTGGCTTTGCTCATTTTCCAAAAATATATTTTTGTACACTTCTTGCAAATCCATAAATCCATTGATTCTATCCTATTGAAATGCTCAAAAATATCCACTGATCCAGTCCCAATGAAACCACTCTGGTTATTTTTCATATAACCAGAGATGTACTAGAAAAGTCAAATTCATATTTTTAGAGCACTTTTATTTTCCGCCTTGTTGTGTTGCTTATTATGGTTGCTTTCGACGATAGTTGATGAAGTAGACGACATGCTCGGAGTTGGACCAGAGATATTTGAAGACCACGAAGACTTTGTTAAAACAGGCAGGCAGCCCTTTGACCATGTCTATGAAACTCTTTTTATGCATGTCATATAGCACTTTTATTGCTTGCATCGGAGGCAGGAAGATGAGGTGACCACATGGGGTGGTTTGCCACCGTTACTTCCTCGTTGATACTTGCATGGTGCATGACTCTACCTCCTTATGAGGGTTATGCCGGTGGGAGTAGATAGGATGCTAAAGTAGTTGCTACACAAAAAGGGACGGGAATATGCATGGTGATGGAGACAAAGTATTTTCAAAAGACTTTTCGAAAATCCTGTCGGGTGCCACTTATGCCCGAGGGAGATAATG
Source organism: Triticum aestivum (assembly GCF_018294505.1). Taxonomy (NCBI): domain Eukaryota; kingdom Viridiplantae; phylum Streptophyta; class Magnoliopsida; order Poales; family Poaceae; genus Triticum; species Triticum aestivum. Next base: position 233,604,455 of record NC_057799.1, read on the forward strand.
ACTTGGGTAACCACTTGATGACGAAGTGGTGTACCGAGGCAAGTGTGTGTGTTGTTTTCAAAACGGATTGGTTTAAGTTGCGACCGTTATTCCAACCTTACATGCGCAACCACTCTACCCTTATATGGGAAAGGGCATTATTGATTACCTAGGCCGATACTAGCTTCGAGCCCGCATTAATAGTGACGGGAGAGTCGTTGTTGCGCTCTCTCGGGACGGGGTCGTGCCAGGTAGGGCGGCCATGACTATTTTCACAGGGCACCGGACACACCGTTGGTACCCCATGCTTGTGGTATGTGATGAATATGGGAGCGAGGCTCCACAATTTTAAGATGTGAAATGTTGGGCACGGGGGTTACTACCAATCGAGTGGACTCTATGTTAGTGTCGTCTAGGGAAACATAGTGATCGGCTGCTTACCCTGGGTACTTGAGGTATCGCGGGTCGTGGCTGACACGGAAGTTCCCCAGATCTTGTGGGTAAAGTGTGCAACCTCTGCAGAGTGTAAAACTATTCGAATAGCCGTGTCCACGGTCAAGGACAGTTGGGTAACCGCTCTTGGGCTACGCCCATATGTTTCTGACAAACAACACGGTTTGGTAAATATGTTGATGTGATTCGTGAGGAAGTCACGATGAGCTTGAGCACGAGTTGTTCACAATTTCTTTTAGATGTTAATGTCTGTAACCTCCTGATACTTGTTGCAGACGCATGCATGTCCTTGATAAATGTTGATCATACTTGCATGAGAAAAACTAGCTTTCCTCATAAATCACAATTTAGCAGTATTGCCTTGCATAATTATTCTGTTATCACGCTTGGGTTGCTTGCGAGTACATTCAAAGTACTCATTGGCTTGCCACTGGTTATTTTATTGGCCAGGCATGAAACAACAGGATATAATGAAGAGTACCTTGGTGACGAACGTGCGAGCTAGGACGCTTCCTAGTCAAAATGCCTGTAGGGTTAAGGCAGATGGCATGGGTCCAAGTTGTCAACGAAGTTTTCCGCTGCAAAGTTATACTCAAGACTCGACCATAATGGTCATAATTTATGTAAGACGGTATGTATGGATGTAAGACTCTTGCTATTCAGCTTCTGTGTGTTCAGTGAGCATTGATCTCTAGGATCACTGTACACGTGCATTCGGTGATCACGACTTATGAGTCGGGGTAACCACAGAGCTGGTATCAGAGCCATCCTGACTGTAGGAAGCCTTAGTTAGTATGGTCATTAGTTAGGGTAAAACTATTTTCAAAACTATTACTAATTTTCAAAACTATCTATACTTCTCTTCCCCTTCTCAGTTTTGCGAAAGCTAAGGTATACCTTCCTTATTGGTCTCTTCCCCTTCAAAACTTTTGGTCGCTAGTGAGGGAGTCCTGGATTAGGGGGTCCTCGGACAGCCGGACTATATACTCTAGCCGGACTGTTGAACTACGAAGATACAAGATTGAAGACTTCGTCCCGTGTCCGGATGGGACTCTCCTTGGCGTGGAAGGCAAGCTTGGAAATACGGATATGTATATCTCCTCCCTTGTAACCGACTCTGTGTAACCCTAGCCCCCTCCGGTGTCTATATAAACCGGAGGGTTTTAGTCCGTAGGAAAACAACAATCATACCATAGGCTAGCTTCTAGGGTTTAGCCTCTACGATCTCGTGGTAGATCAACTCTTGTAATACTCATATCATCAAGATCAATCAAGCAGGAAGTAGGGTATTACCTCCATCGAGAGGGCCCGAACCTGGGTAAACATTGTGTCCCCCGCCTCCTGTTACCATCCGCCTTAGACGCACAGTTCGGGAACCCCTACCCGAGATCCGCCGGTCTTGACACCGACATTGGTGCTTTCATTGAGAGTTCCACTGTGTCGTCGCGATAAAGGCTTGATGGCTCCTTCGATCATCGACAATGATGTGATCCAGGGTGAGGCTTTCCTCCCCGGACAGATCTTCGTATTTGGCAGCTTCGTACTACGGGCCAACTCGCTTGGCCATCTGGAGCAGATCGAGAGCTACGCCCCTGGCCATCAAGTCAGGTTTCGAAACTTGAACTATGCTGCCGACATCCGCGGAGACTTGATCTTCAACGGATTCGAGCCCATGTCAGGTGTGCCGCACAGCCACGACGAGCACGACTTAGCTCTGCCGTCGGACAGTATTCGGGAGATCACACCTACAACTACTCCGGCCCTCAATCCGGAGCAGATCGTGCCGTCCGAGGACGGGTGGATAGACCCCGCCACAGAGGCCGCGCACGCAGCGGCGATAGAGCCGAATGCTGACTTCACTTCCTATGAGACTCGTGTTGCCGGACACTTGGATTCGTCCCCGGCCACGGGCTCCGAACCGCCTACGTCCGTGCCTATCAAATCGGATTGGGCACCGATCATGGAGTTTTCCTCTGCGGATATCTTTCAGCACTCACCACTGGGCGACGTGCTAAATTCATTGAGGTCTCTCTCCTTGTCAGGAGACCCTTGGCCGAACTATGTCCGGCTAGAGTGGGATGCGCACGACGAAGAAATTCGCTGCCCACCCACCACCCACTTAGTAGCCACTGTCGACGATTTAACCGACATGCTCGATTTCGGCTCCGAAGACATCGACGGTATGGACGACGATGCAGGAGACGAACAGGAACCACCGCCCACAGGGCGCTGGACTGCCACCTCAACATATGATATATACATGGTGGACACCCCCAAAGAAGGCAATGGCGATAAGGCAACGAAGGATAATCCCTCCAAGAAGCAATCCAAGCACCGGCGTCAGCGGCGCCGCTCTAAGTCCCGCCATAGCAAAAGCAGCGATACCGGCACAAGAGACAATAACGCTCTGGATAGTGCCGAAGACGACGATAATCCCCTCCAGCCAGACCTCGAGCGGAGGATGAACAAGCTAGCCCTCCAGAACAGGCAGCAAACGGAGAATCAGAGGATGACAATTACATGCCTCTCTCCGAAGATGAGGTGAGCCTCGGCGACAAAGAATTTATCGTGCCTGAGGATCCCGTCGAGCAGGAGCGCTTCAAGCGCCGGCTTATAGCCACAACAAACAGCCTGCAGAAAAAGCAACAACAGCTTCGAGCTGATCAAGATCTGCTAGCGGATAGATGGACTGAGGTCCTGGCGGCCGAGGAATACGAACTCGAGCGCCCAAGCAAGAGTTACCCAAAGCGTAGGTTGCTACCCCAACTCGAGGAGGAAGCATTAAAACCTACATTACCAGCGTATGATTCGGCTGATCGGCCACCTCGTGGCCGAGACAGAGTGGCATATCAGCCCAATGTCCAGCCCGCACCCCGCTGCCATTCAAACAAAAATACCAAGGCCCGGGGCAACACGCGGGACCTGCGAGACGTATTGGAAAACAAAGCAGGAAATACAAGATCGATCTACGGATCATGGGGTCGCGCCCCAACGCGTGACGATGATCGTCACGCCAGATACACTAAAAGCAAATCCGGCCGGGCCGAATACAGCAGACAAGACTCATATGAACTACGTCATGACATAGCCCGGCACAGAGGCGCCGCACACCCCCTATGCTTCACTGACGAATTAATGGATCACAAATTCCCAGAAGGGTTTAAACCCGTAAACATTGAATCATATGATGGTACTACAGACCCCGCGGTATGGATAGAAGACTTCTTCCTCCACATTCACATGACCCGCGGGGATGATCTACATGCCATCAAGTATCTCCCGCTAAAACTCAAAGGGCCGGCTCGGCATTGGCAGAATAGCTTGCCGAAAAACTCTATCGGAAGTTGGGAGAGCTTGGCAGATGCATTCCTGGACAATTTCTAGGGCACTTATGTGCGACCGCCGGATGCTGGCGATTTAAGTCATATAACTCAGCAGCCAGGGGAATCGGCCAGGAAATTCTGGACCCGGTTCCTAACTAAGAAGAACCAAATTGTCGACTGTCCGGATGCAGAGGCCTTAGCGGCATTTAAGCATAACATCCGTGACGAGTGGCTCGCCCGGCACCTCGGCCAAGAGAAGCCAAAATCCATGGCAGCCCTCACGACACTTATGACCCGCTTTTGCGCGTGCGAAGATAGCTGGTTGGCTCGTAGTAACAACACAGCAAGCAAACCTGGCACATCAGAGGCCAGGGATAGCAACGGCTAACCATGACGCAACAAACACAAGCGCCGCAAATATGGAGAAAATGCCAAAGATACGGCAGTTAATGCCGGGTTTAGTGGCTCAAAGTCTGGTCAGCGAAAAGGGCCACTCAAAAATAACAATTCGGGTCCATCCAGTCTGGACCGCATACTCAATCGCCAATGCCAAATTCATGGCACCCCCGGAACGCCAGCCACCCATACCAACAGAGAATGCTAGGTCTTCAAACAAGCCGGCAGGGCAGGCACCAAAAACAGAGAGGGGGGTCTCAAAGCGATGATGGCGACGAAGAGCCCAGATCACCGAACACAGGAGGGCAAAAGAAATTTCCCCTGCAAATCCAAATGGTGAACGTGGTAAACACCACCCAAATTCCCAACCCGGACCGGATACGCACCCTTAGGGATGTCGCCTTAACGGAACTAGTCATCCCACAGTATAAACTAGGGCCGGTCACCTTCAACCGCACGGATTGTCCGGTTAACGCCAATCAGGGCCATCCAGCCGCACTAGTCCTTGACCCAATAATTCACGGGTTCCACCTCACACGAGTCCTTATGGACGGAGGCAGCAGTCTAAACCTGCTTTACCAAGACACAATGCGCAAGATGGGAATCGATCATTCGGTGATCAAACCCACTAAAGCCACTTTCAGAGGCATTATAGCAGGTGTGGAAGCCAGCTGTACAGGCTCCATCGCCCTTGAGGTAGTCTTCGTACCACCAGACAACTACCGTACCGAAGAGTTAATCTTCGAAATCGTCCCTTTCCGCAGTGATTATCTGGCACTGCTCGGACGAACCGCATTCGCTCGATTCAACGCGGTGCCACATTATGCCTACCGCAAGCTCAAAATGCCCGGTCCACGCGGCGTCATCAAGGTCAACGACAAGGACGAAGTTTACTTCGGCATCAACGAGTCCACCGCTGCCTTAACAGCAGAAGCAACGAGCAGCACCTTGCAGCCGAACCTCGAGTCGACGGCCAGGCTCCCGGACACCGTCAAAGGACTCTAAGCTACTTCACGGCAGGATAGCCCGGCTCATCCATAGCTCAATTAAGCACTCCGGCGAAGGCCAGGACAGGCCGCACTCAGCGGCTCAACCGCTCTTCGGCACGCAAACATTTCTTAAATTTCCTTCGCGGGTTCACCTTTGCGCCGACCAAGACGAACGATATGGAGATAGCTCGAACGCGCAAGGGACTCCTTAGATATTCCCCGCAATGACCATCCGACTATACTCCGGATCCGCTCACAGCTTCCTCCCCCTTGGTCTCAGCAGGTTCCACGGTCATATTTCCTTTTTATCACATTACCTGTACTTATACGCATCGATGTACTATTCAAATACAACTTCTGAATTCATATGACGCTTATCTGCTGTTATTTCTTATTAAAATTCTTTTATCAAATGGCATCCGTACACCACGATATGCCTTCAAACATGCCAGGGGCTTCATTTCACCCATAATACGGCAATAAAGTCCGAACACCCTCGTGGAAGTTCGGCTCCCCGAACCTATAGCATTATATGCATCAGCTCCGAGTCATGTCTTGGGTCAATAGTTGGGTTTGCCCGGCTCCCACGTTTTGGTACCTTACGTTCCGCTATATCGGCTAAGGTAGCACTGGGAGAACAACTGCGATTGTGTCCCGGTTCTTCTGGACGAGCACCTCAGTAGAGAAAGCCGAAAACTGACTGTCATGATACGGCGAGAGCTGGTCAGCTGTTCAAGAGGTTGTAAAATCTTTAAGGATTTCTCCCGCATAATGCCATAACCAATGCAGCGTGCGATGGATCGGTTTTTTCTTTCGATCAGGTGCTTATAGAGCCCCTCGTGCGGTCTTCCGAACACCAGGGGCTGCGCCTACCTTCCTAAAGCTCCTATGGCTAAGTGAGAGCAATAAAACCCTATAGTCCGATTGCCTGGTTCGTTTTGCTGAACACCTCCTTCGAAGGACCCAAAACTGGGATAAAGAGTGATCAGGTCTATCCCGAACACCCCCGTACTTCTTACGTGGGGGCAGAAACCCACGACTGGCCAACTCTCAGGATTAATATATAAAACGGCCGCGCAGGAGGATAAACTTTTATATAACCGGCAATAAATAATATAAATGACCTTGTTCAGACATTACAAAGGACAACATGATTTGCATTCATGACAATATAATGTCCTTGTTACATAGCTCCGCTGCAAGGTAGGATCCTTTCAGGACACTCTCATAATATAATTCGGGCTTGCGGTGCTCCTTCCCCTCTGGCGGTCCTTCGGTCATCAGCTTTTCAGCATCCATCTTCCCCCAGTGCACCTTTGCGCGGGCGAAGGCCATTCGCGCACCCTCTATACAGACCGACCGCTTAATGACATCAAGTCAAGGGCAGGCACTCACACGCCGCTTCACGAGCCTGAAGTAGCTGCTTGGAATCGGCTCGGTGGGCCATAGCCAGATAATCAGATCCTTCATGGCTAGTTCCGCCGCCTTATGCAGTTCGATCAGCTGTTTCAGTTGATCGACAAAAGGCACCGGATAATTCGGTGCCAAATACTGCGTCCAGAAGAGCTTCTCCGCAGTGTTCCTTTCTTTGGCTCGATAGAATTAGGCGGGCTCGGCAAATAGCCCTGAGAAATCCGAATTCAAAATTAGAAACATAATTTTCTCCTTAAATACTTGCTTTACATGGAAAAAGCCTTACCCGCCACGATCTTCCTCGCCTCTTGGATCCCCTGCAGGGCGATTTGGGTTTCCCCCCGGGCATCGCTCGTGGCCTGATGTGCCTTGGTGAGTTCGGATTCTTTCTCCGTTAAACTCTGCTCCAAGGTCTCGCATTTCTTCACGGTCTCTTGCAGCTCCTGCTCAGCTTTATTAAACCTGGCCTCGTACTTCTCACGAAGAGCCTGCTCTGTGGTTGCCTTTTTCTCGCCCTCGGCCACAACCTTCTTAAGAGCCTCGACTTCGGTCACCATCCCTAGCGCAAATCATGAAGCCTATTTCATCATATTGAAACTTCATTCGCAATAAACGCGAACAACACTTGTGAATACCTTGTTTATCTCCCAACTTCATTTTCAACTGGCCAAGTTCTTCTTTGGCCCGCTCCAGACTTTGACTCAGTCCGGAGATCTCCGCAGTGTGAGAGGCAGCTGCCGCTATAGACGCCTGCTTATAAAAGAAGAGAAATAGATGTCATTCAATGAGTCTTCCTGCAAACATAAATTTGATCCTCTGTCCGGTTCTTTCTTTCACCGACCAGTGTATCAGGGGCTACTATCCATACCATGACACTCTTCGAAACCTCATAAAACATACCTCAAAACCTTTTATAAGGCTGATACAGGCTCCATTCAGTCCACTCTCAGCAGACTGAATCTTCTCAATCACCGCACCCATAAGGGCACGGTGTTCATCGACGATGGAGGCGCTCTTCAGCGCCACCAACAAAGCATCCGACACCTCTGGTTGGACAGAGGTTGCCGGTGGAACAGGCATGCCCCCTCCAGCTGAGAGAGGTTGCCTGCCTGATTCTGGAGCCGTACTGGTCTCCGGAACTGCATCCGGCTGGGAGCCGAATTCCAGATGGCCCCCGCCGTCAGCTCCCATGGGAATTTTCTCCCCCATGTGTCCGGCCCCTGAAGTTTGACCTCCAGGCGCCGCCTTCACAGTCTTTTCCTCTCCTCCTGGGCCGGGGTCCCTCTGGGACGAAGCCTCAGTGATATTCACCTGTTTGAAGGAAGGGGCCTTCGGGGGCGTCCCGCTCTCCATAGCATTTGAGCTCAGCGAATCCTCTAATGAGGATTGTTTGGTACGGGACCTCGCCGTACTACCAAAATTATGGCTCAGGTTAAAATATTATGCCATGATGAGTCTGACGTGTAAACGTACTCAGATTCAATATACTCACGAATTCACCAGGGGCTGGGCCCTGGGATCCCATGCCGGGCCGCTGTCGGCGGCGGCAGTGGACTCCTCCGGAAGAGGAGCCTTTCCCCTTTTAGGCGACTCGGCCTCCAAGTGTGCGGAGGCCGTCCTCTTCCTTCTTCCCCCCGCAGGGGACTCATCTTCCTCCTTGTCCTCTTCGGAGGCGGAACAGGCATCAGAGCCTTCGGGTATTGTGACTGAAGTGCCGCGGCAACGAAGGCCGCCCAGAGTCTTTTTGGCCTCCTTCTCGGCCGTCTTCTTCGGCACCTTGTAAGGCGCCGAGACCAGCATCTTCGTCAGAAGTGGGATGAACGGTTCTTCGGGCAGACTATTGGCATCAACATGAAGAATGTGCCACTCTACTGCGACAACGAGAGTGCCATCAAGATTGCTCATAACCCAGTTCAGCACTTGAAGACAAAGCACATCCAGATTCGTCATCAGTTTCTTCGTGATCGTGTGTTGAAGGGCGACATCTCTATCGAGCATGTGAAGACTGAAGAACGGCTAGCAGATATCTTCACAAAGCCCTTGGATGAGATGAGATTTAGCAAGTCGCAGTGTGAGCTAAATATCTTAGAATCTTCGAATGTTCTTTGAAAAGGACACACATCCTAACACGTATGCAAATTGATGACTTAGATGTGCAACACACGAAGTAACGTTTTTCTTCAATCAATAAAGACTAACCCTCTAAGTGTGAAGAAATTAGTGAAGAATTTGATTCTTATAGCCCTACGACAATTGTAAACAGCGTCTGAAATCATCATTCTTATACGGTGGGTCACGCCACCAACCAAAGTTGAAAATCTTCAATTTGAGTTTTTCCTCATTTTTCAGTTTCCTCAAAATGTTCAAATTCTTCAACTTTGCAAAGTCTTCACTCTTTCCGTCTCTGTTCTTCATTGACTATATATATATATATATATATATATATATATATATATATATATGAGTTTTCAAGTCCTCAACAGCATTCACTTATTGCTAATTCTTCAAGTTGATTTTTCTTCTCAGTGAATGCGATCGGACCCGTTCCCCTCTGTGTTAAACTCAAACCGGTATGTTCACAAACTCTTCATGTGCATTCTATTAGAAACCAGTTCAAAATATTCACTGTGTCCTTGTCAGCTAAAGAATTTGCGACCGAAATGTTAAAAAAATCGTATCTGAATTTTCGGCTTTTGCCGCTCAAACCGTTCCGCATCCCACGATAGGATTAAACTACTCACCCACGATCTACCACTATCTCCACCTCTCAGTACGTGGGTGACACATGTCGCTAGGATGGCAAGGGTCAGGGGCACGTTCGTCCAATTTTTTTGGACAGGCGGTTTTTCACCTCGACTATAAATACCCCTCGCCCTCCTCAGACCTCATTTACTCCACTCGATCTCACTCCCCTCGCTCGAGCTCTCTGACCTAGCACCACCGCCACTCTCCATCGTCGCCGGTAGGGAAGAGCTTCACTGCCTTGACCTCATCGCCGTCGTACTCGTGCCGACCGCGGAAATCTTCACTCCGCCGCCGCCGTAGCTATCTTCCACCGCCAAGTCAGGGCGTGGAAGATCTGAATGGAAGAACTTCTCCACTTCAACTCCCAGTTCATCGTGTTCTTCATCCAGGGTAATTAAAATCTTATTTTACTGCCCTTGTTGATTCTGATGATTTCCAATCTTCAAAAGGTGTTTATTCTTCAACTTCCATATCCTTAAACACCTTGTTGCGTCTATTCTTGATGTGTTTCTCTAAGCTATGTTTTTCTTCAAGATTCCTCAATTGTGTGGATTTCCAAATCTATACAACTCTGTAACCTAAGTCAAGAACACTTAGTGAAATTCCTCAAGACACCCATGGTCCAATTCCTCAAACTTGATACTTTTGAAAATTTCTGAGAACGCATATGACCTCTCCAAATTCTTCGCACCTATACTCTGTTCACAGGTACACATGTCCGTTGCTAATCACTAGGTTCTCATCAACTTAACTCATTTGCAGCGTTCCTGGAAGATAAATTGCATACCTCCTCAGAAACTTCGATTGTTCAAATTCCTCAAGTGAAGAAAATGGCTGATGGTAAAAGACCTCAGAAGGGAGGAAAGAGGCCAGAGACAAATACAGCTTTTGAAATCCATCAAGACATCTATGATGAATATTGTACTCCTGGTGAAGCAACTCATGGCAAGGAAAACAAAAATCAGCGCAAAGTGCGCATTCAGAGGATTGAGAGGAGATGGGCAAGGGAATGGAGGGAGTATTGATGTGTTACTCCAAAGTACATGAAGAAATTCCCTGTACACCCTCCATGTCCAAGACCTCCATTGCACCAGGCCAAGAAGCTGATCCCTCAAGCATCAGAAGAAGTGAGGACTTTCCCAAGGAATGGGCCAAGCGCAAAGCCAAGTTGGCTAAAATGGCCAAGGAAGCTGGGAAGAAATTTAACGAAGATTCTGCTGCTGCTGCTACTGAGGCCTCTGCTAGCAAGCCAAAGAAGGCTTAGTCGAAGAAATCAGTTGTAAAGCCAAGTCCATCTGCTGCAATGCCCTCAAGGACAAGTTCTTCAAAGCCCTCACGGCCTATTCCTCAAGCTACCTCTTCAAAAGCAGCTCCAACTCCATCAGTTGCAAAATCCTCAGCTGCAGCTGCAAAGTCCTCAGCACCTGTGCATCTTGCCTCGTGCCAAAGGACTACAGGAATCTCAATTGCTTCAGGAGCCTCTGCAAGTTCCTCAGCTCCGCCACAATCTTCAACTGGTCCAACCTTGCTGAAGAAAAAGGCCACTCCTGGACGAGGCTCAAGGCCAAGTCCTCACAAGAAGCAAGTCGCCTTTCAAGTTGCGCCAAGTGACGATGAAGCTGATGATGAAGAATTGGCTGAGATCACCAAAAATGGGCAAGAAAGGGCCGCTAGAGCCAGAGGCAGTGTTGTGCCTCTTCTACTGGATCCAAAGAAGATCCTTGAGTACATTGATCAATGGCACAAGGATCCAAATACTCCTTTGCCTGAACTGAACCTCACTCCTGGCCAAAGTCACATGTTGACGGCCTTCATTAATGAAGAAAAATGGAAGTTTGAAAAGGCCAGGCAAGTGAAGAAAGCTCAATACAAGAAGGGGTGTTTTCTGAAGAAAAATGTTGTAAACATGTCTCTTGAAGAACTTGTGAATATGCAGACTGAGATCAAAGCTGTCAGTGATGAATTTAACGCATATCGTGCAGATTGGCTAGACACCAAAGTCAGATTCGTCAGAATGGCGAAGGGATTCAAGCCAAATGTTGCAGCTACATCGCAACAAGAAATTCCTCAGGGTGAGGCATCTACTCAGCCTACTGAAGAGAATGCTAGCATAGCTGATGAAAATTAGGCTGTTGAAGAAACTGAAAGTACCAGGGCGGCTGAAGAAATTCCAGCTCCTAAAGAAATTGCCAGGGCAACCTCCATTGTTGCGCCTGAAGACCAAACCAGGCCAGATGAAGCATTTGCTACGCCTGAAGATTCTAAACATGCCAGGGCAACTGCGTCAGCTGTACCTAAAGAAACTAAACCAATTTCATCTGCTCCTCCTGCAAAGTCATCACAGATGAAAAATATCAACCTTCCTTCTGCATCAAAAGCGCAGAAGACCAAAGCTACGGAGAAGGCAGCAGTGAAGAAAAGGAAAGCATCTGCGACTACAAAGTCTTCAGCTCCTAAGAATGTGAAGACTCTGACCAGCTCATACACCAACCCCATTGACGTTGTTCTTATCTCAAGCATGCCATCAAAGGAGATTGTTCCCTTTGGTGAGGAATATGTCATTCGAGATGACATTGATGAAGAACATCCTCCTGCTGCTTCTTCAGAGCAGTTTGATGAAGATATTGAAGTGGATGATATCCCTTCAACTCCGCCGGTATCATCGACCGTGCCTCAGTTCATAGCTGACGAGGCAGGCGTTGAAGAAATTGATGAAGAAGATGAGGATGTGGACATTGGGTCTACAACACCAGTTCTGAATGATGATTACTGGGAAAGGCTTCATCCCAATTCACCTTTGACCACTCCTCTACATCAAATTCCTCAATCCCCTGTGCAGACTGAAGAAATTCATACGGGCTCTGAAGGACATCAAGCTTCACTTCGTTCTATTCCAGAAGAAGTTCCAGCTACTAATGCTAAAGAAATGGAGACCAAGACTGCTGATGATGAAACTGCCGCTGAAATTCCTCAGTCTATGGCTCCAGAGGTTGTGCGCCAAGAGGCTGTCAAGACTTCAACTGTTAATCTTCAGCCCAAGCCACAAAATCCTCATACCAAGAAGCAGAAATTCAAAGTTGATGACTTCTTTGCTGAGCATTATTTCTTCACGGATTACAATCCCTATGACTCTACTAGACTTCGAGGCAAGCGCTTCAGGACAGCCAGTCAGATGAACTTTTACTCTTCGCTCCTATTTGATAAGGACAAGTTATTTGAGCACCAGCAAATTCTTCATGTGAATATGGAATCTCTTCCGTGCTTCACTCCTGTCCTGAGTGTTCTTCATGACGCTGGGCTGCTAAACCTCTGCACTGACATCTGCGACTGAAATGAAGAACTCATTCTTCAATTCTACGCCACACTGCACATCACTGGAAATGTTGAAGATGTGAATTCATGGGTGCTCGACAAGATGACTGAAAATACCCATTACAAAGCACCGCCCTCTGAATTGCTTCACACCATCCCAGTCAATCCTCTGGTTGAAGGCGCAAGACTCATTTATGAGGAACCTGAACTCTCAAATCACTTGATGCAAGTGCTGATGAAGGCATTGAAGCCTGGCCAAACTCCAAGGACCACATTCCTCGTGAAGGAATTGCTCTATGTGCCAAGGACAGTTTATCGCATCTTGACCAAAACCCTCAGTCCAATCAAGGGCCACAACTCTAATGAAGAAGAGGTTGTTTGCATCATGAAGAATTTGTTGTTCAATATCATACATGGTATTCCTATCAACTACCATGATATCTTCATGAGGACTTTGGCCAATGCTGCTCTGTCACCTTTTAGGTTGAAGCCTTATGCTCCCTGGATCATGAAATTCATCAAATGAAGGTCTTCAATTCATTATAAGGCTGACTTTCAAAATCATCTCAGCTATTTGCCCCCTATTGAAGTCCTCAAAAGGACTATTTCCTCAGCTGATGAGAAGGGCAAGGCTGCTATCATAGATGAAGGCACTCGTCCATTGGATGGATAGTTTCGCAAAACTGCATCCTATTCCACCAATGATGACTCTGCAACACAAGACTCTGCCACAAAAGCTTTAAACAAAAATCCTCAAGCCACAGCTCCGCGTGTGATGACTGATCGTTAACTTCTCCTCAGTCTTCATCAGAAAGTTGATAGAAATCACAAGTGGGTCAAGCGTCAGTTTGGTGCAATTCTTCAGAACATGACAGTCACACAAAATACTGTGAAGAAGAATCACTACTATTTGCATGAAGTCTTTGACAACACTTGGGCTATTCTATCCAATCTTTATAGTGCTGAAGATCTCAAGGAGATGGAATTTCAACAGGACTTTGACTGGTCACAGCCACCTTCGAAGAAATTCAAGAAGGTCAAAGTTCCTCAGCTCATCGCCAGTTCATATTCTTCATCGCGCGAGACGAAAGAAGCTGAAGACTTGAACGACACTGCGGCAGGAACTACCTCAATGGACGCCCCAACAATGTTGGCGCTCCTCCATCGACATCATGATGATATTCTTCAGGGGCGTTAGTCCTCATTTTTGTCCCTTTTGGTCATTCAATGACAAAGGGGGAGAAATTTGAGTTAGTCTTCAAGCGAGTCTCTTATATATGGGCGTTTTTTCTGTTAAGTTACAACACTTGCCCTTCTAAGGTGTTTGCTCTGATGAGTTGTAAACTTAAGTCCTATGGTGCTCTGACTCTTTTGAACTGCTTTTATACATGCTTATTCCTCAAGTACCTTAAATGCACACATGCTGAATTCGTCAGAGTCCATATTTCATCATGCATTTCAAATTCTTCATAGCATATGTTAAATGCGTATATGAATTACAAGATATAGGGCCAGATCTCCATGATTTTACTCTACAATGTGCATTTGCTAACCAAAGAAAATTTCTCAAATATGCACATCTTCCGGGGGAGTTCTTCTATATCTTGCAATCAAATTCCTCAACATCAGTATTTACACTTCATATGTTTATCCCCGTTGAAAACTTAACCTATTTGTCATCAATCACCAAAAAGGGGGAGATTCTAAGTGCAGCTAGAGCCCCTTAGTGATTTTGGTGTATTGAAGACTTATAGGTTAAGGGACTAATGTGTTTTTGAGTGTACACAGGTTCTATAAGTCTATGAGGAGTTTGATATTTACAGTCAAAGTCGACCCCTAAAAATGAAGGTCTTCAATTGAAGACTTTGGTTTTCTTGAAGACTTTGAAAGTGAGGAAATTGGTGTGACCTTGAAGACTTCGATATTCATACGAGGATTATGAAGCATGAAGACTTTTGTTTTCGTAGTTTCATTTTCTCTTTCTTGAGTCATTGGAAACACCGTACTGTTAAAGGGGTCGAGGTAAAACTAAGGAAAAGTTTCCAAGTGATGCTCATCTCAAAATCCTACACCTAACCAATCCTTTCGAGTGAAGCCATTGTAAATCTCCTATAGTTCAGTAAATTTCTTCATTGACAGAGATGAAGATCTTCTGTTCACTGAGGAATTTGTTCTGACTGAGAAGTTAGGAATTCGCCAGTGCAGATTGCCTACAAGTGGGGAACATGATAGCCCTGAGGAATTTGATAGCTCTAATTTCCAACCGTTGCTGTGCGACGCGCCAGCTATCCCAAAATATCTTACCCACCTAACGGTCATATAATTGATGGGAATTTATGTCTTACCATGTCGGGATGCTCCCTAGGCTATAAATAGCCGCCCCCTACAACCACTAGTTGGTTGACTGCTCCGAGAGAAACTGACACTTGTCATTGAGAGCATCCCATCCACCGAGGACTTTGAGCGAAAATCATCAGTGAGGAAAACCCAAACACTTACAAACCTAAAGTGATTGAGCATCACTGAAGAGATTGTTCCTGTGTGGAGCCGATGCTTGTTACCTTTGAGGACTGTGCATCCTCCAGATGGTTAGGTGTCATGGTCTAGAGCATCCAAGAGGAAACTGTGGACCGCTGAGTGAGCAAGTCTGTGATGGTTTGGAAGTCACCTGAAGACTTACCACGAGTGATTGGGCGAGGTCTGTGTGATCTTAGCTCAAGGAGAATACGGTGAGGACTATGTGTCCGGGACTGTGTGTCCTCAGGTTTAAATACCTAGCCGCTCCAACCAGACATACAACTGTCACAGTAGTTGGAACTGGTCTACCAAATCGTCGTCTTCACCAAGCTACTGGTTCTATTTCTTCAACCCTTTCATTTCCTCATTCATGTGTTGATGTACTTGATCGTTACTGTTTGAAGATTTTGACTAAAGACTTTCTCAATTTCCTCAATCCCAGTTCTTCAGTCACTCTGTCTTCAGCCTGCTTATCCTGTTTACACGCTACTTGTGCTCTGTGTATGTTTCATTTCATCATGATGACTATGCTACTGCTTTGTTATGCATGCACTTGAATACTTATTCCGCTGCTTGTAGTTCGTTACTTAGGAAATCCTCAAGTTGAATTTCCTCAGTGACGAATTTGTAAAAATCGCCTATTCACCCCCCCCCCTCTCTAGTCGATATAACGCACTTTCACCTTCGGATCTGTGGTAGAAGGTGTACCCAATTGTTTCCTTAGGGTATCTTATGAAGACGCACTTCTCGGATTTGGGTTTGAGCTTATCAGGCTGAAGCCTTTTGACATAACTGTCGCATCCCCAAACTTTAAGAAACGATAGCTTAGGTTTCTTGTCAAACCATAGTTCATACGGTGTCGTCTCAATGGATTTAGACGGTGCCCTATTTAACGTGAATTCGGCTGTCTCTAATGCATAACCCCAAAATGATAGTGGTAAATTGATTAGAGACATCATAGAACTCACCATAACTTATAAAGTACGGTTATGACATCCGGACACACCATTACGTTGTGGTGTTCCATGTGGCGTGAGTTGTGAAACAATTCCACATTGTTTGCCAAACTCGTAACTCAAATGTTCATCTCCACGATCAGATCATAGAAACTTTATTTTCTTGTCATGATGATTATCTACTTCACTCTAAAATTCCTTGAACTTTTAAAATGTTTCAGACTTGTGTTTCATCAAGTAGATATATCCATACCTACTCAAATCATCTGTGAAGGTCAGAAAATAACGATACCCGCCACATGCCTCAACACTCATCGGACTGCATACATCGCTATGTACTATTTCCAATAAGTTATTAGCTCGCTCCATTGTTCCGTAGAACAGAGTTTTAGTCATCTTGCCCATGAAGCATGGTTCGCAAGTATCAAATGATTCATAATCAAGTGATTCCAAAAGTCCATGTGCATGGAGTTTCTTCATGTGCTTTACACCAATGTGACCTAAACGGTAGTGCCACAAGTATGTTGCACTATCATTATGAACCTTCTATCTTTTTGCATTAATATTATGAATATGTGTATCACTGCGATCGAGATTCAACAAGAATAGACCATTCCTCAAGGGTGCATGACCATAAAAGATATTACTCATATAAATAGAACAACCATTATTCTATGATTTAAATGAATAACCGTCTTGCAATAAACAAGATCCAGATATAATGCTCGTGCTCAACGCTGCACCAAATAACAATTATTGAGGTCTAAAACTAATCCCGAAGGTAGGTGTTGAGGTAGCGTGCCGACGGCGATCACATCGACCTTGGAACCATTCCCGACACGCACCGTCACCTCGTCCTTAGCCAATCTTCGTTTATTTCGTAGCTCATGTTTAGAGTTACAAATATGAGCAACCGAACCAGTATCAAATACCCAGGCGCTACTATGAGAATTAGTAAGGTACTCATCAATAACATGTATATCAAATATACCTTTGTTCACTTTGAGATCCTTCTTATCCTCCAAGTATTTGGGGCAGTTCCGCAGTGACCATTTCCTTTGCAGTAGAAGCACTCAATTTCAGGCTTGGGTCCAGCTTTGGGCTTCTTCACGGGAGCGGCAACTTTCTTGCCATTCTTCTTGAAGTTCCCTTTTTTCGTTGCCCTTTTCATGAAACTAGTGGTCTTGTTAACCATCAACACTTGATGCTCCTTCTTGATTTCTACTTATGCAGCCTTTAGCATTGCGAAGAGCTCGGGAATCGTTTTCGTCATCCCTTGCATATTCTAGTTCATCACGACGCCTTTGTAGCTTGGTGGCAGTGACTGAAGAACTCTGTCAATAACACTCTCAACTGGAAGATCAATCCCCAGCTGAGTCAAGTGGTTATGATACCCAGACATTTTGAGTATGTGTTTACTGGCAGAACTATTCTTCTCCATCTTGCAGCTATAGAACTTGTTGGAGACTTCATATCTCTCAACCCGGGCATTAGCTTGAAATATCAACTTCAGCTCTTGGAACATCTCATATGCTCCGTGACATTCAAAACATCTTTGAAGTCCCGGTTCTAGGCTGTAAAGCACGGCACACTGAACAATCGAGTAGTCATCAGATCGAGTATGCCAGACGTTCACAACATCTACAGTAGCTCCTGCAGCAGGTCTGTCACCTAGCGGTGCATCAAGGACATAATTCTTCTATGCAGCAATGAGGATAATCCTCAAGTTACGGACCTGGTCTGTGTAGTTGCTACCATCATCTTTCAACTTAGCTTTCTCTAGGAACGCATTAAAATTTAGGGGAACGGTAGCACGGGCCATGATCTACAACATAGATATGCAAATACTATTAACACTAAGGTCATGATAATTTCAATTAATCAAATTACTAATGAACTCCCACTTAAATAAACATCCCTCAAGTTATCTAAGTGATACATGATCCAAATCAACTAACCCATGTCTGATCATCACGTGAGATGGGGTAGTCATCAATAGTGAACATCTCTATGTTGGTCATATCTACTATATGACTCGCGTTCGACCTTTAGGTCTCCAGTGTTTCAAGACCATGTCTGTATATGCTAGGCTCGTCAGGTTTAACCCAAGTATTCTGCACCCCGTTGTATGTGAACGTAGAGTCTATCACACCCGATCATCACGTGGTGCTTCGAAACGATGAACTTTGGCAATGGTCCATACTTGTGGAGAACACTTTTATCTTGAAATTTAGTGAAGGGATCATCTTATAATGCTACCACCGTTCTAAGCAAAATAAGATGTATAAAGGATAAACATCACATGCAATCAAAATATGTGACATGATATGGCCATCATCATCTTGTGCTTTTGATCTCCATCTCCAAAGCATCGTCATGATCTCCATCATCACCGGCTCGACACCTTGATCTCCATCCTTGCGTCGGGGTCGTCTCGCCAACTATTGCATCTACAACTATTGCTAACGCATAGCAATAAAGTAAAACGATTACATGGCGCTTGCATTTAATACAATAATTAAGAGATAACCCTAAGGCTCCTGCTGGTTGTTGATATTACAAAACATGATCATCTCATACAACAATGCATATCACATCACGTCTTAACCATATCACATCACAACATGCCCTGCAAAAACAAGTTAGACGTCCTCTACTTTGTTGTTCCAAATTTTACGTGGCTGCTACGGGCTTCTAGCAAGAACCGTCCTTAACTACGCAAAAACCACAACAACGATTATCAAGTTTGCTATTTTAACCTTCTTCAAGGACCGGTCATAGTCAAATTCGATTCAACTAAAGTAGGAGAAACAGACACCCGCCAGCCACCTTTATGCAAAACAAGTTGCATGTCAGTCGGTGGAACCGGTCTCATGTGCGTGGACATGTAAGGTTGCTCCGGGCCGCTTCATCCCACAATACCGCCTAATCAAAATAAGATGTTGGTGGTAAGCAATATGACTATTGATATGTCTCCATCGTATCTACTTTTCCAAACTCTTTTGCCCTTGTTTTGGACTCTAATTTGCATGATTTGAATGGAACTAACCCGGACTGACGTTGTTTTCAGCAGAATTGCCTTGGTGTTATTTTTGTGCAGAAATAAAGGTTCTTAGAATGACCTGAAAATTTACGGAGAATATTTTTTGAATAAATAAAAATACTGGCGAAAGAATGAACCAGAGGGGACCCGCTAGCTGTCCACAAGGGTGGAGCCCCCCCCCTAGAGCACGCCCCCCTGCCTTGTGGGTCCCCTGGACCTCCACCGACCTCAACTCCAACTCCATATATTCACTTTCGGGGAAAAATCAGAGAGAAGGATTCATCGCGTTTTACGATAGGAGCCGCCGCCACCTCATGTTCTTCATCGGGAGGGCAGATCACCAACCTTCCTCCATCACCAATTTCATGATGCTCACTGCCCTGCGTGAGTAATTCCATCGTAGGCTTGCTAGACGGTAATGTATTGGATGAGATTTATCATGTAATCGAATTAGTTTTGTTAGGGTGTGATCCCTAGTATCCACTATGTTCTGAGATTGATGTTGCTATGACTTTGCTATGCTTAATGCTTGTCACTAGGGCCCGAGTGCCATAATTTCAGATCTGAACCTATTATATTTTCATGAATATATTTGTGTTCTTGATCTTATCTTGCAAGTTGTAGACACCTATTACGTGTTATGATCCGCATACCCCAAGGTGACAATAATTGGGATTCTTTCCGGTCATTACCGTAGTTTGAGGAGTTCATGTATTCACTAAGTGCTAATGTTTTGGTCCAGTTATCTATTAAAAGGAGGCCTTAATATTCCTTAGTTTCCATTAGGACCCCGCTGTCACGGGAGGGTAGGACAAAAGATGCCATGCAAGTTCTTTTCCATAAGCATGTATGACTATATACGGAATACATGCCTACATTATATTGATAAATTGGAGCTAGTTCTGGTCACCCTAGGTTATAACTATTGCATGATGAATGATATCCGACATAATTATCCATCATTGATCCATTGCCTACGAACTTTTCACATATTGATCTTTGCTACGTTACTTTGTCGTTGCTACTGTTACAATTGCTACAAAACTGCTACTGTTACTTTTGCCACTGTTACCGTTACTTCCATACTACTTTGCCACTAAATATTTTGCTGCAGATATTAAGTCTTTCAGGTGTGGTTGAATTGACAACTCGGCTGCTAATACTTGAGAATATTCTCTGGCTCCCCTTGTGTCGAATCAATAAATTTGGGTTGAATACTCTACCCTCGAAAACTGTTGCGATCCCCTATAGTTTCGGGTTATCAAGACCTTTTTCTGGCCCCGTTGCCGGGGAGGATAGCTCTATTCTCTGAGTCACTTGGGATTTATATTTGTTGATCACTATGAGGAATTTGAAAGATACTAGAACCAAGATTTTCCCTCTACTATGAGGGGATGTAAGGAACTACCATCTAGCTCTGCACTTGATTCACCTTCTGTTTTGAGTAAGCTTGCGACACCTACACCTGCTATTGATTCTGATATGTCGCATGTTATTGATGATGCTACTTCTACTATGAATGATGCTTATGATGCTACTACTTTGCTTGGTAAAACTATGCCACTGGGTGAATTACTTGATGAACATCTTGCTAGAGTTAGAACTATTGATTATGCTGAAGATGATGATATTTCTGAAACTGATGAAATTATTGAAACTGAAAACTTTGAAACACCTGATAAGACTAGCTCTCCTAGATATGAACTTCCTGTTATGCCTGAGGGTTATGTCATGGATGGAGAGGTAGCTAGGGTATTTCTTGCTTGTAAGGATAGAGATGATCTTAACAAATTATTATGCAAGTGGAAAGAAAATTCTTTGAATGCTAGAATGCAATATGATCCTAAGTTTGCTAATTCACCTATCTTTGTTACTGATAAGGATTATGAATTCTCTGTTGATCCTGAGTTAATTACTTTGGTTGAATCTGATCCTTTCCATGGTTATGAATCTGAAACAGTTGTGGCACATCTTACTAATTGAATGATATAGCCACCCTCTTTGCTCATGAGGAAAAAATTGGCTACTACTATATTCTTAAATTATTTCCTTTCTCGTTAAAGGGTGATGCTAAGTTACGGTTCAATTCTCTTGCTCCTGGTTGTGTGCGTAGTCCCCAGGATATGATTTACTACTTCTCTGAAAAATATTTCCCTACTCATAAGAAACAAGTTGCTTTAAAGGAAATATTTAACTTTGTGCAATTTGAAGAAGAGAGTCTCCCACAAGCTTGGGGGAGGCTTCTCCAATTACTTAATGCTTTGCCTGATCATCCTCTCAAGAAAAATGAAATACTTGATATCTTTTATAATGGCCTAACCGATGCTTCTAGGGACCACCTACATAGTTGTGCTGGTTGTGTTTGCAGGGAACGAGCTGTTGAGCAAGCTGAATTGCTATTGAATAATATATCGAGTAATGATAATGATTGGACTCTTCCTGAACCAACTCTCACGCCAACTCCGAAGAAAAGAGGTATTCTATTTCTAAGTCCTGAAGATATGCAAGAGGCAAAGAAATCTATGAAAGAAAAAGGTATTAAGGCTGAAGATGTTAAGAATTTACCGCCTATTGGAGAAATACATGGTCTTGATAACCCGACGCACGTAGTAGAGGTAAACTCTCTATATAGTTTTGATGAAGGTGATATTCTGTCGGCGTCCTGGGACCGGGGGTGCCCAGACATGCCTGCCTGCGGCCCACGGCGTGGCCCCGTCGACGGCCCGGTACGGCCCAGCTTCAACAACAACAAACTCAATACCCTCGCGAGGGGCCAAGCCTCACGAGGCGGACGACACCAAGACCTCCCTGGGGGCGGCCTCCCTAGGCTGGATCCCGAGGAGCGGAGATATCAATGCAAGCTGCACCTCGCGAGGTTCACATGACGTGAGTCGTGACGACCAAGGCCATGCGGGCGCCAGCAAGCGCAGTGTATGAGTTTCCTCTTTGGTGCTAAGGAGGCAAGCGCAGACGCGGGTTCCTGAGGAATCAAGCAAAGGTTTCCATATCGGTGCAACAAGACCAAGACCGCCAAGACGGCAGGACGGAGGTCACCGCGGCGTCACCACCAGAGGCTTTTGCAGGCGAAGACTACTTTTGTCAGGATAACTTGTACTAGTTGTCTCCCTTCGAGTTTGGCCGTTGCGGGATCCCTTCCCGCCTACATTTGGGAAGAGGACCAAGGCCACTATAAATAGGACTTAGCCACCACCATAGAGGGGACAGATCCACTCCACCCTGACCACCTCACCAGCTCATCGATCTCAAGAACACCTCACCTCCTGAGGCTGTTCAACCATTGTACTAGTTCATCCTCAGCCCCTCAAGGCAATCCACCATAAAGCTGGAGTAGGGTATTACACCGCAAGGTAGCCTAAACCAGGATAAACTGATGTGTCTCTTGTCCCTTGGGTTCGTCGAGCTAGGATGTGGAATCGTTGAGCAGGCAGACTCGGGGGGACGAGTCCTTCGCACGCACCCCAGAGTTCAAACCTCTCAAGGGTCTGCGGAACCCCGAATCCAACATTTGGCGCGCCAGGTAGGGGTGCGTCGAAGCTTCGCCTCTCCGTCTGCTTCACTTCTTCGTCCGATTCGCTTCTCCATTCAGCTCCCATGGCGAGCACCGCTCCTCCGGCCGGATCGACGAGCACGCACGGAGGCGTTGTGGGTCTCTAGGCTTTGACCCCCACCCTGCGGCAGGTACAGTGGCCGCCCAAGTTCAGGCGGGAGTTGCCGCCTCGCTACGACGGTGCGGCGGATCCGACAGGTTTCCTCCAGGCCTACGAGGAGGCCGTTTGGGTGGCCGGCGGCGACGACAAGGTCATGGCCAACTGGTTTCCCATGGCCCTCACTGGCGTACCACGCGCTTGGCTGCTCAGCCTGCCAGGATCTTCTGTGGACTCCTGGGAGGAGCTGCGCGGCCTCTTCATCGCGCGCTTCCTGGCACCGGCGCCCCACGCCGTCGCAGCCCTCCTTGGCGGTTCGCAGGCGCCACCCTCGGACCGCCACGTCAAGTAGTTCTTCCGCCAAGTGGGTGCCGCCCGCGTGCAGGGAGCTCCTCCGGGGTGGGCGGCACCCAAAGCCGACCTCACCTTCGACTCGAGGGACCACCCCGCGAATACCGCGGGCGCAGGCGCGCTCCTGATGCTTTGCACCCCCACCATATGCAACGTGGCGGTGACCAAGACCCTCATCGACGGAGGGGCCGGCCTCAACGTGCTCTCCATGGAAGCTTTCGGCCTGCTTCACGTGCCACATGGCAGGCTCCACCCCACTAAGCCGTTCTCCGGGGTTGTCAACGGATCCACCAGCCCCTTGGGGCAGATCTGCCTCCCCGTCACCTTCGGCACCCGTGACAACTACCACACCGAGCTTATCGACTTTGATATTACCCGCATCAGCCTCCCGTACAACGCCATCCTCGGGTACCCAGCCCTGGCCAAGTTCATGGCAGCAACTCACCCCGCCTACAACCTCATGAAGATGCCCGGGAGCAGCGGCATCCTCACCGTGGCTGGAGACACCAAGGAGGCCCTGACCGCCCTCAAGCTAGCCTTCAGGGCTGCGGTGGCAGCGCGTCCAGCCGATGAAGGAGCCCCTAAGGCCCCGAGGGCTGCGCCGGCAAAAAAGAAGTAGTTGTTCTCTCAAGACCGAACCGAGAGAAGAAGGTGCTAGTTGACAAGGATGGGGCATCGGGATCCACCTTCACCATAGGTGCCAACCTCGCCCCAGACTAAGAAAAGGGATTGGTTGATTTCTTGCGCACGAACAAGGAAGTATTTGCATGGGAGCCCAAGGACCTGATTGGAGTCCCAAGGGGGGTGATCGAGCATCACCTGAGGGTGTGCCCCAATGTGCGCCCGGTGAAGCAAAGGGCGCGACGGTAGTCCACGGAGAAGCAGTCATTCATCGTCCAAGAAACCCGCAAGCTACAGGATGCTGGTGTCATTCGGGAGGTCCGGTACCCAGAATGGTTGGCGAACCCGGTCATCGTCCCCAAGAAGGGCAGGAAGGAACACATGTGCGTCAATTTCACCAACCTCAACAAGGCTTGCCCTCAAGACCCCTTTCCGCTTCCGCGCATCGACCAGATTGTCGACACCACCGCCGAGTGCGACCTGTTGTGCTTCCTGGACGCATTCTCGGGGTATCACCAAATCAAGATGGCAGTGCAGGATGTTGAGAAGACGGCCTTCCTGACCCCATGCGGGGTGTATTGCTACACCTACATGCCCTTTGGGCTGCGTAATGCCGGAGCAACCTTCCAGTGGCTCATGCACATCGCTCTGGGCCAGCAGCTCGGGAGGAACGCCGAGGCCTACGTCAACGACATAGTGGTGAAGTCTCGGGAGGCAAGGACCCTCATCGAGGACCTGGAAGAAACGTTCGCCAGTCTGCACAAGGTGGACCTGCAGCTCAACTCGGAGAAGTGTGTATTTGGCGTCCCCTCCGGCAAGTTGTTGGGCTTTCTGGTGTCACGCAGGGAATCGAGGCAAACCCGGAGAAGATCAAGGCAATAGAAAGGATGAGTCCGCCACAGACCCTTAAGGAAATGCAAAAGTTGGCGGGCTATGTGACCTCGCTGGGGCGCTTCATCTCCAAGCTGGGGGAGCGCGCTCTCCCGTTCTTCAAGCTGATGAAGAAGAATGGGGCCGTTCGAGTGGACTTCGGAGGCTGACGTGGCATTTAAAGACCTCAAGAGATACCTCACCAGCCCACCAGTGATGGTGGCGCCGCGTCCTCTCGAGCCCCTGGTGCTTTACCTGGCCGCGGCGCCTCACTCAGCCAGCGCAGCGCTGGTGGCCGTCCGGGAGGAGCGCCAGGCCAAGGGCATGCCACACGACGCCGCGCGCTCGGTCAAGATAATGCAGCCTCAAGATGGCGTCCCTGAAGCCTCGGCGGCGCCAACAGATGACCAGGCTCCACAAGACAGCGCTCTTGAGGCCGCGGTTGCCCCAACAGATGACCAGGCTCCTGAGGTGCCCTAGCCTCAGGAGGTCTCGGAATCTGCCAACACTTCCGCCCTCATCGAGCACCCGGTGTACTTCGTCAGCATGGTACTGCGTGACGCGCGGGCACGCTACCCCATACCGCAGAAGCTCTTGCTCACGCTCCTTGTTGCCTCACGCAAGCTGTACCACTACTTCCAAGGCCATCCCATTAAGGTCGTCTCAGCTTACCCGCTGGAGAGGGTGCTCCGGAGCCCCAATGCTGCGGGGAGGGTCGCCGAGTGGAACATCGAATTGCAGGCATTCCAGCTGGAGTTCAGCACCACCAGGGTCATCAAGGGTGTCGCGCTCGCCGACTTCGTGCCGGAGTGGACTGACGCTCCAGGGCCCGAAGCAGGTGAGGACCGGTCCCTCTTGCCAGGGAGCGAAGCACCAGACGGTTGGGTCATGTACTTTGACGGCGCCTTCGCACGTTAGGGCGGGGGGGCTGGAGACGTGCTCATCTCGCCCACTTAGGACAAGCTCTACTACGCTGTGCAGCTCTATTTGCAACGCGGCGAAAAGGTCTCCAACAACATCATGGAGTACGAAGGCTTGATTGCCGGCCCCAAGGCTGCGGCCGCTTTGGGCGTGAAGCGCCTCACCATCAAGGGCGACTCCCAGCTCCTCGTCAACTTCTCCAACAAAGCATACAAGCCGAAGGACGAGCACATGGAGGCATACCTCGCGGAGGTACGCAAAATTGAGTATCTCCGGCAACATTACTTGTGCACAGTAGTGATCCGTACCTTCCATTGCATACATACCATATCATCTCGGTATCATCATATCATCCCTTGTGTCACAAGATTGTTCCCGCATATACACAATTGCTATCTTTGTTTGTGCATTTCGCATAAGTGGCCATAAAAAAGAATAAGATTTTAAGCAAAAAGAGATCAAAGAAGCTTGTAAGCAAGAGCCATAGCATCATACCACATTGCACATAAGATTGTCATATCTGATCATCTTGGATCATCTTGAGAAGAACACTGGGAATTCATACACATAGCATACTTGGGATAGAAAGCTCATGCATTTTGCATCTTATAGGTTGTGCGCAAGTGTCGTATCCACCTATTGAGCAATCATGCTAGCGTCTCTCTTGAGTTGTGCAAAATGAGCGTTTTCCGTGGATTCCACATTTTGTGCTCATTCCTTGGTTGCACAACCCCATTTATCTATCCGTGTGTGTTCCCGTGTGCCACATATTGCAATTGGTCTACTTGTTTCACTTGCGGATTTGTGAATCTTTTCCAACATTATTGACTCTTGCTTACATTTTGCATCAAATTTTTGTGCCACTATCCTCACCGAGCTCCACCATAGGCCTTACTTTTGTAGGTGTGAGAATTGACAAGATCCGGTACCAATTGTGTTATTTCCTTGATACATTATTGAGTGATCATTGATCCATCTTCAACATTCGAAAGGTACATTTGGTATAGTTCTTTCCTTTCTTCCACTCACATTTGCTCAAGTCTTGTGATGGATAGGCGAAGCATTTCATCACCGATCTTCCACGACAACGACGGTGCAAACAACTACATCACCGAAACATCCATCTTCGGACTACAACGAGCAATGCAAGGCATTGAGCAACTCACCATCGACATTCATCAGAGCGAAGCAAGGAAAAGGGACTACTTCGACACCAAGTTGGATGAACAAATGGATCAAGTACGAGACTTGGTGGCCAAATACAAGTCTTCTTCCCCTTCGTCATCTTCACGGCGGAGACGCTCAAGTCGCACACCTTCAGAGCGGCCACAAGATGCAAGTACCACGCGGCACCATCAAGAAAACCTTCATGAGCACAAGAGAAGACCGCGAGTCAAGCACCAACAAGACGAAGCTATGACTACTACCACCACTTCGGCATCTTCGTCAAGTGTTATCAGGGCATCTTTGCCTTTGGACGTACGACATCTTCGCCTACCTCCGACGAGTACGCCTACATCGGCCTTCATCCACGGCGACGGTGACGAGATGATCGAGCATGGGATTTTCCCTTCCATCATGGAGGAGCGCGATGATGTGCCATCTTTGGCATTCATCCACGGCGACGACGACGAGATGGTTGAGCATGGGATTTTCCCTTCGACCACGGTGACGTATGATGACTTGAGTGACTTGTGCCACCATATTGAGAGCGAGTGTGACTTCACCACTAGCCCCATATATGATGAGTTGCCACAATTCCCATGTGAGGAGAGCCACAACCCCCACCACTTGACTGAGATGAGTGACTCCACCATATGTGACGTTGAGTCCACCTATTTTGAGGGAGTGAGTGAACCACCACATGGAGAGAGTGTGATAGTTTATTGGGCATGTGAGGCCACTATGATTTCTAACAACTTAACCTCTACCTCTATTGTGTCTTCTCCTTTGGTGCTAGGTCCCATATATGATGACGCACCGATTCACGACGACTTCGTCCTTCCTTTGGACAAGACGATGGCCATGGTGGCATATGATGCACCCCCACATGGTTCCATCAAGATGAAGATGGCCACCATTTGGTCTTTGCCACCTCACCTACACAACATGAGCGGATTGAGAAAGGTAAAATAGGTGAAGGTGATGATCTAGTCCCACTAGTGGACATTCTTGACATTGATTGCTTGCATGATGTTGATCCACCTATTACCATGCTTCATCCTAGTTCGACTTCCCCATGTGATGATTTATTGCCCATTTATGATGAGTATGATGATTGCAATGTGGAGTCTATTAGGTGTGATGCCATGTTACATAGGATTTCTTCCGACAATTCTCTAGGTCACATCATGTTTGATAATCCGCTTGACTTGTCATATGCTATGCATGAGATCAACCATATGCCATATTTGCAATCTCGTCGTAGTGACTATGCGTATGCCTTTAAAATAAACCCAATTTGCACTTATGGCATAGATGACAAGCCCATGGTTATTGGCATTTGTTTCTCTTGTGATGATATTGATATGCTCCCTTTGCATCATTTATCTCATATGCCATGCCATGACCACCTAGCTTCGGATATGCATTGTTTTGGATGTTGTCCATTTTCTCCATATGATGTTTCCGCTTTTGCTCAAGAGGAGACCCCCATAGTTTCCTCATCCATATTAGGAGATTTTGATCCATCCCATCCATTGCATGATTCAATTGATTGTGTGCACCATATGCATCCCATGAATAAAAATGCTCTTGTTGTGCCACACACTTGCTATAATTGTATGCTCAATTTGCATCCCCATCGTGTTATACATAGCAACTATTCATTCATGATGGATGACATGTTCTTATACCATGCAACCAATTTCTTTGAGCATTGCTTATATTGTGCTAACTCACACGTGAACATACACATTATGATGGATGATGTGTACATTTACCACACACACACTTCTTTGGATTGTTTCTATTTTATGTAGATACCCATACTTACTCGTCAAGCTCGCAAGACCATGAGTTGACGAAATGAGCTCTAGAGAGCAATGATGCCTTGGGGACCCGTGAGATGTATCACCAACCGTTTCCACCGTGCAACGACACCGCGCATTCGTTCTACATGGCCCTCACTTGGTTATGGGTTATATACCACTTCTCACTTTATGCCCATATTACCTTGTTCACTTCGCATGATATGCTCATTTCTATACATTTGCCATGCATTTGTGACCCATGCTTTGCATTACCCATGATGATCGATTCTAGTACTTGTATGTGTATTTGCAAGCATGGTGGAGATATTGCTTGTTCTTGCCATGTTTCCTTGGTGATCCATTCCTATGATGATACATTGATCTTGCTTTGTAATCGTACTTGTGATATGTCATGTGCATTGCCTATGCCTATTATTTGCTCACATGACATGATTGCCATGATTTCCTCTAGTATGTTGCATCTTCGCACTACTAGCCTACACGACTTGCTTCCTATGATTGCTTGCCTTGTCACATCACCGATGATTCATACTTGTTCTTTTAATGCGGTTGATAGCCACTATTGCCATGCTATATTCACTACACCCCATGCAAGTTACGCTTGGATTTCTTGCACTTGCCCCATGTGTTTAGATATTTCATTTCATTTGGTGTTGTGAATGACTCTTATGCCTACCATAGATCGTTCATTGAGAGTCTTACGCATGCTTGTTTCCATGATATCCTTGATTTTGCTCAATTTATGTGCTTACATGACATGTCACCATCCCTTGTCACACCATATGCTATGCTTGATGACGACACTTGTTTGGTGAATAACCTCTTGAATGCTTGGTTTTGCACTAATGCTAACCACATGTGTTTTTCCAAGTGTTTTTTATACTTGCTCCTTTTGAAGGAATCATAAGATGGTGCGACATTGGAGAGTGCCATTTTGAGCTTCAACATGACAAGTGCTTGGTGGTTGTCCACTTCTACATGGCGACGCCCTCTCTTTCCGACGGCGATGAAGATCATGATCCATGGACGGATCTCTCCCAAGGGGGGTGGAGATGATGCGGAGCATCCCTCACCCATCCACATGGACACGCCATCACCACCGCAAGCACCGAGAGGACCGATGGTAAGATCACGTGCACGCACCATCGAGAACGAGGTCAATTATTTCCTCTTCGAGTCTCGTTCGGAATCGCACATGAATCGGGTTCTACCTCAAATGGATTCATTGTGCCTTCGTAGGTACCAAGGACTTGACCATGAAGAAGCTAGGAGGGAGACTCGTGCACACATCAAGGAAGGAGAAGGAGGGAAGCATCAAGACATACAAGGAGACGGAGTTCCTGGACAACCCGGGTGCCCGGACACGAAGCCACGGAAGGGCCAAGTCCCCTGGACTCCCCGGGTGCCCGGTCGCGTCGACCCAGGGTGCCCGGCCCCTGCTTTGGCGTCGCGCCTGCCTACCCCGGGTGCCCCGCCCCGAGGCCCCGAGTGCCCGGCCACTTGCCCAGCCGCCGCCTGGGCCGCACCCCGGGTGCCCGGCCTTCCACCTGGTCCGGCCCAGCCTCGCCCGGGTGCCCGGGCTCTCACCCCCCGGGTGCCCAGCCCTCCTCCACGTGCCAAGGCCGGTGCCCCTGACCGGTTCGGGTGCCCGGGCCCTCAACCCCGGGTGCCCGGCCAACTACAGCCGCGCCCACCTCCGGGTGCCCGGGCCACTTGACCCCGGGTGCCCGGACTACTCCGAATTGTGTGCGTTTTCAGGGTCATTTTGGACGTTTCTATCCCTCCCCCCCCTCAATTTCGTCCCTAGGCTATAAGTACTCTCCCCCTAGCTCATTTAGAGGATAGCAAAGTATTTGATAGACAAAGTGAGATATTTTCTCATCTCCCTCCTTTTGGAGAT